>NC_086176.1:629174-943761 GCF_023053635.1 Elgaria multicarinata webbii
ACTTGTTCTCTGACGAAAAGGTGGAAATTGTAGGGGAGCAGATTTTTGGCTAAACATGAGGAGGAGCCTTCCTCACAGTGAGGGCTGTTGACTAGTGGGACCATCTGGAGGTGGAGGCTTCTCCTTCACTGGAGAGATGTATCAGCAGAGGCTGGATATCCATTTGCCAGGGATGCTGTAGCTGCACTGAGCAGGGGGTTGGACTAGATGATGTCCAAATCTGTGATTCCATGAATATGCCGATGGCATCCAGCTCTATTGCTCTTTGTCACCTAATACCAAGGAGGCAGTCAAAACCTCTGGATGTTGCCTGGGTCTGATAATGGATGAGAGTGAACAAGCTGTAATTAAACCTAGACAAGTTAGTCGTGTTGGTAGTCAGTAGAAAACCTGACTCAGAAATTGGAAGGGGTTGCACTCCCCTGAAGGGTCGGATCCATATCTTGGGAGTGCTCCTTGATCCTATGCTGTCCCTGAATCTTCAGGTGATGGAAGTGGCAAGGAGCATTGTTTGCACAATTACGCTTGGTGCTCTAGCTATCATCCTTCCTGAGTCTGTCCGTCTTAGCAGCATTTATCCATGCCTTGGTTAAATGTATTTATTTAATTCATTGCACATCTTTTTACCACACAAATGGCACTTCAGGCAGCTAACAATTATAGGAACTAAATCATTATTTTAAAAATAAAACTTGAATAAAATAATAATAAAACATTAAAAACACAGTTAAAGACAATGAATGTCTTTGCCTGGCAGCAGAAGGATAACTGAGAGGAAGCTGACCACACCATGGTAGCAGCCACCAAGAAGGCCCTCTTCTCACATCACCACCAAACATGCCTCTGAAGATGGTGGTAGTGAAACAAGGGTCTCTCCTGAAGATCTGAAAACCTGGGCATGCTTGTAGGGGAGAAGGCAGTCTTTCAGGTAGCTTGGTCTCAGGGATTTATAGGTTATAACCCGCACATTAAATTGTGCCTAAAAGAAGACTGATAGCTAATGAAGCTGTCGTAATAAGGGAGGGTTTGCCTTCACGGCACCCTTTGCAGCTGCAGGATCAGGGTGGGGCATCCCCATGGCATAGGAGAACATGGGCTTTCTGGGCAGCACCAGTGGCCATTGAGTTCTTGGAGCCCCCCCTCTGGCTGGCCCTCCTGCGCATCCCCTCAACCTACAGTGAGGCTCCCAGCTTCAAGGCACAGTGAGGCCACCCAAAGAAGGTGGCAACCTTTCATTCAATGGAAGAGCCATGGTAAGCCAGTTTTTTAATTTCCATGCAATTTTGCCGGAAACGCCCATGGCGGGTGCAAGTGGGCAGCTGTGTTGTATAAATGACACAGCACCACTCCACTGCCACCATGGGGTACTTGGGGTGTATAGACAGCCCTGGAGTCTTCCTGTAACCGCCCCCAAACAACAGTCTGGCAGCAGCATTCTGGACTAGTTGGAGTTTCTGAACATTTTCCAAAGGCAGCCCCACGTAGAGGGCCTGTGGCCTGCTTAAACAATGGCAATCCTTTCTATGTGGGGCTACCCCTGAGCAGTGCCTGGATGCTTCAGTTGGTGTAAAATGTGGTGGCTCTTGCTGCCAACTAGTACATATAATCACCACCATATTAAACCTGTCTTGAAAGTTGTGCATTTTAACCTTCAAACCTGTGAATGACAGGATCTGGTTATCAAAGGGATCACCTCTCATGTTATGAGGATGATGGGAGTTATAGTCTAACACTTCCAGAGGCCACCAGGTTAGGCAAGGCTGTTCTAGGGCCAACTTAAATATTTGTGTCAATGTTAATATTATTCATGGCAGCTAAAATGCTACAGCTGTTCATGTCCTAAGCTCTTCTGATGGGCTGCAACCCTATGTGAAAACACCATTGAAGGCCATGTGACAATGCTCCAAGCAATACTGAATGCAGCATTTCAGGCAAGGTGCTACTATTCAGTTGTTCCAGTGAATCAGGGCTTTAAGGAAGGTTTATGGAGGTCAGGAACAGCAACCACACATTGCTGCCTGTGGCAAAGGACAAGATGGCTCCTGACCCCATTCCATGTATTGGTGTCGTTAGGATTGAGGGTCCCTCGGCAAGATGTCCTCTGCCCCTGCCCCAAGTACTCCTGGGCACTCCCCCCCACTCAGTTGTACTTCTCCCACACCCTTCCTTTCTTTCGGTGTGCGGTTCTAGGCAGTGCATTCTGTGATGTGGGTTCCACAGTTCTGCTATAGATCAGATCTGGAGCAGGGGGTCAGGTTTCTTAGGAACCAAGTCAAAAGGAGATCAGCACCATGGAAAGCTCCACGTGGTGCCGGGGCTAGACTGTAAGCAGGCTTGTCTGTATGTCGCTCCAACAAGTAGCAAAGTTTAAATAGCAATGCTGCTGGGGTTAGGCTGGTGGGCTCCGCCTTCATGCTGACTAAGGTGTTGCCCCTTAAAGAGGCCGGGTCAGTTTTAGCACTCTCAGGCTTCAATGACATGGGAGTGGTTGTGGCAATGCTACTTCCCTCATGGTCTGAGTCCTCAGAGTTTGAGGATGATAATGAACCTCCTCTGGACGCAAAGGAGTTGGCCCCCCGGGGGGTCTTTCTGGAGAACTGGGTCCTGGGCAGGTGGAAGCCTCATGCTGCCTTTTCTATAGCTGAGTCATAGAATCATAGAATAGCAGAGTTGGAAGGGGCCTACAAGGCCATCAAGTCCAACCCCCTGCTCAATGCAGGAATCCACCCTAAAGCATCCTTGACAGAGGGTTGTCCAGCTGCCTCTTGAAGGCCTCTAGTGTGGGAGAGCCCACAACCTAGAGTCTTCTCCCTGAATCTCTTCCTCTGAGGACAAGGGGGGCGGATCCTCTGACAAAGAGGATTCAGGGTCCTGGTCCATGAAGTGCTGTGAAATTTCTCTCTCTCTCTGTGTGTGTGTGTCTCTCTCTCTCTCTCCTCACACGCCGCTATTTCTCTTCTTCCTCTTCCCCCATCCTCACCCAGTGCTCTTTCTCCCCTGGGTGAGGATGGGGGAAGAGGAAGAAGAGAAATAGCGGCGTGTGAGGAGAGAGAGAGAGACACACACACACACACACAGAGAGAGAAATTCCACAGCACTTCATGGACCAGCACCCTGAATCCTCTTCGTCAGAGGATCCGCCCCCCTTGTCCTCAGAGGAAGAGATTCAGGGAGAAGACTCTAGGTTGTGGGCTCTCCCACACTAGAGGCCTTTCTCTTTGCTCCCCCCCCCCCCCCACATGCTTGCTCTCACCTCCCTCACTAAGAAGCAGCACCTTTCATCTGCCTGGCCACTTTTCTTTCTTTAACTTTCAGAAGAGTTTGGGCACGCTGCAGAGAAAAACTGCAGTCATGCCGAGCATGTTGCTCTCCCCCGTGTGCCTCTGGGCCCACGTGGCCTTCTGGAGAAATGAAGGTGCCAGGCACAGCTGCTGCTACTGCTGCATGCCCAAATAATTCTGGAAGTTAAAGGAAGAAAAAGAAGAAATGTGGGGTGTGTGAGAATGAGTAGAGTGCTGGCGAGTGGATGGGACAGTGGTGGTGGTGGTGGCGCGGTGGTGGCGGTAGGGAAACTGCATTTGGGGGCCCTAAAGGCTGTGGGGCCAGCTAGAGGTTTGTCCCTAGCCAGTGGATGCTGGTGGCTCCAATTTTGGTGGGCCTGAGAATCCATTCTGGGTTTCAGCCAGAACACTAAAGAAACTATCCAATGTGCTGAACCTTAGTCCCAGAACGGATTCACAGACCCACTGAAATTGGAGCCACCAGCCTCAACTTTTGCTAGCAGCACCAGTTAAGCCATCTATGAAAGTTGCATCTTCTCCTTTCAACACTGTGACAGGACAGTGTCCTCCTCTGCACCTGAGGGCAGCTATGGCAGGGGGTATAGGACAGGCCCCAGGACACAGACCACTTCCTCTGCTTTCTACTTCTCAGCATCTGCTGCCTCAGTCTGCCTGACATTAGGTGCAGGTTGCTTGCTAAGAAGACTCTCCTGCATCCTTGGCAATGTCAAGAAACTAGAGATTCAAAATATGCCCATTGTTATTGTCAGATTCTTTCTGTGTGTGTGGGGGGGGGGAAGCAACCTTTCTTCTGTTGAAGGCTGCCCCCCTCCCTCAGGGATCATCGGTCGAGGGCCCACATGGCAATGGGGAGTTGGGGCCGAAGCCAGCAACGGACAGAGACTGAGCCAAAGGTGAGTGGGGTCACTTTTTTTCTTGTACTGCCACTTCCTTTTCTCACACATTCTGTCTTCCCCTTTTCTCTCTCAATCTCTCTCCCCCTCTTCCTTCCCACCCAGCAAGCTGCCCGGGAAGGAAGCGATGGCTCTTGCCAGATATCTGGCCTGGTTGCACATAGAGAGAGTTTGGATTTAGGCTGAGGCCTGCAGCTTGCTCACCTTTGCTTTATGTGTCAATGTAAATCTAGAAAAATGGTGTCTGCTGCTGTAGTTCCACTTCCAAGGATTTTCATCGGTGATAGCAAGAGATAGGGGTACCCATATTTTTTTCCATTGGAACAGCTGAATAGAAAAGGGTTCCTAAGCCCCATTCATCTCCCCACACACCAGTCTTCTGCTTTCGCTTGCAGTCTCTGCACCTGCATTTTGTGCCAAAGGGGCAGGGATGGATTAAGCCCACAAGGCCTCCCCACCCAGCCATCTGCTAAGGTCCCCTCCCTGAAAGCCCTCTCCTCCAAAACTCCCAGCACCACTCACCTTTCCTCATTGAGAAAGACAAGGGGTGCATGGAACCACCCCCGTGGGGGTCACTGTTTTGCGCTGCCTGGAGTGCCTTGAAGCCACAAGGTCCTTCTCAATGAGGAAAGGCGAGGGGCATACTGGACTCCATCTTTGCTACAGCAGGAGCGGCCAGGTGGAGTTGCTCTCTGTGATTGTATTAATGGGAAGGGTCTGTGTGGGCATTTGTCATGGGCTGCATGCCAGCAGCGGTGTGGCCCCACCCACTGCAGGCATGTGCCCCGGCCCTGAAGTCTTGCTCTAGGGCCAAAAAAAAGTTCCCCACCCTTGTTGTACAAGAAAAAAAATTGGGGACAAACTACATATGACTGAGCAGCACCTGGAGTCTGGCTCTTAGGGGTGGCCCAGTTGGCTCTTTGGATATCCTGAAAACAGAACCCTGATATGTCCATCCAAGAAGTAGGCCATATTGACCACCATCTGTCCCCTCCATCTCCTGGAGATGGGTTTCTCTGTTCTCTAGATGGCAATCCACAAACAATACGGACACGCAGAGGAGGAGGAACTGTTGGCAGAGGAGTCTGTGTCTGTGTGCACGCATATATCTTACCTTCTTGAGTTAGTTCTAAAATGAGTTTAGTAGGCTTTCTCTTCTTGATGGGGGCAGGGGTCCCTGCAAGAGGCATGCTGTTCGAGGGGTTTTCTGCATGAGAATGGAACAATGGAAATGAATTCTTGCTCATGTTAGATACCTCTTTCATGACAGAGCATTCAACCTTCATTCTGCACCAGGGCCGGCCCAAGACTTCTCGCCACCTGAGGCAGGAGGACGAGCTGCTGCCAGGGGTTGGGGGCTCAGCTGCTGCCACCGCACGCTGCTGCTGGGGTGAAGCATGAGCTGTTGCGTACTAAAGCCAGAGCATGAGTTGCTGAGCGCTGCTGCCAGGGGTGGAGAGCATGAGCTGCTCTACGGGGGGGGGGTTGGAAGGGGAGCAAGCAGGCACTACATGCAGCTGCTGGAGGGGGAGCGTGGGCTACCCAGAGAGCCGCCACCTCCTCCTCCCCACCCTGAAGGACCCTTTTTCACAGCGAGGCATGGGGCTGAAAAAGAACTTTCTCGCTGTGGCCTTTGCTGCAGCAGGGGAACAGCTGGGCTCTGCAGAGCAGCAGCAGCAGCCTGCCTGTGCATTCTCCAAGGCAGGGGAGCAACGGCTGGAGCTGCTCTGGAGAGCCACAATGGCTGCTGCTGTCCGGTTGCAGCATTTGCCACAGTGGGAGAGTGGCCAGCAGGTGTTCTGAGAGGCATGAGATGGCGGCACCGGGGGCCCTTCCACACGTCGTACTGAAGGCGCATGCATGCGCCTCCAGTACGACCCCAAAACGATGGTGTAGACGGCAGCTGAAGAGACGGAGGAGGCGGCAGCTGGGGAACCGGCCGCGTCCTTGCTGCCGCCTCCTCCTCCCCGCTGGCCTCCTGCTGCCGGGGTAAGAGCGACCCGGGTCTGAGAGCTCGGCTTCCACTTCTGCCGAGCTCTCCAACCCGGGTGGCTCTTTCGCCAGCAGCAGGAGGCCGGCGGGGAGTTGGGCTTGGTGGCAAGGACTCACCAGAGAAGCCGCTGAGCCCTGGGAACTTTTTGCCGCCGCCACTGCCTCTTCCTCCGTCTCTTCTGAACTGGTGTCTACACTAGGAGTTTCGGGGCGTGCTGAAGCCCCTTCAGGGCACCCCGACGACTGTGTGTAGACAGGCCCCGGGATTCCCAGTAGTGGGCAGCGCCTTTCCTGTTCTGCTTCCTGAGGCTGGGGAGTCGTCCTACCTCATGGGAGGGCCCCTTTCCCTCCTGACCTAAATAAAAAAGATGTCAGCTAATTTGCTCTCCCAAGACGGAAGAGCAAAATCCACACATACATAGGCTGATAGAACACTTTCCTGAAGATGCTGATAGAACCCCAAACCAAACCAGCCCCAAGGAACTCTAGGCCTACCTGAGAACTAACTCCCACATGTCCTGCAGACTCTGCGAGTGTTTTCCATTGTGACTGGGTGTTTTGCAGTTTTGCCCAGTTTCAAAATTTCCCCAGTCATCACCAACAGGCATTGTATGACCCATACTCAGCTGCTGGATGTGTTTCAAAATTCTTACACCAGCCTGTTGTAATGATTGGTTTGCTTGAATCCTTAATTAATATCATGACATGACTATGCAGAACATTACAGCTGCAGTAAATCATCATGTTTCAATAGCACTGCAGCAAAATAATATTTGACACTATTGCCCTAAGATCGAAAGGTAGATAAGGCTGCCAATGGCTGATGGCCCTGTGTTACTTCCAGGATGCCGCTGGATCCTAGTGGCTGGACAGCAGCATAGGAGAGCACTACTGTACTGCACCCACCTTCTTTTAGGCCATGCGGTGGGTGGGAACTGCATGAGATGCTCTCTTGGGAGACACCCATTTATTTATTTATTTATTACATTTTTATACTGCCCAATAGCTGAAGCTCTCTGGGCGGTTCACAAAAATTAAAACCATAATAAAACAAGCATTGAAACTGCTGTCCTCTCTCCCCCTTCCTTCCTCCCCACTATTGCTACCACAGCCTTCCCCCGCCCCGCTGCCACCACCGACACATCTACCACTGCTCCACCACCATGGTCTTTCTTTTCCTCCCCCCCTGCAGCTTTCCCTCCCTCCCTCTTGCTACCATGATTTCCTTTCCTCCCACTGCTGCCTACCCCTGCACTCACCATGCAGTGGTGCACATGGCAGAAACAGCAAGGGAGTATGGAGGAAGAGAAGAGGGCTGTGAGGAGAAAGGGCTTGCAAGCAGGGAGGGGGAAGAAGGAAGTCATTTGCAGGGGAAGGTGCAGCCACCCCACCCCTCCCTAATTTGTGCCGGTTCCCACCAACACACTTCAAAATGGGAAATGTGCCCTGGCCTACGGGAAGCCATAAGCAAATCTGCTGGTCTCTAAGAGGACAGAGAGCCCTTTTCTGTTTTCACAGCTACACTGCACCCTAAGTTTGGTTTGTTGATGTATCATTTCTAAAACGTATTCATTGCACTTCTGCAATAGTAGCACCCAAAGCAACCTAGAAAAGTAATTGCATATACCTACTGCTTTAACATTTGTCCAATCTTGACATGAACTAATCATAAGTATTTGATAACATGCCATGCAAATGAGGAAGTATTTTCTTGTATTTATTTAAAACCTACTGCCCATGTATTCACTAGTGACACAATTCTCCAGGATATTCTTCTAGACAGGTTCCAATGAATATTGTGTTCTTGTATAGCTCCTATTAATTTTGTATAGTTTTCAGGGTGACGTCCTGAAAGACTGTAGCTCTCGGTGTCTCATGGTTAGTTTGTTATAGGAAAGGGTATTAAAAGGGTTTTCTATTTGCTTTTACCACACTCCACTGTTTTCATTACTTCCTCAGTATGATACCTTATCAGCAACAGATTCTTAGGGCGCAATCCTATGAGACGGTCATCAGCGTCCGAACTTGGAGGCTAACGACTAATTGATGCAGGGGAGATGAAGCAGGAAGGCAACCCTCACCGCCATGCTCTGGCCACCCTGCATTTTTGGCTAGACAGGCGATTTCACCTGTCTAGCTGGGGAGCTTGGGAGGTGGAGCGGCCATGGGGCACATAGAAAGCGCTGAAAGGTTTCTCCCATGGTCTTCTCCCCTCCCTGCCCCTGGGACACCCCCTTTCCCCTATCTCTGCACTCTGTTTCTGAGCATGGAGACATAGTCAGCATGGAGAGTACCTGGTTCAAACCTCGGATCCCAGACACTGAAAAATCCTATGTCTCCCAGATCCTGTTTAGGGTACATAGGACTGCACACTGAATCACTTCAGTCTATTCCTTTTGTACTCTGAACATTTTCATCGTTCTGTTCTGTACCTTTTCTGTACAGTTCAACCAGAATTGATCTCACTATTCTTCCTGTGGGAGTATCACATATTAAGAATATGATAATATTATCTAATGTGTTCCATCAATTCTTGCTAACCCGGGGACAGTATCCTGTGGTGCTCAACCACTATTGCAACAAGAAATCGTGGTTTCAGAAACATCCCAAAATGAGCAGCAATGCTAATTTCCGGAATGGGAACCTAGGAAGCTGCCTTATACTGAGTCAGGCCATTGGCTGTTCTAGCCCAGTATTGTCAGCACTGACTGGCAGCAGCTCTCCAGGGTTTCAGGCAGGATTCTTTCCTCACTGTACCTGGAGAAGCCAGGGATCAAAGCTGGGGCCTTCTGCATGCAGAGCATGTGCTCCATCACACTGAGTGACAGCCCTTCCCATATGGAACAGGGCAGGTCAGCAGAACTCAAAGAAGGGTTCTGACCGTCTCCCCTCCAGGCACAAGCGCCCGCGCCCCCATTTCTGCAGTCAGTTCCACTTGCAGAAGAGGACCTGAAGACTTGCAGCGGCAGCAGCAGCAGCAAACATCCTCTTTTCATAAAATTTGAATTCAACCATTAAATAAATGAATAAATCCAAAATCACAAACTCTTAATGATGCAGAACTTGGAAGTTTCAGTCTTATACTTGCTTATTTGGAAGTAAGTCCCATTGAAATCAATGGGACTTACTTCTGGGTAAACGTTGAAGATTGTGCTTAAATTCCATATATTATAATGCCTCATTTAACATCATTGAAGGAGTGCTTTTCCACAGCTAAGGCAAAACTATATTTTTATTTAGAACAATAAAATAATTTAGTTCAACTTTGAAATCAGTATCATAGCTTAATAAATTAATAGTATCATATCAGTTTATGAAGTCTCCATTTGAGCTTGTGTATTTAATCACACTGTATTTAATCATGATCAAAAATTAGGATTGTTTAAAACATGGGGGCAATTTGTTATGTAGAACATGTTTTCTCCTGTTTTAAAGAATCCCAAATGATAATATCCTGAGTGTATGATAGATTATTAAAAACAATTTACAGTGAAAAAGGCCACTTTTAACATCAGTAACACCTGGCAGTTGGACAAAATATAACAGAAGAGTGGAGATGTTGGAATTGCCATAGCAAGGGATCATTCCAAATAAAGGTGCAAGCAAAGGATTAATTTGTTCTTGGTTGTTTTAAAAGAAGTTATTAGGTGGGATAGCAAGGGCCACTCAGGGTGTAGAGCTAATTAACAATTCTGGATGTATCAAACAGCCTTAGGTGAAATCAGGGGTCACAATTGTCTGGGGAGGAGGGTGGGTGTCTAGCAGCCAGGTGGAGCCAAAGAATTTTTTCTTTTTAGCCTGGGTTCCTTGTATTCAAACTGCCTACCTGGCACGTTCAGTATGTTCTGTAGTCGTATTTGTTCCATTCTTCATAGAATCATAGAATAGTGGAGCTGGAAGGGGCCTATAAGGCCATCGAGTCCAACCCCCTGCTCCATGTAGGAATCCAAACTAAAGCATATCTGACAGATGCTTGTCCAGCTGCCTCTTGAAGGCCTTTAGTGTGGGAGAGCCTACGACCTCCCCTAGGTAATTGGTTCTATTGTCGTACTGCTCTAACAGCCAGGAAGTTTTTCCTGATGTCCAGCTGGAATCTGGCTTCCTGTAACTTGAGCTCGTTATTCCGTGTCCTGAACTCTGGATGATCGAGAAGAGATTCTGGCCCTCGTCTGTATGACAACCTTTCAAGTACTTGAAGAGTGCTATCATGTCTTCCCTCAGTCTTCTCTTCTCCAGGCTAAACATGCCCAGGTCTTACAGTCTCTCCTCATAGGGCTCTGTTTCCAGACTCCTCATCATACTCCTTGCCCTCCTCTGAACACACTCCAGCTTGTCTGCATCCTTCTTGAAGTGCGGTGCCCAGAACTGGCCACAATAATCAAGATGAGGCCTAACCAGTGCTGAATAGAGGGGAACCAGTACCTCATGCGGTTTGAAAGCTATATGTGTATTAATGCAACCCCAAATAGCATTTGCTTACCTTGCAATTCCAAGATCCTTCTTACTTGTGTCCCCACCTTATAACTGTGAATTTGGTTTCTTTTTCCTAGGTGTAGGACTTGGCATTTATCCCTATTAAATTTCCTGCTGTTGTTTTCAGCCCAGCATTCCAGCCTATCAAGATCACTTTGTAGTTTGTTTCTGTCTTCCAGGGTATTAGCTGTCCCACCCAATTTTGTGTCATCTGCAAATTTGATAAACATTCCCTGCACCTCCTCATCCAAATCATTAATAAAAATGTTGAAGAGCACTGGGCCCAGGACTGAGCCCTGCAGTACCCCACTCGTTGCCTCTCCCCAGTTTGAGAAGGTTCCATTGATAAGCAGCCTTTGAGTCTGGTTCTGTAGCCAACTGTGGATCTACCTAATAGTTCCATCTAGCCCACTTTTAGCTAGTTTGCTGATAAGAATGCCATGTATTACTTTGTCAAAAGCTTTGTTGAAGTCAAGATATATTGACTTCAACATTCCTGCAGGCCATGAGGGAGGTTACCCAATCAAAGAATGAGATCAGATTAGTCTGGCAGGATTTGTTCTTGACAAATCCATGCTGGCTTCTAATAATCACTGCATTGTTTTCAAGGTGCTTACAGACTGACTTCTTAATAAACTGCTCCCAAAATTTCCCAGGGATTGATGTCAGACTAACTGGGGCGGATCCGCACGTCGGCCCCTGAGCACATTTATGCGCACCCTGAAAACAATAGTCTGTACTTGTCTGTAAAAAGAAACGAAGAGACGCCGCCGATGACGCCGCCGACGCCACCCAGCTTCCTGCTCCCCGGTCGGCTCGGAGAGCTCTTTTTGAAGAAGGCGGGGTAGAGAGCTTTTTCCGCTCTCCACCCAGCTCTCTGTCCCGGCCGGGGAGCAGGAACCTGGGTGGCGTCGGCGGCGTCATCATCGGCGTCTCTTCCTCGTTTCTTTTTACAGGCAAGTACAGACTATCGTTTTCGGGGTGCCCTGGGGTCGCATAAATGTGCTCTGGGGCCGATGTGCAGATCCGCCCCTGGTCTATAGTTCCCAGGTGCCTCCTTTTTGCCCTTTTTGAAGATAGGCCTAACATTAGCCCTACTCCAGTCATCCAGAACTTCACTAGTCTTCACAGGGAGCTTTGGCTATTGGGCAGTATAAAAATGTAATAAATAAATAAATAAATATAAATAGTCTTCCATGATTTTGCAAAGATAATAAACAGTGGTTCTGGGAGTTCTTCTGCCAGCTCTTTTATTACTTTGGATGTAGTTCATCAGGCCCTGGAGATTTGAACTGGTTCGAAGAAATTAGGTGTTCCTTGACCATTTGTTTATCAATCTCAAACTGCAATCCTTCGCCTTCAGCTTGTATTTTGGGAGAAGATTGAGCCAAAGTAGGAATTGAACATTTCAGCCTTTTCTTTGTCATTTGTTATCAATTCGCCATCCCCATCAAGCAGTTGAACCACCATTTCTTTCCCCTGTCTTTTACTTTGCACATACCTGAAGAAAGCTTTTTTTGGTTGCTTTTAGCATCCCTCATTAGCCTCAGCTCTTTCTAAGTTTTAGCCTTCCTGACGCCATTCCTGCACTTCTGTGCTACCTGTCTGTACTCTCCTTTTGTAGCCTGGCCTTCCTTCCACTTCCTATAGGTGTCCTTTTCTGTTGTCTTCTAACTTTTTTCTTTGTTGGAATTGTTTGTAATTGTGCCTTTAAAATTTCCTTTTTAAAAAACTTCCACCCATCTTGGAGTCTTTTTCTTATTAGGGCCACTTGCCATGGGACCTTACTTATCATAGTTCCAAGTTTATTAAAACCAGCTTTCCTAAAATCCAGTATACTTGTACGGCTACACTCAGCTTTTGCTTCCTTTAAAATCAATCTCAATCACTTTATTACGGTCCGAGACCAACAAAACAGCAACCATACAAAGTAGTACAGAGCCTTAGTTCCCATCTCCCAGAGATTTAACAGTCCTCTGAGGTTAATAGGTTATGATGTCCTCATTGTTGGATCCTGGAATGGATCCTGGTTATGTTTTCCATTGATTTGTTAATTGCTGAGGATCTGGAGGAACAGAAGACTCAGCAGAAACTTAAAGGTCAACTCTACACCTGGACATTGAGTGTCATAATTGAATAATTGTCTAACTGATTGTTTTCAATTAAGGGTTGCAAGGCGTTGCATCATTGTACAGGTTGTCTATAAAAGTAAATGTATTTTCATGTGCAAGTAGAAGGTATAACTTCCATGTCCCTCATGTGAGCTGTATTGACTGACCGTTTGTAAGTATTTGTATCTGTATTGCCATAACTAAATTATATATTTATTTGCCAGTAAAAAGGTTTATTTTAACCTACATAAATCTCTGTCTTAATTCATGTCTTTGCTGACTTGGCTGAGAACCGCTGTAATCTCTGCTAGTTTCTGTAAGGGCCCAGACAGAAACTTAACACAAAAGGTTATATGCCAGAAGCCCAGTCTGTGCAATAACTAAACAGCTTGTAAAGCCATAACTCAACAGGTTATGGGCCCAGTACCCCAAGCTGAGCCATAATGCACGAGTTTTTCTCAGCAAGTGCAGTAGGACTGAAAAATTAAGCTGTGGTAGATTAAATTCCTGAGCATCTTTGAAAAAGTCATTGGAACAGACAACCAGAAGCTATTTCAGATAGCGGTGTCTGGAAAATCACACAGAAAAGGACTGGCAAGAGTGGTTTGAATTTAAGAGGGCACTGAGGAATCTGAATCTGGATAGATGGTCAGGCCCTAAGAGAAATTAAACCACTGAAGGGGTTGTAAACCAGAAACAACCTGTTAAATTGAAATTATGGCAGTAAATGTTGGGAACACTATTGAGTCCCTATTGAGTTACTTACAGACAAAAATTATATGTCATGGTCATTTAAGATAGAAATGGAACTAGGGGTAATCAAGGTAACGGATCATGCATTGGTAAGTTTGGATTTTGCAGTTAGTAAGGATTATAAAGATGCATTAAGGTGGAGATTGAACACTAAGATATTTAAACACGATAAAGTTATTGAGAAAATGCAGAAGGAATTGTCAGAAACATGGGAAATAAATGAAAAGGGGGGAACAAGAATTGCAGTGGTCTGGGATACCATGAAGGCTGTGTTTAGGGGGAATTGTATTAGGGAAATGTGTAATCTAAAAAGACAACAGGAGGCAAGGCAGGTTATTTTAGAGAAAGAGATAATAAAGTTGGAAAAAGAATATTGGCAAACTAAGAAAAAATATAAATTAATAGAATTACAGGCAAAAAAAAAGGGAATTAGAAAATATTAATTTAGAAGAGGTCCAGAGGAATTTAATTTATATGAAAAGGGAATACTTTCAAAATAGTAACAGGAATTCGAAGATGCTTGCCAAGCTCACACAAAAGGAAAAAGCTAAAAATGGGATAGGGCTAGTAAAGAATAAGCAGGGTAATTATTGCCACATGATAAAATAAAAAATTTTCAGGAATTTTTTGAAGATTTATATAAGGAGAGAGATACCCAAACGAAGAAGATGGAAGAATATGTGGGTAAATTTTTGAAGAAAGGATTAGAAAAAGAGCATAAGGAAATAATGGACAATAAGATACTGCAAAGTGAAATAGAGGAGGTTATAGACCGGCTTAAAGCAGGGAAATCACCGGGGGTAGATGGTCTAGGACCAGAGTTTTATAAAAAATTTAAAACATTAATAGTGCCAATGTTGTTGAAATTATATAATGCAATAATGGAAGGGGATAAGATTCCAGAGTCATGGGAGCATTCTATAATAATTTTAATTCCGAAACCGGATAAGGACTTGACTCTCCCTGATTCATATAGACCAATTTCGTTAATAAATCAAGATGCTAAAAGTTTCTCAACTATTTTGGCTAAAAGGTTAAATAAATTTATAGCTAAATATGTAGGGGAAGACCAGTGTGGTTTCATAGCAGGTAGACAGATGCACACATTAATAGGCAGAGTTTTGAATGTAATACAGGGGATAAAAAAGTCAAAGAATAAGGCGGGTATTTTAGCGTTAGATATTTTCAAGGCTTTTGATTGTGTGAGTTGGCAAACTTTAAAGTTGGTGTTAAATAAAATGGGATTTGGTATTAAATTAGAGCAATAATAGAGCAGTTATATTCCAAAAACACAGCCGTAGTGGTAGTAAATGATGGAATAACGGATAAGATATGACTAGCCAGAGGGACAAGACAAGGATGCCCACTCTCACCAGTCCTGTTTGTATTGGTGATGGAATTGTTGGCAAACGCAATAAGAGAAGATGGGGAGATAGAAGAGATAGGTAACAGTAATAAAATAAAGTTGAATATGTTTGCAGATGACACATTGATGACTATTAGAGATCCTATAGGTAAAATGGAAAGAATTAAACAGCAGTTGAAAGAATTTGAAGAAGTTACGGGGTTAAGAATAAATTGGGCAAAATCGGAATTGATGTTGTTTAATTATACCAAAAAGGAAGAAAAGGAATGGGAAGGGAGGGCTTCAGTTCTGAAAAGTAAAGAGAAAATTAAATATTTGGGTATTATGGTTACTAAAAATTTAGAAGATTTGGAAAGTGAGAATTTAAATGGATTGAAAAAAGAGATAGTAGAAAAGTTAAAGAAGTATAAGAAACTGAATCTTTCTTGGTTTGGAAGAATAGCTTTAATAAAGATGAAAATTTTACCTAAGATTAATTTTTTTTTTAGGATGCTACCAATAAGAATTTCAGATTTAGAGTTAAAAAGTTGGCAGAATCTTATAAATAATTACTGTAATGCTGAGAAGAAATCAAGGATTAATAAAAGTAAATGGTATTTAACCCCAAAGAATGGTGGATTGGGTCTCCCAAACCTTGAGTATTATTATATAGCAAACAGGTTAAGACATATTGTCGAAGCAATTTTAGGGGTAGGGGACTTAGAATGGATGGAGGAAAATACATTAGGTAATATTGAGTTAAAATTGCAGAATGTATTTTTTAAGGAAAAAGGGAAGGGTAAATGGCTTAATGATTTAGATAATCACTTTTTGAAGTTCCATTGGGAACTTTGGAATAAATATAAAAAGGAGATGCTTTCAAGTAATTCCTCCTTAACACCGGTGACAATGCTAAAGAATTTTCCTGAAAATTTAAAGAATAGACTAAGTAAAGTTTTAATAGAAAAAAATAAAATGAAGTTAAGAGAAGGGTTAAGGGGGATGAATACAAGAGAGAGGTTGGAAGAAGTTTTAAAAGATTTGAAATTAACGTGGTTAAACTATGGGCAATTGGAACAATGGACTAAAAATTGGGAAAGAGAAAATGGAGAGTGTGGAGAGAGGACGAAATTTGAGGAATTAATCGAGAAAAAAGAGATGGATAAGGGACAAAATACAGGGACAAAAGGGTTAATGAGTCAACTATATAATATATTAGCTGAGAAAGGAGTGTTGGATAGTGTCGGGAAAGTGGTTTGGGAAACCGATTTGAAGATACAAATAGGACAGCAGAGATGGGAAGGACTATGGAGACAGAGAGTGTTGAGAAATATGTCAGTAAGAATAAAGGAGAATTACTATAAACTTGTATGGAGGTGGTACTTAACTCCGGTCAGATTAAATAAGATTAATAAGCAGCTTTCAGCAGATTGTTGGAGGGGTTGTGGTGAAAAAGGAACGTATTTACATATGTGGTGGGAGTGTAAACATGTGCAAAAGTTGTGGAAGATGGTGTTCTTTGAAATTTAGCAGATTGTGGGATTTAAAGTAGAGGTTACACCAAGGATTGCATTACTCTCACTGCAAGAAGAACTTAAATGTAATAAAGAAGTGAAAGAACTGATAACTAACCTGCTGACGGCTGCGAGGTTGATTGTAGCTAGGAACTGGAAGATTCAAGGAGACTATTGTATTGAAGAATGGTATAAAGAAGTGTGGGACATTGCTATAAATGATAAATTGACATGTAATATTAAAATGAAAAGAGGTATAGTAAAAATGAATGATTTTGAGGGTATATGGAAAAAGTTCCTAGAGTTTGTGTTCTTTAAAGGAAGTGGGAAACCACCAACAGATGAAACTATGAGTTTTTGGAAACAGGAATGAGATCCCGCGGTGGTGGGAGCACTGTTATGTTTATTATAAATATGTTTAATAGGTTAAATTTGAATATATGATATTAAGGCAATTTTATGTTTATGTATTAAGTGATTTTATTTGTTGTTTTTGTGTTTGTTGTATATTGTTTAATAATATTTTTTTAAAAAAAAAAAAAGATAGAAATGAGCCTAAGAAATCTTGGTCTGTGGGAAGTTGTAATAAATGCCCCAGCAGAAGATTTGAATGCAGCAGAATTACGCGAGTGGGGACGTCGTGCTGAGAGGGCAAAAGCTCACATTGTTTTGTCTATGAGGAACGATCAACTGTCTTATATAAGCAGAGAATACACTGTTGACGTTATCTGGACTAAACTCAGACTTGTATATGTCAGAGAGACCGCAGGAGCCAGAATAAGCTTAACAAGACAGCTTTACCGTACACTTATGAAAGAGGGAGAAGACATAAAAGCTCATTTGCAGAAATTAAGAGACTGCTTTGAAAGTTTAAGTGCAGCGGGCTTACCCTTAACAGATGAAATGAAAGTGTACGTGGTTTTGTCCAGTTTACCACCGTCTTGGGACGTGCTGGTGACAACGTTAGAAGCATTGCGAGTCCAGGACATGGCATTAAATACAATATCTGGGAGATTGATAGAAGAACATCAAAAGAAAAATTTAAGAAAGCAAGCCCAAAGCAGTTCAGGCGACAAACCAGATGCATTTTCAAAATGGTCTGGGTATGAAGGGGTTAAGGCTTTGGTGAAGAAGGAGGAAGATGAGTCAGCATTTTCAACTTCGAAAAAGTCCAAACCTAAAAAGTTTCTTCGGTGCTTCAAATGTCAGAAATTGGGGCATATTCAAAAGGATTGTAGAGTCAGATTACAATCAGAGCCCAACAAAGAAGAAACCCCCTGAGGGAAGAGTAAATCAGCGCAGCTAGTCACGGCAGGAGTGAGAAGTCAGCTCTGCAGGCAAGCGGAAGGAAAGAGCAACAATTGGCTCATAGACTCTGCTTGTTCTACCGTGATTTCTAATAGACGTGTTTTTTTCCGGAACTTCAGGGACTTCTCTGAAAAGTCTATAGCGCTGGCTGATGGGACGAAGATCCAAGCATCTGGGGAAGGAACGTGCTTCTTCCCTTTTTTGAAAGAGTGCTTTGAGAATGCATTGTTTGTTCCCAGTTTGAATTTTTCCCTTCTAGGAGTTTCCAATATGACAGAAAAGGATTTCTGTGTGTCTTTTGAAAAAGACAAATGCTTTATTCGTAAGCATGGACTCCTAAGAGGAATGGGAAAGCTGAAAAATGGATTGTATTTCATAGATGGCAATCCTAATGAGGAAGGAGTTTCAGAGATACAAGCAGGTTGTATGGAAACTAATGAAAATGTGCCTAATCATGACAATTGCATCCATTTATTTCATAGAAGACTTGGACATTCAAGTTTTAAGGTTCTGAACAAAACTCAGAGGGAGTAAAAGTTCAGGGGTGCAAGAAGTACCTTGATGGTTCTATATGCAAAGTTGCTAAGTCTAAGGTTATGAATATTCCACGTGTCAGAGACTAGCGGCATAAAAATGTTCTGGGATTGATTCATATGGACTTGGCTGGCCCTTTTCCTGAGAGCTATGGAAAAGCCAGATATGCATTAATCATTTTAGATGATAAAACCCGTTTCTCGTGGGTGTATTTGTTAAAGCACAAATCAGAATGTTTAAGCATGGTGAAAGAATGGGTTAAATTTATAGAGAGAAATCTGCAGAAGAAAGTCCAGGAATTTTTGACGGATCAAGGAGGAGAGTTCCAGTCGTTGGATTTCAAGCAGTTTTGTAAAAAGACTGGCATAAATCATAAATATTGTAATCCGAAGAGCCCGTGGCAAAACGGAAATATAGAAAGGAGGATCGGCATTTTAAAGAAGAAGATGGAATGCCTGATGAAAGACGCAAAGGCAGAGCCACAATTATGGGGAGAAGCGTTTGTGGCAGCTAATTACCTTTGCAACAGGACTTGGTCTAAATCCATTAATAACATTCCTTTTTCTTTACTTTACAGCAAAAGACCAAACCTCAAGCACTTAAGAACTTGGGGGAGTTTTGCAATTGTAAATGTTCCACTTTCACAGAGACAGCAAAGTTCTCCAAAGGGGATCAGAATGAGATTTGTAGGTTATGAGTACAATAGCTGGTGGTTCCTGTGCGAAGGGGGTAGGATAGTGGTCTCCAGATCAGCTAGATTCAGTGAGCAAAACTGGAGAGAGGTGCATGACAACCCGGAAGTCCTGGTGGAACTAGATAGCAGGCAAGAGCCTGAGTTGCTAGTGAACAGTCCGAGTATAGAGGCTCAAGAGTTAGCAGAGCAGGAGAAGCAGGAAGAAGTTCCTAGACGTTCTCAAATAGCAAATAAAGGCATACCTCCTAAAAGGTAGGGCTTTGATGCTTGTTATGTAAATTATGAGCCTAATTCCTATTCCGATGTGAAGAAATTGAATTCTTTAGAGAGACAACAGTGGGAACGTGCCATGCAAAGGGAGCTAGATAGTCTCAAAGAAAACAGAGTTTTTGAGGAGACAGTTTTGCCAGCAGGGCAAAAATCTCTAACATGCAGATGGGTGTTTAAACGCAAGCAGTTAGAGACGGGGGAGCAGAGATTCAAGGCTCGACTGGTCGCCCAAGGGTTCAACCAGGTTAAGGAGGTCGATTATGACCAAACTTTCGCGACTGCTTCTCTCAACGCGCCAATCGTTGAGAAAATATATTTAAGGAAGCCTGAAGGTTTAGAAACAGATGACAACACCGTGTGGTTTCTAAAGAAGGCAATTTATGGGTTAAAGCAGAGTGCTAGGTGTTGGAATTCTTTACTAAACAATACTCTGGTGAGTGAAATGGGATTTGTAAGAAGCCTAGCTGACCCTTGTCTTTATACAAAGGGAAAAGGTAAAGCCTACAAGGCTATTTTGATTTATGTTGATGATGTGATAATATCTTGTTCCAGTGACGCTGAAATCAACAAAGTAGCTGAGCAACTGAGTAGCAGGTACAATTTGAAATCCCTAGGTGTTGTAAAGAATTATTTAGGAGTAGAAATCAACCGGGCAGAAGATGGAAGTTTTTTGCTGAGTCAAAAGCAAAAAATTCTGAGTCTGCTGGAACGGTGTGGAATGTCTGAATGCAAACCAGCAAAAAGCCCCATGGAGTTGGATGCCCTAAAGAACTTACAAGGAGAGGACTTTAGTGATCCAGGCTTGTATCATTCGGTGGTGGGAATGTTAATGTACCTAGTGAACTGGTCAAGGCCAGATTTGTCTGCTTCTGTCAACATTTTAAGCAGGTTTGTTGCTAATCCAACTGTGCCTGCTTGGCAAGCAGTGAAAAGAATTTTAAGGTACTTAAAAGAAACCTTAAATCATAGCCTGAAGTTATCTGCTAATGCAGATAAGGAGCTATTATGCTATGTGGATTCAGACTGGGGTGGCTGTGTCGAGGACCGCAAATCCACGTCTAGATATGTATTGACATTTGGAAAGGCACCAATATGCTGGGAGTCCAGGAAGCAAGTGTTTGTCTCAATATCATCCTGCGAGGCTGAGTATGGTGCTCTATCTGAATTGTGTGGAGAAGTTACTTGGCTGATGCAGTTAATAAAGGACTTTTAAGGTCTCGGTGGAGAAGCCAGTGACAGTTTACTGTGATTCACAAGCATGCATAGGTTTGGCCAACACAGAGATTTTTAAATCTAAGTCCAAACATATTGCAATCAAGTATCAAAATGTGAAGGAACACATAGCAAGTGGAGTTTTGAAACTAGTTTATTGTGAGTCTAAAGAAAACCTTGCAGACATTTTCACAAAACCACTAGGTACCACCAAACACAGAGAAGTTTGTGAAACGTTAGGTTTCAGGGAGGAAAAAGTGTAAATAACTGTACAATGTGTTATTGTTAATCAATGTGTAAACATAAGAAGGGGTGTTGGATCCTGGAATGGATCCTGGTTATGTTTTCCATTGATTTGTTAATTGCTGAGGATCTGGAGGAACAGAAGACTCAGCAGAAACTTAAAGGTCAACTCTACACCTGGACATTGAGTGTCATAATTAAATAATTGTCTAACTGATTGTCTTCAATTAAGGGTTGCAAGGAGTTGCATCATTGTACAGGTTGTCTATAAAAGTAAATGTATTTTCATGTGCAAGTAGAAGGTATAACTTCCATGTCCCTCATGTGAGCTGTATTGACTGACCGTTTGTAAGTATTTGTATCTGTACTGCCATAACTAAATTATATATTTATTTGCCAGTAAAAAGGTTTATTTTAACCTATACAAATCTCTGTCTTAATTCATGTCTTTGCTGACTTGGCTGAGAACCGCTGTAATCTCTGCTAGTTTCTGTAAGGGCCCAGACAGAAACTTAACACAAAAGGTTATGTGCCAGAAGCCCAGTCTGTGCAATAACTAAACAGCTTGTAAAGCCATAACTCAACAAGTGGCAAGAATTTAGCAACCTTATAGGTAACTGAGGGGTTTCTATTGGCAAGGAGGAACTTGGTATAAAATTCTTCGGTGTTACCTGGAAAGTCCTGTAGTAGAGGACGGATTAAGCCTGACCGGGCCTCTGAGTAGAACGAGCAGTGTAAAAGCACATGAGATGATGTCTCTATCTCACCTGAATCACATGGGCATAACCTTTGGGAGACTGGAATTCCTTGATATCTGCCTTCTGTGAACTTGGAAGGGAGCACATTATAGCGAGCCCTAGTAAACGCACACCTGCATTTATAATATGTAAGGGAGCTCAGATAGGCCACAGGTCCACCGCCCTGTATACTTCCTTTAAAATCAAGAATTCAAGTGTGACGTGGGCACTTTCCCCCAGAGTTCCCATAACTGCCATTTTATCCACTAAGTAATCCCTATTGGTCAGAATCAAGTCAAGGATAGCCAATCCTCTAGTTCCTTCCTCCACTTTCTGTAGGAGAAAGCTATCACCCACACATGTCAGGTATTTCTTGGAAGGGCCGCTTTTGGCAGTAATGGTCTCCCAACAGATATCAGGGTAATTGAAGTCCCCCATCACTACTACATCAGACTTCCTTGAAACACTGACAATTTGCTTCTCCAAAGTTTCATCCTCATCTTCTCCTTGCTTGGGTGGTCGGTAGTAGACTCCAACTATCATGCTCCTTTTACTCCTTGCCCCATTTATTTTAATCCAGATGCTCTCGGTGGGGCTCCCAGGCTCCTGTATTTCTGTGCAGGGATAAGTATTTTTTAATATATTTTTATTATTATTGTTGCATTTAAATCCCGCCTTTTTTCCTCCAAGGAACCCAAGGCGGTGTACATAATCCTCATCCTCTCCAATTTATCCTCACAACATCCCTGTGAGGTGGGCTGGGCTGAGAGTGTGTGACTGGCCAAAAGTCACCCAGTAGGTTTCCATGGCTGAGTGGGGACTAGAACCCAGATCTCCCAATTCCCAGTCCAACACTTTAGCCACTACACCACACTTCCTTTCTACTCCACCTCCCTTTCTATTTCTTCTGTTCTTTTTGAATGAATTATACCCTTCAACTGCTGTATTCCACTCATGGGAATCATCCCACGAAGGTTCAGTTATGCCTATCAAGTCATATTTGCCTTCATGTATTAAGAGTTCAAGTTCATTCTGTTTGTTTCCCAAACTCTGGGCATTAGTATATAGACCTCGAAGACCTCGTTCTTTATGATCTGGCTTCTTTCCTTTACTATTGTAAAGACTATTTTGGGGGTTAGGGTTTTAGAAGCCTGGCCTGATTTGTTTTGCTGTTTTATATTTCTGACTGTTTGGCCACAAAACTACAATCTTATGAGCATCATCAGATGGGGGGGGGGGGAGAATCGCGTTTCCCTACCGTCACTTTTCTGTCCCACAATAGGGATGAGCAGCTTCACATGGGGAAAAAAGAGGAAGTAGCAACAATCATATGGCTCATTCGCTGATCAAAGTATGGCAGATCACCACAATGGAAATACTGATGTACATGAGGAATGCTAAAAAAAGAGGATGCAAGAAGCAACAGCCTGACCCTATGCATTTTTATTCAGAAGTAAGTCCAGTTGAATTCAATAGGACTTGTTTCTTTGTAAGTGTGCTTAGGATTACAGCCTTGGACAGATTTGGTCAATATTAGCAAAAGATTGAGATATACAAGGCAGTGGAGGCTGTTAGTTCAGACATCAGTAGGGCTGGGAATCCATTCTGGTTTTCAGTCAGAACCAGTCCGGACTCTAAAGGAGCTCTCCAAAGTGCTGAACTTGTTTGGGGCTAGGACAAGCCACTTGGAGAACTCATTCAGCATTCTGACTGGTTCTGACTCAAACCTAGAATGGATGCACAGCCCCACCAAAATTGGAGACATCAGCCTCCACTGATACAAGGTCTGTTTCAAAAAATAGACAACAGTAACAAAGCTTCATCTATAATTATGTTGGAAGAATTGAAATAATTATTTTTATCTGAAATTGGCAGGTTAGATTGCACTGAAAGTAAGTAAATAAATGTTGGGGGATAATAGGTAATCAAAGATGAAATATGAACATTGGGGAAAATGGAAGGTCAGGAAAAATTAACTTGTTAATTATGATAAGATGCAAAATGGTTGATGGATTTTCCCCTCGCCCCATGGGAGCAAATACTGCTACCCATGAGAAGGATGGGTGTTGGTTTTCTTTAGGCATTAAATAGACGCAAAATAATGGTTTGTAATGATATTCCATGTTTTGTAAAGATATTTTCAATTTCAGTTTTCCTGTGCAATATGATGAATTTTTCTAATTGTATGTGTGTGTTTGTGTCTGTGTTTGTGTCTGCACATGTGCTTTTGGTCTTTGTAAATGCACCTATGTTGTTATTTTGATCCAAGTATTATTAAATATTGTAATATACAGGAATGTAATGTAATTGCATGTAATATGCAGGAGTAAAATATGATCTCATGCCCTGGAACTTCTCTTTAATATTGTCTAAATTACCTTTTGTCATAAGTAGGTGATACATTTTAATTGAAAAGATCTTGGTTAAACTCTGTTTTTGAATTCACAATGCTCAAATTCCATCCTGTAAAAACCATTGAAGGAATCTTGATTTTTCTTTAAAATTTATATTTTTAGTGACTGAGCTTATTTTTATAATGTGCAGTTCAAATCAGTAAATTCAAATCAAACTCTTGGCATTCCTTTAGCTCTTCTACTTACAGTGGATTTGCTTTAAATATAATAAACGAAGCTGGTTGTCACATGCCTCTCATGAAATTAGGATTGCCAAACAGGGATGAAATCTTGCATCAAAGCCTAAATTTCAGTCCTGATAGCTATTGAAGTGTGACTTATCATGACAGTTATAAGTGCATGGTAGACCCAGCACTATTATCTTCCAAAGGCCCTGTTACCAGGTTAACACTCTTACTGGAAGGTCACTAAGGAAGAGGCTAAATTGGGTAAAGAGATGTCAGAGTGAAGAGGCCGAATTCTCTTCGCTCTGGCTGTTTCCAGACAGAGGGCTCCTAGTCCTACTCAGCTGTTGCTATTCTGCTCTCAGCTACAAGCATAATTGCAATTAATACTCCAGGGATGCTGGACTTTGTGAACTAGTGGGTGTCACATAGCACATCGTTCTATTTTTTAAAAACATCAATTACTTAATTGCTGTATGTAGTGTTGTAATTTTTCAGCAGGGATGGGAAACATGTGGCCCTCCAGATGTTTGGACCTACAACTCCCATCATCCCTTGCCATTGACCATGTCTGGAAGCACCCTAGGTCAGTCAGCTGGGTGCTTTTTATTTATTTATTTATTGCATTTTTTATCTCCCAATAGCCGAAGCTCTCTGAGCAGTTTGCACCCAGTCCAGGTATTCCAGATATAGGCTAGTCTAGATATTTGTCCCAAGGAGTTTCTAGCTTGGGTTATCGATACCAGGGACAGGTGGCAACTCTTAATAAAGAGTCTGTGCTCCCAGGTTTTGACTATGAATAGGTATTGAAAGGTAGTAGAAACTCCCACTGGGTGTAATGAATCATATACTCTCCTGATCCCCAGCAGATGCCAGGTCATCTAGAGAGAGACATGGAACAGGATTGGACCTCACTGCAACCATGAAGTGCTTTACAGTTTTTCACTGGACATTTTTTAAAAATGTTTTTCCCCCCAGAAAAAAAAAATCAGGGTGGCTACAGAAGGGGCAAAGTGCATGGATGGGGGAGCTTTGCCAATATGTTAGATTTGTGAAAGGGAAATGACAGTGTATTTCACATTAACGATCCCATCCTAAACATAGTTCCTCTGTAATAAGTCCTATTGCCTTAGGACAGCAGGCATAAAGGAAAGAATACGTAAGGGAAAGAACACTCTTTTGATTCATGCAGGAAAACCAGAAAGGGAAGATCAGCCAAAGTGCATTTAAATGCCCATTTATAGTTCATCACCTTGTTCTGGACCTGAAACCTCCCTCCCTTTTCCCTCCACTCTCCTTCCCATCTGTGTTTTGTCATTTCAGTTTGTAAGCCTTTTATTGATGTGAGTGGCTTTAGGAGTAATTGTCTGAAAAGCGGGATAAAAATGCAGTTAAATATGTAGATTTTGATGGAGTTAACTTTCAAGTAAGCACACTTAAGACTGTAGTCTTAGAGCTTTTCCAAATGAGGCATTTGTTGTGTGCTCATCACTTCCTACTCACAGTTGTTTATGGGTTCTTTAGACAACGTCGTGAAATCAATGGGATTTACTCTTGAGTAAGGGAACCAGCAGATCTCTGTTTTATGAACTTGGAGATGCACTGGTTCACATGATCAAAGGATTAAAGGATTGATCCTTTGCACTTGTGGACTACCAGGAAAATGGGGTTAAGGGGGGAAATTTAAAATTTCCTACATAATGAAAGGTTGAACCGATCTAATTCAAATTTGACATGCTGAAAGCTCTACTTAAGAGCTCTCAAGGTCCCAAGTTTTATCTCTTTATATTTAAAAATGAGGGAGCTGCAGGCAAGGAGGGTGCATTTTCCACATTTCTTTTAAAGTGAAAATGTACCCCTGGTTGTGCCTACTCAGGAGTAAGAACATAAATGGGACCTCTCTCCCTCCCCCTTCATGGCTGAGTGGAGAACCACCCTGCCCTCCCCTTTTGTTAGCAAGACCGCCCTTAGACACACATGCCCCCGAGAAAGAACGGGGATGATCGGATTGAACGCAATGACAGTAATACATGGGAAGGAGGAGCACATTTATTTCACATGGAGGGAAAATAATCCAGACTTTCCCTGCTCCAAAAAGAATTGAAACGTGGAGGGGGAGAAGCAAAATGAGTGCAGGACATGGATGACGCGCAGGACATGGACAGCTGCAAAACTGCATACCAGGCATGGCGAGTGTGTGATAGATCGCTGGTGTGACTGAGCCCAATATTGCATTTTCTAACTATACATTTGGTAACTAGGGCCAGTCCGGCTCAAGGTCATAGTGGGGCCAGAGCTCGTGGGGCTATAGTGTTCCCCCTACCTCACCTGCAATTTACCCACATGACATACACACACAGTGCATACACACAGAGTCAAAGAAAAATATATTATGTATAAAAACCTGAACCTCTCCATAATATTCCATGCATCTGATGACGTGGACTACAAACCACAAAAAAATATGCAGAATAAATGTGTTCATCTTTAAGGTGCCACAAGATTCTCTCTCTCTCTCTCTCTCTCTCTCTCTCTCTGCAACAGACTAATATGGCTACCCTCTGGGAATACGTTAGGTACAACAATGCAGTGGGGGAAATTACTAAATATCTTAGTGGAAATCATTTCTCCTGCTATCTTGGAAAAAAGGCACTAAATCCTTCCTCAGGTATTAATTGTGCAAAGGGGTCTCCTTGAGGACTCACCCCTGATGCTGGCCCTGCCTTGAAAGGAACCAGCTTCCTTGGCCCCGCACCATGACTGCCTGCATAGGGGAAGTGTATACATGTAAATAGGAGTGGGTGGATCTGTTGTTTTCGCTTTCTCCCACATTCAAAATGTTAAAGCATCAGGTTATTTCTCTTCTGAATATGAAGAATTTTATGAATTTTGATAAATCCTTTTTTAAAAAATGAACTGAACTGAAATTCTTACCCATCTGCACCAGCCAAATCCAAAGAGGTACAGCTATTGTTAGGGTGACCATATGTCCGGTTTTGACTGGATATGTTTGGAAATGGGACCCCCAATCCAGGTCCAGGGGGAAATCCGTTTCTCCCGTTTTGTCCAGGAAAATCACAGTTTAACTAAGGCCCTCCAGGCTTCCATCTGGGCCTTTCCTTGGTTGCTGTCACAGTGACCAAGGAGAACCCCAGATGGAAGCCAGGAGGACCTTAAAAGGCATGTTTCCAAAATGCGGAAGCATGCAGTTTAAGGCACACCCATGTTTCCATCTGGGACTCCCCTTGGTCAGCCACTGTGACATCGACCAAGGAGAGCCCTGGATAGAAGCGTGGGTGGGCCTTAAACCGTGCATTTCTGAAACACGTGGTTTAAGGTCCACCCACACTTCTATCCAAGAAGAGTCTCAGATTTAACTGCGTTGTCTAAAGAACTTCACATCTCAGAAATGTGCTGTTTAAGGCCTGCCCACGCTTCTATCCAGGACTGTCCTTGGTCGCCGCTGTGATGTCACAGCAGTGACGAAGGAGAGCCCTGGATTGAGGCGAAGCAACGGGCTGGGGGACGCATTCCTACACTTCCAGGAATGTGGGCTCCAGCCCTACCCGTTGCCCCTCATCACACATCTGGGACTTTCCTTGGCCAGCGCCATGGCACCGACAAAGAAAAGCCCCAGATCGACATGAGGTGATGCGCTGGGGGCTGCGCTCCCATACTTCTGGGAATGCATCCTCCAGCCTCCCCCCCCAAGCATTGAGGAAGAAGGAGGAGGAGGAGGAGGAGGAGGAGGAGGAGGAGGTAAGACAAAGGTAGGGGTGTGTGTGTGTGTGAGAGAGAGAGAGAGAGAGAGAAAGTGTATGGGTGAATAAGGTGCCTGGTTGTTTGAGTGAATGGAGATGTGTGTGTGTGTGTGTGTGTGTGTGTGTGCTGGCAGTGTGTGTATTGATGTGATGATGTCTGAATGGGATGCCTGGTTGTTTGACTATGCATGTGTATGTTTGCAGTGTGTATGTGTGTATGTGGAAGGGATGATTTGGAGGTGATATTATTATTAAATAATGCATATTATTTAATAATAATTAAATAAAACATAGTTTTATTTAATAATTAAATTAATAGTTTAATTAATAGTTTTATTTAATAATAATTAAATAAAACATAGACCTTCCTATTCAATTTGTTTGATATAAATGGCATTACATATATTTTGTAAAAATTGCTGATAATTGTCCATCCTTCTTAAAAATCTTTTTAAAAATTAATAGGGTTGCCATTATTATTATTATTATCATCATCATTATTTATCTCTCTTTTCTTGCTTGTGGTGAGTTTTTTAGATGAACATGATGGACTTTGCCAAGTCATGGTGTCTTTTACTGATTCAGAAATTAACTCACTATTTAACATGTTTTAAGTATGACTGCTTCCTGGATGTTGGCATGCATGTATTTTGGTAGGCCTAATTTCTGGAGGTTTTCTTTAAAAATAAAATGATGTGATGCTGGTGACTGATGTGACTAACGGAATAATTGCAACTTATTCCTGTTGCCATAGTTCTTTAACTTCCATACCCAGTGGGGTATATTTTTCTCTCTTGTCCTCTTCCTTTTCTGCAACATTTTTGTCAGTAGGTTGTTAGGCCCTCTGAAGAGTTGTTGGGGATGGACTCAGAGGAGGAGGAAGCAGAACCTTTACATGCAGAGGCTAGTGTCACGGCTGCTGAACTGGTGCCAGCTGGGAGTGGGGCCAACTCAGAGAATGAAGTGGAAGCAGAGCCAAGTACCAGCAAGCCGGTGATTAAACCAGCAGGGAGCTTGGCCAATTCAGAAGACACAGAGGGAGAAGCAACAAACTTACCTGCACAGTTGTTTAGACAGCATAGGGCGGAAAAGGAAGCCCGGCGCAGGTCTCTGAGTATTTATACTAGACACCAACTCAATAGGGAACACCTGTAGCTGCCAGGGAGGGGTATTTAGAGAGCTGGAAAGCAACAGGGACTTTGCCAGAGATTAACTGAGGATCCTGGCGAAAGCTCTTGATTCCTGCTTCGGATCGTGGTGACCTTGTATCCTGGTTGAACTTTGGACTGGCTTGGAATTTGTGACCTGCTCCTATCCCTGGACTTCTGGACTGTTTCTTGGACTCTCTCTACCTCTCGTAAGCCCTTGACTTTTGGAACAGAACTGGACTCTGCCTTATGTTTAAAATGTCTTGTACTCTGACATTAAAGAGTTAACTGCATTATTTCATAGCACAGATAAAGACAAACTCCACTGTTTGTTTGCTGAGTTTGTGGCCGAATTTTTGGGGTTTGTCTGGGCACGCTGCCCACGTCTGTATCTCCGTCTAATTAGCTGGTCTACTGGCAGCTTTCCTGGACATAGGTATTGCTATGTCAATGAAGAAGGTGTGTTTTTCTTTGTTGTTTTTGACTGTTATGTCTGGTTGAAGTTGAAACAAGTTAAGAAGTGCTAGTCTTTAGTCCATTTTGTTCCACGGCTAATGTCTGCAGGGGAATAGTAATTTATACTCTTTCTGAATGCTTGGTTGCTGGTTTGTTGTACTA
This sequence comes from Elgaria multicarinata webbii, assembly GCF_023053635.1. Taxonomy (NCBI): domain Eukaryota; kingdom Metazoa; phylum Chordata; class Lepidosauria; order Squamata; family Anguidae; genus Elgaria; species Elgaria multicarinata. The sequence goes on from NC_086176.1 coordinate 658,661, forward strand.
GATTTTTTTGTACTTGTCAACTGCTTCATTTGTTCAGTGGTAGCAGTAAGCTGAATATGTGAGTATGGATATGAGAAATGTGATGGGGAAAGAGTATTAAATGTTAGGAAAGGTGAGACTATGGTCATCCAGTGAAGGATTTGCAGTCAGAAAAGATATTTGAGGGAAGGGGAGACTGTATCACACAAAGTATAGCAAAAACTTCAAAATACAGCAAAAGCTATAAAAGTAGAAATTAGTGAAGTTAATTTCAGATATGTTGAATGTCTCACTTGTTCTTTATTCCAGTGATTTTAACATTAAGATGTTATGTAGAACAGGTTTGTTTTAATTGTGTGCTGTGAAATCAGGCCATGTGTGGGTGGGCACGCCCCCTTGGGGGCCGGACATGCTGGTGAGCACACCCCTTTGGGGGCTGGACATGTTGGTGGGAACGCCCCCTTGGTTGGTGGCCATGTTGTCCTCCTTTTTGGTTTCCAAAATATGGTCACCCTAGCTATTGCCAGAAAGGAGAGGAGATGGAGAGTTTGCCAGACAAAAAGAGTTGGCAACCAGCCTAAATAAGCACTAAAATGGTTGAGAATTGCCCAGGGATTCAACTCCAGACTTCTAAGAGCTAAGCCCTCAAAGGCCTGGGCTTTAGATGGGTGAACCTATCAGCTTCAGTTTCTCCCGCATTCTATTTTTTAAAATCTCAAGTTATTTTTGTCCCAAATATGGAGAACTGCGCAAATTTTGCTAAATTCCTATCAAAACTGACTGAAATCAAGCTCTCTGCCAGACCTACATGTCAGCTTGCCGTTTGCTTCCATGGACTATTTGGGCAAGGCTGGGGGAGCCATGGAACATCAGGAGCAGGGCCAGCAGCATAGCTCCGCAGCCCCTTGTTCACATGTAGACCCTTCACACAATTGTGAAGGGGGAGATTAAGAGCTCCGTCACACCAGGGGTTAACACGTTCCCTACCGTCGCTTCTCTGCCGTGTTTTCCTTCCTCAGTTCCTTCCTCTTTTCAAAAGAGGAAGTACAGAACGAGCACGAGGCCCATTCAATTGGCTGTTCTAATAGCGCTGCCTCTTGTGCACAAAGCAGGAGGAGAGAGCAGCGATTCTGAGTTTTAAAAAACATCAGACTTAAACAGGTGTTGTTGTTTTTTTAATGCACAAGGAAGGCCAGAAAGGCCAGAAGGCACGCGGGAGGCAGACAACATCCTGGGAGGGACCTGAGCAAACTCCGTGAGTGCCCAGTAATGAGCGTGCAATAAAACGCTCATCGGATGGCGCTTTAATACATCCTATAATGGCATTATTCTTTGTCAACTTATTTCCATTCTAGGACCCCAGTTTTTACAGCACTCAAAGCTAGGAAGTTCTTTTCAAATGCACACCAGGACATAGCTCAATGTTCGTTTTATAAACCAAAAAGACAACCGTCTTTATTTTAAAGGGATTGCTTATTGGGAAGGGGTTGGAATACTACCCAGCCCATCTCTGGACAGTTGAATCTGAGTGGAAAGTGTGGACTGTGTTATGATTTTTCTGCACATACATAAGCAATAAATGCAGAGAAGGGGGAACATGTGAAAAAACATGACAGAAACAAAATACTGTGTGTGCTGCAGGGATGGATGGTTGCCTGTTATATGTGAGCCTAGACTACTGGTCGGTCCCCTGAGCGATGGGGTCATGGCCTGCAGCTCAGAAAGTCCATGATGCCTTAATCCGTCTTTGAAGACAGGTGCTCTGCTCTGGTCTCTTTTACAGGTGCATCAGTTTTTGTAACAGAGTCAGCCTGCTTCATGTTTAATAACCAAATGACAAAAGCCCAGCGTACAGACGTTTTCTTTTTTGTTACATTGATAAACGTGCCTAAAGCTCCTCTGCGTTTGGCGTATTCATTTTATCACCAACATTTGAGCTCATTTGCTGTTCTGTAAGGCTATATAAATTGTTGCTATTCTCAGATATTTATGCCTGTTTTTTTTATAAATCTCAAAGTGTGTTTAATTTGACCAAATGTATGCTCCTAACAGTGCCATCTGAAACATGACTTTATTTATTTATTTATTTCATTTTTATACCGCCCAATAGTCAAAGCTCTCTGGGCGGTTCACAAAAATTAAAACCATGAAGAATATAATAAAACAACCAACAATCTAAAAACACAAATACAAAATACAGTATAAAATGCAGAAGAAAGTCTTATTTTTTTACAATGGAGCTCAATTCCAGGGAAGTGTGTATAGGATTGTAGTTTACAGTGGGGATCCATTACCCACTTACCTGGGATTAAGCCCCTTTGAACTCAATGGGATTTACTTCTGAGCAGATATGGTAAGAATCCACTAAAAGTTAATAATTTCTTTCCTTTTTATCACCTTTATATCCTGTCATTCCACCAATGCTTACCCCATTTTATTCCCACTGCAACCCTGCGAGTTAATTAGGCAGAAAGGTAATGATTTGGGCAGGAGTACCATGTGAGTTTCATAGCTGAGCAGGCATTTTAACATTAGTCTACCTGTCCAAGTTCTGGAATCAGTGTGTCTTTCATTTTAATTTTTATGTTTGAATTTAAAGCAGCTGCAGGTGGCTGCCACTTTAATCAAGGATGAGGCATTGAGGAAGGGAGTTGGTGTTTTTTTTACTGTTGCCTCCAGTGCTTACTTATCTTTTTTTTAAAAAAAAAAATCTACGTAGTTTTTGGCCACAAAACGGATAATTTCCCCACTATTCTATAATTTACAACTACTTCTTTAAGCTTCTTTGCATAAAATATAGTGCTTGGTTCTATTTTGTTTTAGTTAGAACTCATTGTTGCTATGTAATCTCTTCTTTCCCAGAAGATATATTAGGTAACATCAGATAAAATGTTCTTTTTAAAAATACTAGTTTCTCATTATTATATTCAGGCCCTGTGCCTGCCTTACTGTTCCTATGTGGAAATAGGAGATATTTTTAGAAAAAAGCTACCATGGAGGTCCCAGGCTTCACTTTCTTACCTAACAGCCTAAATTTAGCATCCAGGACATCTCTCTGACATTTCCCTATGTCATTGGTACCCACATTTACAGTATGTAGGTCCATTAGCTCTGATCCCTATAAGGCTGCCTAGATATCTGAACGCAGGACAGCTTCATATCTGGGAGGCAACTCTTTTTGATGGGCTGGGAGGAAACTCTCTCCTCCCAGCTATTAAAAAACCAAACTTTCTATATTTTTCTATGTCTCTGTCCTTTCAAAAATTGTGCCCCCTTCCTTACAATGCAAAAGGCCACTATATTAGTGGGAGGTTGCATGTCGTAAAAGCAACTTGAAGTAAAAGTAAGCATTATAAAAGTTCAATGGAAATTGACATTTTCTTATATGTTGCTCAGAATGGTGTTCCCGGTTTTCTCTGCCTTTTCTGGCTCAGCCACTCTAGGCTCTGTGTACTGTATTTTGTCTTTGAGAACCACAGGGTACTTGAAAGAGCAGGCGGATATGGAAATACCTATATAGGTACCACAATCATAAAGGGCAGGTATATGTTGTAATCAATGAAATAAACAGAATAATCTAACCTGCTGTTGTATTTTGTTGAACAGTTTGAAGCTTGATTATAGACATAGCACAATCTCCAAAGTTAATTATGTTCTCTTCTCAAAAACTGATTGTGTAGAAAAACCCTTCCTTTTATTCTTGTTTTTATGAATGTGCAGTTTATGAGAATGATGGCGGTGATGATTAACATGATAGACTGATAGACTAAAAGGTACTTATTATTATCCATTATTATTTACACTGGAAAAGTAGAACAAAAGTGTGGAAGCATTGTTAGACTAAAGAGGAATTCGCAATTCTTAAAATTAGGATGTCTGTATTTCACACATTCAGATTTATGCACCAAGCTGCCTCAGGATTGGGGCAATGGACACCCAATACTTCCTTTTGTCTACCATTTTTTCTCCTCAGACAAGTTGAGGAATTCAGGTTCATGTTTGAGAGAATGAATTCAACAGATCAATTTGTTACCTTCATTTGCTCTTCAGAATCAAGGCTAAGGCTGTGGATTTGTTGAAAAGAAGGAAACAACCAATGAGCTTCCAGTTTTACATCCAGGATTGTATGTAATCACATGCCAAAATTTCAACCATAGCAAACTAGGCGGGACCTCTCTGATGGATGGCACAATGATAGAATGTAGATGAGCAGGGAGCTGATTGCTCCTTCTATTTAAAGCAGAATGAAAAATCAGCTAGCGGGGCATCTAAATTCTGTTGTTTCTGCCATCTGTGCTCCAGCCTCTGATTAGAAGTACAGAATTGCAGGCATTAAACTGAGAGGATTTGTGAAGTGTATCAATTACAAACAAGATTTTTCTTTCATTATCCTTAGATCTCAAGGGCAGAGGACAGTATTATTCTTGTCTCATAAGACAAACACAAAATTTCACTCATTAATTCCTGATTCGAGCCCAAGAGTTCAGGCTGGGCTAGAGCTCCCTCCGTCTAAAACTGAACTACTTTTACAGTATTTTCATTTCATCTAGAGCAGTTTAAGAGATGAGATGTAAGAAGATGAGCATTACTATCAGCACCTCAGTCAGAGGAAATGAGGCCCCTGCATTTCAGTAAAATGTCTTCTGGCTTGGAGTTAATTACCAGTTTCCAGGGTTCCCCTTTTAACTGGGATGCATCCATTACAATGGTGAGGTCCATTATATTCAGTCGCCAAGCGTGTATCCCCAGATCAGGGGCAGCAGGTGTGCCAGTACAATGCACTGTGTGACTTCTCCTGCAAAATGCTGGACAGCTGCTGTAGTTATAGACCAGAAGAACAGAACTAGCTGAGAGGGCAGTGGTAGTACGACCTGACTACATGGGGACAGGGAGGGAATTTCTGCTGGACTAGTGGGATAAGTTAGTAAGCGGCAAAATATGGGAGAAAATACCACCTGTGTATTATACGGAGGTAAGTCCACAGGGAAGATCTGATCTATTTTGACATTCAGTAAGGCCAAGAAAGGAACAGAGAGAGTTGGCAGCCTTCCAAAATGTCCTGGACAGCAAACGTAAGAATGCTGACACTCTCAGTGCTGGCAGCAAAAATGTTCATGAAAAAGGGACCTCACAGGGTCCTTGTAACATTCGTTGATTGCAAGCATGGGGTTTCCATGGGGACTTCCCCCCCCTCCCGGTGTAGGGGAAGGGGCTCTGCTAGATTGAGTGGATGGGGGTCATTCCAAATTAAGGGAGCATTTAGCAACCCCCGGGAGGGGAGGCAGAAGTCCATAGTTGCAAGTGCCTCCTGCCTCTCTGCCTTGTCTTCGCTCAGCCTCTACCCCACCAACAGGCAACCTGATGCAATGCAATGCGGACTTTGCCCAGCTTGTCCGTTTCTCCCTCTTAAGGCCTTTCATTCCTAACTCTCTTTTCTGGCTCATGGCTTCTTGGAGGGACTCACCTTAGGCACACCTACACAGGCCACTCCGCGGAGCCTCTAGCAGCACAAGCTGGGGTTGGTGTCTCTGGCGTCCCTCGTTTGGGTGGCTTTGCTGGAGGCTCAGTAGCTCTTGACCCCTTGGTTATCCAGGGCCCACACACTCCCTGCTTAGGGTCTGCACAGCACAAAGTGCTGATGCGGAGTGCTGTGAATTTGACTCTTGGAGACTCTGCTCACACAGGCATCCTGAGTTATTAATAGTCAATGGGATCTCGGAGTCCAAGGGTCTCAGATAGCACCAGCACAGGCAAGACTAGGGAGGGGGGAAAGTGTACCTCAGCACTCCCACAGCAGCTACCTCAATCTAGGGCCAGGGACCCGGAAGGGACTGGGTCTGTACATCACCCTCCTCCTACAGACACCAAACTGGTCTCTCTGTGGAAGTGTTTACGGTTGAATCAAAGTTGCATGAATTATCTATGCCTGTAATCATGCATTTACATACGTGCATGTTCTGCTTGGAACTGGCAGAGAAGGAGCAGTGGCAGGTCCAAGGGTTCTGCAGAACTTCGCAGTTATGTGAGATAAACAGACACAGAACATTTCTGAGTGTCTGAACAGGACCCAGAGGAGCAACACAATCACGATGGTCCAGGTAGCTCCATGTATTCCTTATGCCTGAGACGGAGAGTTAGGAGGCTTCTTTTGACTTCCCAGTGTGTGAAATAGGAATAAAACAGGCACTTTACATTTCAGTTTACATATTTTTTATCAACACAACAATCATGACTTGCCTGTGGCAGACAGGGAAAGTATTCTTTTTAAAAAAAATACTTTTAAAATATTTTTTAAATTGCCTCTTCACTTAGGAAAAAAAAGCATAAAGTAAGTCACTCCTCTCCTATTAGGTGGATTCACAATTGGCTATAGAATCGGACTCAAAGATCAATGGAACTGTCTCTAACTGGGGGGAGGCAACGAGGGGGGTACCGCAGGGCTCGGTCCTGGGCCCAGTGCTCTTCAACATTTTTATTAATGATTTGGACGAGGAGGTGCAGGGAATGTTTATCAAATTTGCAGATGACACTAAATTGGGTCAATAATACCCTGGAAGACAGAAACAAACTTCAAAGTGATCTTGATAGGCTGGAGTACTGGGCTGAAAACAATGGAATGAAATTTAATGGGGATAAATGCCAAGTTCTGCATCTAGGAAATAGAAACCAAAGGCAGAGTTACAAGATGGGGATACTTGGCTCAGCAATACTACAAACGAGAAGGGTCTTGGAATTGTTGTAGACTGCAAGCTGAATACGAGCCAACAGTACAATATGGCTGCAAGAAAGGCCAATGCTATTTTGGGCTGCATTAATAGAAGTATAGCTTCCAAATCACGTGACGTACTGGTTCCTCTATTCGGCTCTGGTTAGGCCTCATCTAGAGTATTGTATCTAGTTCTGGGCTCCACAATTCAAGAAGGATGCAGACAAGCTGGAGCGTGTTCAGAGAAGGGCAATCAGGATGCTCAGGGGTCTGGAAATAAAGCCCTATGAAGAGAGACTGAAACAACTGGGCATGTTTAGCCCGGAAAAGAGAAGATTGAGGGGAGACATGATAGCACTCTTCAAATACTTAAAAGGTTGTCACACAGAGGAGGGCCAGGATCTCTTCTCGATCATCCCAGAGTGCAGGACACGGAATAACGGGCTCAAGTTAAAGGAAGCCAGATTCCGGCTGGACATCAGGAAAAACTTCCTGACTGTTAGAGCAGTACGACAATAGAATCAGTTACCTAGGGAGGTTGTGGCCTCTCCCACACTAGAGGCCTTCAAGAGGCAGCTGGACAACCATATGTCAGGGATGCGTTAGGATAGATTCCTGCATTGAGCAGGGGGTTGGACTCGATGTCCTTATAGGCCCCTTCCAACTCTTCTATTCTGTGATTCTATAATTCTATGAAATGATTGTGAAAGGAATTATATCTGAAAGAAACAGAGACAACCAAGGGAATTGCAAAGCAAGAATGTGAAATATGTGGTACTGGGGTTGGTGATGGGTGGGGAGGAATGGTCAGAGGGAGTGCAGAGAGTGAGACACAGTCCAGTAAAGTGATCATTTTTAAAGGATTTGATAATAAGGTGGCTCTTCTGCAGTGGCATCTCCTGCAATTCCAGCCTGGGTTATGTGATACTAGCAGCCCCCCACCCATCTCTCTCTCTCCCTCCCCCGCTCTCTCTCCCTTTTCCTCGCTCTCTCTCAATCTGTAACTACAGTTCTTTTACTGTGACCCAGCCACTGACCCCTCTGAAATCGACCAGAGGGGAATCACCCCTCAGAGACTTCTCTGAGGAAGCAAATGAAGACAATGAGTTACCTCTGTGAACCTGGGACTGGCAGTTCAAACCTTTCTGGTGATGAGTCTGATTCAACCTACAAACCACGCAGAACTGTTCAATCCCCTAAAAGCCCCTGCTGGGGAAGCAAAGGGCATTATTTCAGACAGCACCACAATGTACACCTCCAAGCCCTTTGCAACCCACTGTGGGGCAGAGCACTGGAAACTAGGGGTGTGCACGCTCCGCTTCACTTCCAGATCCGCGATTTTTGGATTGGGCCGCTTCGCCCCGCCCGAGCTCCGCCCATGTCTGCTCCGCTCCGCTCGGAGCTCCGGATCCGGATCGGAGCTCTGTTTTCCCCCCCATAGGCTTGCATTGAAAGCTAAAAAAGTAAACAACTTTTTTCTGTTCAAGTTAGAAACCTCACGTTTGGCACCATGACACCTCATGGGGGTATACACATGCACGCCAAGTTTCAAGGGAATCCCATCATCCCCTGATTTTTGGAGAATTTTTGAAAATCGGGCACCCCATTCACACCCCTTTCCATAGCTCCGTCAATTTGCACGCTAAAAATCTCAAACTCGCCACCATGAGAGCTTATCCAGGGACACACATGCACACCCAGACTCAAGGCAGTCCCATCATCCCCTGATTTTTGGCGCGGCTCTAACCTCTAAAGCACCACCCATAACCCTAATTCACACCCCTTTCAATAGCTCCGTCAATTTGCACGTTAGAAACCTCAAACTCAGCACCATGATAGCTTATCCACGTGTCCACATGGTTGCCAAGTTTCAAGGCAATCCCATCATCCCCTGATTTTTGGGGAATTTTTGAAAATTGGGCACCCCATTCAGACCCCTTGGGATAGCTCCATCAATTTGCATGTTAGAAACCTCAAACTCAGCACCATGATAGCTTATCCATGTGTCCACATGGACGCCCAGACTCAAGGCAATCCCATCATCCCCTGATTTTTGGCGTGGCTTAACTCACCCCAAATTGTCCCATTCTACAACTATGTCAATTTGCATGTTAGAAACCTCAAACTCGGCACCATGATAGCTTATCCACATGTCCACATGGATGCCAAGTTTCAGGGCAATCCCATCATCCTCTGATTTTTGGGGAATTTATGAAAATCGGGCACCCCATTCACACCCCTTTCCATAGCTCTGTCATTTTGCATGTTAGAAACCTCAAACTTGGCACCATGAAAGCTAATCCATGTGTCTAATCCTACTGTATGTAGGGAAATGGGACAAGAAGTGTGTGTATGCTTTGCCCAAACAGGATTTGAAATGCTCAATCAGTGGCTGTTGCACTTCACAAACAGTGCACTGCACACACAGCACGCTCACACAATCACATAGTCACACACAGAGTCCAAGTAACAGAGAGAAGAAATAGAGAATTATTATTTTTTGGTATTTTTTGGTATTTTTTGGTATATAGAAGGAAGGAAGATGAAACACAGTCAGGCTTTAAGAGAGGGGGGGGGACAACCAACCAACCAACCAACCAACCAAACACACACTCCAAAGTTTAAAAATAAAGTTTATATTAAATCAAAGTAAGGGAAAAACACAGAGCAAACTAAGCTAAAAGTCAGAAAGAAGCAAACAAACACACACACACGCGCCAAGCTAAATCCTAATCTATCTCCAAAGTCCAAACACAGCAGCAGCACCTATAACTAACTCCTCTCTCCACGAACGCCAACCCACAAAGAGACACAAAGCAGAAAGCTCTGAGGGTGCCTCTGCCTTAGTCCCCCCCCCCAACGCTGGGATTGGAGGATGCTTCATGAGGTGATCAATTCTCATCAGGATTGGGAGTTGAATGTGCCTGTCATCACTTCAAATAAACCCCGCCGCGCCGCAGCCGGGTTTACCCTACCGTTTGTATTGTAAATGTACCCGATTTTTTTAAAAAAACATAGCACGCGAACCAAAGGACACAGAAAGTTGAGAGTAGTCTCAAAATGACCCCCATCCATGACTGTCTAAGCACAAGAATTTTCAGAACGATAGCTTAAAAAACAACCCAGTTATCCCCGATTCTTTTCCGCAATGCAATCCTATGGGCGAAAACCGCCGTTTGACCCGCGCTGTCCCTGTTTGTTGACCCGATTTTTTAAAAAAAATAGCGCACGACCCGCATGACGCAGAGAGGTGAGAGTAGTCTCAAAATGACCCCCATCCACGACTGTCTAAGCACAAGAATTTTCAGAACGATAGCTTAAAAAACAACCCAGTTATCCCCGATTCTTTTCCGCAATGCAATCCTATGGGCGAAAACCGCCGTTTGACCCGCGCTGTCCCTGTTTGTTGACCCGATTTTTTTAAAAAAATAGCGCATGACCCACACGATGCAGAGAGGTGAGAGTAGTCTCAAAATGACCCCCATCCACGACCGTCTAAGCACAAGAATTTTCAGAACGATAGCTTCAAAAACAACCCAGTTATCTATGGGCGAAATGTTTCAAGATGGCGATCGGAGCACTCCGCGGAAAGAGAAGTGCTCCGAAAATGGTCGCTTCTCTTCGCCTTGCTTCTAGGGGTCCGGGGTCCGCTTCTACTCCGCCTCTGGGCAAGGCGGAGCAGGCCAATTCGCTCCTGCTTCTGCGCTTCTAATAGGAGCGGAGCACATGCCTACTGGAAACCATCACGGTATAAGGACTTTGAATTTGGACACTGGTGGATCTTAATGCCCTGGAATAAGCTTTCTCTGTTCCTGTGGTTCTGGGGTCTGACCAGCTGCTTGTCTTTGGTGTCAAAGGCTTAATCTTGATGAGCATGGGAGGAAAGCATATTATGCTTATTCTCCACAGTATGATGAAATCGGCTCTGCTCCGCCAGTGTTATACGGAAGAGCTAGCTGTCCCTAAGACCTGGATTTTCAGTGCCGGGAAAACATACTTCGAGGGGGTCACACAGGTGTTATAGCTCACCCCCACCCCCACCCCCACCCTCATTATGCCCACTGTTCTGAGAAGAAGCAGAAATCCCAAGTTATCCAGGGCTGGATCTGAAGGGAGGATCTGTGCATTAGTGGAGGGAGCCTTTATCCTTTACTTTGCTGATGCACAGCTGTGTATCTCCAGTTTATGAAAATAGAGATCTGCTGTGTTCCCTGAAAATTTGCTGGAATGTGTGTGTGTGTGTGTGGTTTCCCTATGAGAGCAGCCTTAGAGCAAACTGTCAGGGAATGCAGCAGATCTCTATTTTTATAAACTGGAAATGCACAGCTGTGCACCAGAAAAGTAAAGGAAAAAAGCTCCCTCCACAAATGCGCAGTTTTGGATATAAATTAGGGTGAATTAACACAGCATCAGATAAGTTAATTAACACAACCCTGCCCTCTGCCTGACTTCTGACAACCAATCAGGAGTTGCCATCCACCTCGGCTCAACCCTGGAGCAAGGTCATGCAATGGAAGGGCTGTGGTGACCTCACTTTGAAGAAAAAAGTCGGGGTAAGTTCCTGACTTTTTTTACCATGCAGCTTCAATGAAAAGTCCTGCAGTGGCAGAGTCGGCAGCTGCATATAATAATAATAATAATAATAATAATAATAATAATAATAATAATAATAATTTCTTGCCTGCCTCTCCATTTTGATCGAGGCAGGGAACAACAACAATAAACAATAAAATACGTAATATAATTGACCCAGCGCCACTGTGCAGACATTGCAGGGCTTTGAAGATGTATAGGCAGCCCCAAAGTCTTTGTTCATACATTTAAAGTTCTCCCATGCAAGTGACCTCATCGCTTCAGCCACCAGGAAGAGGGCAGGAGCTGCTTCACACCAGTGCCTGATTGGGGGGAGGCCACGACTCATGCAATCCCCTTCCTGTTTGCTCATGTTCCTCACTGCTATATTATATGCATGACTGAAATTGCGCACAATTTCTATTTAACTCTAAAGATTTTTAAAATATCATGAGTTTAGGAGGGGGAGGTGTTTTTTTTAAATAGGTCATTGAGTGCTAGTATTGTAGGTTTGCTATGAGAAACCCTAAAAAAGAATTGGGGAAACATGATCTTTTGGAAATATTTATTTATTTATTATTTAGAATAAACTCATGTTTGAGATATACATGGTGTTCTGAAATTAGGGACAGTCTCTTACAAGAGAGGAGGATGAGCCCTGTTGTTGCAAATGCTTACTTAACAGTAAAGGACGTGGCTTTTTCAGAAGGAACGTTTGGCACCCCCATCGAGTTCTGGTTTGATGTCATGCCGTAGACAGCTCCAGCCTTTCCAGGGCTTGCTTTTCCCTCACACCAGTTTCTCTTCACCATGGCTCTGCAGGAGTTTCTCCTGGTTTATATCAACACACATTGCAGAAGAGTCACATTCATGTCCCTAGCATCATTTTCTGAGTTTGGCTTCTAGCTTCCCTCATTATGAAAGGTGATCTGGTAGCTCTCCTGCACTGCATATGAATCTATGTACTCTCCAGTCCAGTAGAGGCTATTTTCACTCTCCTTGTCTATATATACAAACCTCAAAGGAACACACGTTGTGGAGTGAGTGTGTCAGTCCTCTTGTAAGTCCATAGCCCTTGGTGTGTTTTCAGATGACAGAAGTTGCCTAAATTTTAAAGACATTGAACTAAAGACATTGAAAGTAGCAGCTTTACAGAAAGACGTGAAATGTAAGATTCTTGGCTCTTCCTCATATACCAAAAGGCAACCTTCTGTCAGCTTACATTCTTGCAGGATTGGATTAAGGTCATGGCTAATAAGGCTGCAGTAGTGCAGTTACTGCATCCTGCCCTAAGCCTTTTGTTACTGGTGGTGCTTGTCAGAGGGTGACAAAGGGATTATAACAAAGTAGAAGAGTATATTTAATGGGTTGTTGTTTTTTAAAAATTCCTGCTGGTAAGACTAGACTGAAAGCTAATTCATGTTGGTTCAAGGTCCACAAAGCCAGGAAATTGGAAGCCATGGCTGATGCCTTAACAGATGTGCCCCATGATCATTAATGGCGTGCAATGTCACAAATTGTGCTTGCCTACAACTTACCCTCCATGCATCCATGCTTTTCCTTGATCTTTCAGACCCACATCCATATGGGGAGGATGGAGAGACAGGGACCGCCAGAGATGGCCCATGTTGTCCTGGTTCTCTATTGCCTTATGAAGCTAAAATAATCCTCCTGCAAGTACTATGCTGTGATGCCACCCCCTTGGGAAGGAAAGGAACCTCTCGTGCAAGCACTGAGTCATTACTGACTCTTGGAGGGACTCCAGCTTTCGCTGACGTTTTCTTAGCAGGCCTTATAGCGGGGTGGTTTGCCGTTGCCTTCCCCGGCCGTTATTACCTTTCCCCCAGCTAACTGGGTACTCATTTTACCGACCTTGGGAGGATGGAAGGCTGAGTCGACCCAAGCCATTTCTCTTATTAAATCAAAGGATCCCAACTATGGGGTGGGCCATCAGAATGCTGCACCCTGACTCTGTGACTCACGGGCCCTTTTTGGTCTCACATCACCCAGCTCAGCACTCTGTATTTTCCCTACTCCTTCATTGACCGCTGTGCCTCAGGTACTCCCTCAGGTACTCAGGTACATTGACCTCAGGTACTTCCAAGGATCCACTGCAGTTTAAGAAACAGAAAGATCTTACCAATAACTAAGGTTATGCAGTTACAAAGCTTATGGTTTCATCAGGTTCAACGCTAGTTTGTTTCCTACAGTTTCCTTTGCAATCCTGCCTAGGCCACCCGCTATTCTACACTCTCGCCTCCCAATCTCTCTGTTCCCAAAATAATAAAAGCCCTTGCTCCTGCACCCTCACTAGACGCTTCACAGACAAATCTCAGATCTAACTTCAACTTCAGCAGAACCGAACTTTCTCTCAAATGCAATTCTACTGCTTCCCTTTATTTATTTATTACATTTCTGTACTGCCCAACAGCTGGAGTTCTCTGGGTGGTTCACAAAAATTAAAACCTTTCAAAGTATGAAACAACAGTATAAAACCATACTATAAAATACAGTATAAAAACTCAACCAGATAAAAACAGCAGCAATGCAAAATTACAAATTTAAAACATCAAGTTAAAATTTATTTATAGGCTGTTAAAATGCTGGGAGAATAAAACTCCTCCCCCTCACTACTAACAACCAATCCAGACCTTTGAACAACCAGCAAATCAGCATTCACTTCACATTTTCTTCACTCTCTCCCACCAGATTTAACTACCTACTAACCTTGTATTTGAAGTCCACACAGCATATACATCTTTAATGGCAACTATCATTTAAACATACTTACATTATACAAATTGGCAACAAACAGTAAAACATCGCATATGCTATACATAGAAGATATAGTAATAGTATGTTTAAATTCTGGAAAGGATATACCACATATAGTCCATTTTGTAGTAGTTTTACAGAGATTTCAGGGTACAAAATTAATTTTACAAAATCTGCACGATGGGTTGAGAAGTGGTGAGTTGAGAAGTTTGACATTCAGGAGTTCAGTAACTTGGAATTGAATTAATTGAATTAATTTCATTTTATTCCATTTCTTACCTTTCTATACTGCCCAATAGCCAAAGCTCTCTGGGCGTTTCACAAAAATTAAAAACCATTAAAACACATTATACAAAGTACAAAAAGAAAGGTATTTACATAAAACCATATAAACAGATAACACAGAGAGAAAACATGTCTAAAAATTTGTTAAACCATCAGGCAAAAAAGTTCCAAGGTCTAATTTAAAATCAATTGTATGCTGCCAAATGTCTGAGAGAAGACGTCAGTTTTAACCTTGCTCCAAAAAGATGACAATGCTGGCTCCAGGCAGGCTTCATCAGGGAAATCATTCCATAAGTGGGACGCCTCTACTGAGAAGGCCCTCACTCTTGATGCCACCCTCCGAGCTTCCCTCAGAGGAGGCACTCGGTGGGGGGCCCTCAGATGCTGAGTGTAGTTTATGGATCAGGTGCTCCATAAGGTATTGTAGGAGAAATAGTAGAATTGAACAATACAAAATTATTTCAACAGATTTTGGAAGACAATAAGGGATGATCAGAGATGAATTCATTTTGGTTGGGAAGGGCTTCTTCTATTAAAATTAATGCGCTTCCAAACATTTTTCCTATTAGCTAATATTCCTATGAACATAAGAAGTGCCCTGCTGGATCAGACCAAGGGTCCATCTAGTCCAGCACTCTGTACACACAGTGACCAACCAGCCATTGGCCAGGGATGAAGAAGCAGGACATGGTGCAACAGCACCCTCCCACCCATGTTCCCTAGCAACTGGTGCACACCTCGAATACTGGAGATAGCACACAACCATCATGGCGAGTAGCCATTGGTAGCCAGTGCTAGTAGGCCCAGGCCAGATGGGAAATGTAGGCCCCATTTCAAACTGCTCATTAAGTATTTTAATCAGTTCTGAATACTTATGAACTAGAATGATTTATAAAAAAAGGTAATGGCAAGCACTTTTATTCAAGATGTATATAAGACATCACTTCTTCACATTCAGAAATGCTTTACATGTTTTTCTTTGGGCAAATTCATCAACAACAACAGAAAAATCAAGCAACTTTGCCTAGCGGGACTCAGAGTAGGCCCCCTCAAAATCGTAGGCCCATGCCAACTGGCCTCACTGCCCCCACCCCCCGCCCAGCTCTGTTGATAGCCTTTGCCTCCAGGAATGTATCCAACCCCCATTTAAAGCCATCCAGATTGGTGGCCATCACTACAACTTGCGGTAGTGAGTTCCATAATTTAACTATGTGCTGTGTGAAGAAGTATTTCCTTTTATTTGTCCTGGATCTCCCACCAATCAGTTTCACGGGACGACCCCGGGTTCTAGTATTTTGAGAGAGGGAGAAAAATGTCTCCCTGTCCACATTCTCCATACCATGCATAATTGTGTACACCTCTATCAGGTCTCCCCTTGGCCTCCTTTTTTCCAAGCTAAACAATTCCCTCGTAGGGGAGATGTTCCAACCCCTTAATTATTTTAGTTGCTCTTTTCTGCACTTTTTCCAGCTCTGTAATATTATTTTTAGGTGTGGTGACCAGAACTGAACACAGTATTCTAAGTGTGGTCGCACCATAGGTTTGTATAAGGGCAGTACGATACTGGCCGTTTTATTCTCAATTCCTTTTCTTATAATGCCAAACATGGAGTTTGCCTTCTTTACAGCGGCCGCACACTGGGTGGACATTGTCATGGAGATGTCCAACACAATCCCAAGATCTCTTTCTTGTTCAGTCACCGCCAGCTCAGATCCCATTAGGTTATACTTGAAGTTGGGTTTTTTTGCCCCAACATACATCACCTTACACTTGCTTACATTGAACCGCATCTGGCATTATAGTTGCCCACTCTCCCAGCTTGGGGAGATCCCTTTGGAGCTCTTCACAATCCCTTTGTTTTTTTTTAACAACCTTAAATGATTTGGTGTCATTGGCAAACTTGGCCACTTCAGTGCTCACTCCTAATTCCAGATCATTTATGAACAAGTTGAAAAGAACTGGTCCCAATACCGATCCCTGTGGGACCCCACTATTTACTTCCCTCCATCGGGAGAATTGACCATTTATTCCTACTCTCTGTTTTCTGTTCTTTAACCAGTTACTGATCCATACGCTGACCTTATTAGAATATATATATATATATATATATATATATATATATGTGTGTGTGTGTGTGTGTGTGTGTGTGTGTGTGTGTGTGTGTTAGGAGTTATATGTGACATATCTCGTCATGTTTCATGAGAGATTTGTCACTTTTATTTAGCAGAGAGAAAGATAGCAGCAACAGAATTTATTTATTTATTTATTACGTTTTTATACCACCCAATAGCCGAAGCTCTCTGGGCGGTTCACAAAATACTTGACCAGAATACTTAACCAGGTGTATATTAAACTGTTTCTTTATGATGAGCTTGAAGAAAGTAGTAAAGAATACATCATATTCAAATCAAATAATGGGAGAGATTACAAAAACAGTCTGTCCTTTTCTAAATACAGACAACAGAGAGAAGAGCAGTTAACTGCCTTTCTACAACCACAATGGATCACCCCTGTCTACATGTTTGTTGACACTCTCAAAGAATTCTAGTAGATTGGTGAGACAGGACTTGCCTTTGCGGAAGCCGTGTTGGTTCTTCTTCAGCAGGACCTGCCCTTCTATATGCTTACTAATTTTGTCTTTAATCATGCTTTCAACCAATTTACCTGGAACAGATGTCAAACTAACCGGCCTGTAATTTCCTGGATCCCCCTTGTTGTACCTCAACCAGGGATTTAAAAGCCCACTACCCCAGCGCGCTAATAGCCAATCAAACACATGAGGCTGGAGAATACACTTAATCCATTTACTTCCGATACTGCAGTATGGGGGCGTTCTCGGGTTCCATAAAATGGAGGCGCCCCGAACAAAGGAATCCTGACTAGGCCCTGACTACAAGAGGGTATTAGTCTCTTTCTAACCTTTCTATTAGTCAGTTCTGGATTAGCAAGTTAAGTTACATTCAATGTTCAAGTTAAAGTGCACAATCTCAATGAGTCATAGGATAATAATAATAATAATAATAATAATAATAATAATAATAATAATATATTTATTTATTTGTTACCCGCCTCTCCCTCTGGATCAAGGCAGGGTACAACACAAATAAAAACACCATAAAATACATAAAACTAATTCAAACATTTTAAACCAGTGCATCTTTAAAAGCAGCACACCATTAAAAAAGGCATCTTAAAATTCAGCTGGGTAGGCCTGCCGGAAGAGATCAGTCTTTATGGCTTTCTTAAATTCTGGAAGACTGTAAAGTTGACAAATCTCTCCCGGCAAGCCATTCCACAAACTGGGAGCGGCAGAATAAAAGGTCCTCTGGGTAATAGTTGTCAGCCTTGTTTTTGTTGGCTGGAGTACATTCTTCCCAGAGGATCTGAATGTGTGGGGCGGATTGTATGGGAGGTGGTGATCCCGCAGGTAGCCTGGACCCAAACCAAGTAGGTCTTTAAAGGTGATAACCAACACTTTATACTTCGCCCAGAAACTAATTGGCAGCCAGTGAAGAGATTTTAAGACTGGTTACATTCGATGCTCTATTGGTAGAAAGTTTTCCCCTTTGTCTGCTAGGACATGATGTCCACCATTAAGGAATGCAAATCTGGCATGTAGCCACCTGTAGCCACCCTTTGGCAGAGAAGCCATCTTTAACCCTTGGCACATCACATTCTTAGGCAAGATGAAATCTGTCCCTGGGGCTATCACCCATGAATCCCTTTTTGAAAATTGGTGTTACATTGGCCATCTTCCAGTCCTCTGGTACAGAGGCTGAGCTTAGGGACATGTTGCATATTTTTGTGAGGAGGTCCGCAATTTCCTATTTGAGTTCTTTGAGAACTCTAGGATGGATACTATTTGGACCTGGGATTTATTTGCTTTCAATTTGTCAATAAGGTTGAGAACTTCATCCTTTGTCACTACTATTTGCCTCAGTTCCCCAGACGCCCTTCCTGAAAACATCAGTTCTGTCCTGTATCCTCTGCAGTGAACACCGATGCCAAGAATTCATTCAGCTTCTCTGCTATCTCCCTGTCCTCCTTCAGTACTCCCTTAATTCCATTGTCATCCAACGTTCCAACTGCTTCCCTAGCTGGTTTCCTGCTTCTGATATATTTAAAGAATTCTTTATTGTTGGACTTGATATGAAAGTTAAAGATTCTAAATTGAAAGAATGGCAAGACCCATGCAATGAATTAATTTGGGCAAATAAAGACATAACCCTGTGCATGTTTAGACAGAAAACAAAACCCTACAACTCCCAGTGTCACTCCAGCTAGCCATGCTCCTTGGGGCATGCTGGGAATTGTAGGACTTTTTTTGCTGTCTAAACATAGAATCACAGAATAGCAGAGCCGGAAGGGGCCCACAAGGCCACCGAGTCCAAACCCCTGCTCAATGCAGGAATCCACCCTAAAGCGTCATCCTGGTTGCCCTCCTCTGAACATGCTCCAGCTTGTCTGCGTCCTTCTTGAATTGTGGAGCCCAGAACTGGACGCAATACTCTAGATGAGGCCTAACCAGGGCCGAGTAGAGAGGAACCAGGACCTCACGCGATTTGGAAGCTATACTTCTGTTAATGCAGCCCAAAATAGCATTTGCCTTTCTTGCAGCCATATCGCACTGTTGGCTCATATTCAGGTTGTGATCTACAACAATTCCAAGATCCTTCTCGTTTGTAGTATTGCTGAGCCAAGTATCCCCCATCTTGTAACTGTGCCTTTGATTTCTATTTCCTAAATGTAGAACTTGGCATTTATCTAGGGTGACCATATTTTGGAAACCAAAAAGGAGGACAAAATGGCCGCCCTCAGGAGGCGTGGCCACCCCAACATGCCCACCCCCAAGGTGGAGCCAACTCAACATGTCCGGCCCCCAAGGGGGTGTGGCCTCGGTCACATTTATTTATTTATTACATTTTTATACTGCCCAATAACCGAAGCTCTCTGGGTGGTTCACAAAAAGTAAATGATAGCAACCAATGAGTGCCAAAGGCACACAACTACTATAATAATGTATTAAATACTAAAAAAAGAATTAACACTTATATAAAATTATTTCTTTATTTTTATAACTTAATAAACAACCACAACAGTCATAGAACACATTAGAATAGTGGTTCCCAATTGGTGGTCTGCGTAACCCACCCAGGAGGTCCACCATGGCTTGGCATTTGAAAAACAATATACAATTGTAGAAACATATAATCACAAAATCTCAGCAATATTTTATCAATTGCCATAAACTTCTTTCAATAGGCTTTTAGCCTGTATTGCCACAAAAATTGAAACCATAAAAAACGTAATAAAACATCAAGACTAAAAACACAAATACAAAATACAATATAAAATACAATGCCTAATATGCAGTTTCAGAATTTAACATATTTTTATTTACTGTACAAATTCTAAGACTTTTCTTCCTGACGTGGCCTGGAATATTTTTCACCAGACCTTATTTTTCTTAAAAGGGGTGGAGTGTTTAACAGGAAACGGTAAAACTGCTTGCAAGTCCATTTCTTGTAATTATATTTAAGCTGTAAGAGTCCTTTCAGTGTCTCCACAGACAACTGGCTCCTTTCTTTCGTCCACTGTGTTTCCATCATCGAGAAGATACGTTCCACATTTGCATTGTGTGACGGAATTGCAAAAAAGAACTGTGCAATCTTCAGCAGTTCAGAGTAGTAATCTGCAGTTTTTGAACTTTCATAAGTTCAAAAACTATTTAGTCCACTTTTGATGTGCCATCAAGTCTTTGAAGTCAACGTCATCACACATACTTTCAAAATATTTTTTCATATTTGCAAACTGATCAAAGCAACTGACATCATTGATGACCACTCTCCTCTCTGTCAAGTACTGCATGGTAGTCTGCACATCAGCCCGTTTTGGTTCCTCAGTCAGGGCAATCCATCTGAATATTGAGTACTCTTCTAGGGGTCTCGTCCACTTCTGGAGATAGTCAATGCACCTCTTGTACTGCTGATTTACTTGGGCACAGAATGAGTCACACCGTGCATCAAGTCCCTCCCTGCGACTTTTCCCCAGGAGTCCCCTAACTTTAAGAGACAAAAAATTGTTGGTCTCCCGTTCACGGAGGACGTACATGACAGAGTCCAAACATTTCAACACTTATACGCTCACGTTCTCACGCTCCAGCTCCTCGATGTATTTGTGGAACATGCTCAAGAATGCGTGCATGTGCCAGAGGTAGATCTCGCTGAAGCTGTCTTCAAAGAACTTCTGGATCTCAGGAGGTGGATCGTCTAGAGAAAAAAAGAAGGACTTCAAGGCTGGAAACATCTGTAGTAGCCTTGTGATTGCAGGGAATAAGGATAGCCACCATGTCCTGCAGTGGGAAAGCATCTGTCTATAGTCAATTTCCACAAAATTGCAATACTCCTTCAGACTCTCTGTTCTCACTGTGTAAATGTGGAAGTATTGGTATATATTAAAAATATTAGTCTCCACTTTCACATCTAGTTTCTGTGCCCCGTAATGTACACAATTGTTCAAAATGTGTGCTGAGCAACCCACACCAATCAAAGTGGTCTTCTGCAGCAGCCTTTTCAAGTTTGCAAAGACGTTATTCCCTTGCTCAGCCCGCCGTAGTCCACCAAACATGGTATTGCAGTTGTCACCTGTGAAGGCAATGCACTTCTCCAACAAGCCGTTCTTCTCCAGAGTGCCCGTCACATAGTTTGCAATTGTTTGCAAATGATCTGCTGTCTCATTTGGTGTGTTTTTCAGTTCGATGAGCTTGGACTGCAACCCACCATTCTTCCAGTCAAAATACTGCACTAGAACTGGAAATATTTTCACCGCACCATGGTTGCTTGCATCCGTTGAGACTCCACGGTATGGAATGTTGTAGTCTTTCATTGCTTGCAGGGCATTTTCCACAGACTGTGGTGCAAGCACAGAGTTCACAATTGCTTCTGTCTTGGTGCGAGCACTTGCAAACTTCCGGGCTACTTCTGAGTCAGGGAATAGTGTCTTGAACAAGTCAGAGGTGTAGTCCATTGATCTAAAGGTGTTGTGATGCATCACAGTGTGGAAGGCCATTGTACCCTCCGATGCAGTGATCTCATCCTCCGTTTTGGTTCCTGGTTTCACAAAGAAATCAGTCACTTTGCAAGAAGACTTTTCTCCTCGAACAGCCGCCCTGTGCTTCGCTGAGTCCACATGGTTTTGCAAATCCAAAGCACCTTTATGTGCAACAGACACGTAAGTGCCAGGCCTGCATATGGTGCACTCAGCCTCATTCTCATCACAACCCTTCTTGAAGCAGGTAAATTTGGCCCTCAGCTGTGGTGTGAACTTGCACTTCGTTTTCGGCATGATAATATATTTATGCAGTGTTGTAAACCAGAATCTAAAAGACAAGACAGTAAGATATCACTGAGCATCTCTGAATCCTACAACAAATCTATTACTGTCGTGAAATGCAGGAAAAAGGGACAGAACTACAACAACAACACTTCCCTTAACATAGATTTCAACTTTGAAAAACTGTATAACTACAATTCACAGGCAAGTTCCTTTTAAATGCAATCTCAAACACGTCACTTATTTCAGCTCACCCTAACAACCCTGCCACTACACAGTATAGCATAAGTATATGGATTTAAAGCATCCATTTTTCAGAAGCAGGTAAGATTCAAGACTCAAGTACATTTTACACAACTGTTTCACATGCTAAGGAAATTTTGCAGAACTGCAACACATGCAAGTGAAATGGCCCAAAGTTATTTCCTTGTCTGGAGAGCTATGTAGAAACAGTGAGTAGCAATGAAGATGCAGGGCAGTTGTTAGATATCAAGATGTATATCACATGAAAACACTTTCAGACAACATGTAAAATTACTGGCAAGAAAGTGATAAAGTTTAGAATATGTCTAAAGTCATGAATGGCCACCTTGATAACTTTGATCTTGCATTTGCAATGCACTGCATACTGGGTTTAAAGGCCCAGAGCAGTTTCCATTAAAGATAATGGTTTTTGCAGGTTCAATGCTAATCTATTATCTCCATGGCACAAGGAATTATATTAGGGCGTGGAAAAGTAAAGGATAACTGGCATTATTAATATCATATTATCAGCATCAACAGCAAGAGACGGAGCCTTATTAATATTAAAATCAACATGCATTACCACAACACCAGCAAGGGACGGAGCCTTATTAATATTAAAATCAACATGCATTACCACAACACCAGCAAGAGACGGAGCCTTATTAATATTAGAATCAACATGTATTACCACAACACCAGCAAGAGACGGAGCCTTATTATAGCATCACCACCCATTATCAACAGCAAGAGAAGGAGTTTTATTAGCATCACCACCCATTATCTGGACACGTAGATACTGGGAAATAAGTTTGCATGGTCTTGCAACCCGGGCTAGTTTCCCTGGACCCCAAGCCTTGGTCAAATGTACCTGTTTCCCCACACATCTAGCATGGGAGCCCAGCCATCTAGCATGGGGAAAAGTCCTGCACCTTTCTTCGAAGTGTGTGGGGAGGGCAGGCTGCACTTGCTCAGTGGCAAGGGAAACACATTCTGTGTATGCTCAGAGGAGCTTTAATATACTTCATCATATTTAGCACTTTAAAAATATGGACAAATGGAAGAGAAGGAGCATTTTTAACATTACATCACCACCCATTATCCATTTTTCAGGGACAAAACTTGCAAAATAGCCAGTTTTAAAGTGGCTGAAGCAATGAAGCCCCCTCTCTCAAGCTCTAGCCTCCCCCCGCCTTTCCCTAGTCCTGCATCCCAGCCTCTTCCCCCCTCCACCTCACCACCCCCATGCTAAATTAAGGAGGATGGTGGCCTTGCCTTGGCCTACCTTTTCCCATATTGCAGAGCTGCCTCCTCCCTGCTCACCTCGTGTCCTGCTGCTGCCTGGTGCGTGGCAGGACGATGTCCTCCGCCTTCCTTCTGCTTCCGCTTGGCCTGTGCTGCTGCTGTCCGTGGCCTTGCCCCGCCACGTTGTCCTCGCGGCTTCGCTGTCCTCTGCCCACCTTGGTCTGCCACCACGCTGCTTCCCCTCCCCCCGCTGCTTCTTCTGCCCCCTTGCCTTGTCGTTTGTCTTGGTGCCGGCGGCACAAGCGGCGGCGGCGGCACTTGTTCCCGCGGCTCTCCGCCTCTGCCGCGGCTTGTGTCCTCTCTGCCTCGCTTGGTCTGGCCGCCTCTTCTTGGTTCACTGCGCCTGCGTCCTCGCTGACCTGGCCGGCGCAGCTTCCAGGCGCGTTTGTGTCTTCTTGGAGGTGGCGGGCCGGCGGCGACAGCAGCGGCAGTGGCCGGCGCCGCACCACAAGCGGCGGCACTTGCTCTGCCAGCCAGCTTGCTGCGGCTTGTCCTCTGCCCCCGGCCGCCTCGCTTGCCTTGCCAGGGCCTTGCCATTGTCGCGGCGGCGGTGGGCCGGCGGCACAAGCGGCGGCTGTCCGCCTCCGCCGCGGCTTGTGTCCCCTCTCCGCCTCACTTCCGGCTGCCTCTTCTTGGTCCGCTGCCTCCTCGCTGACCCGGCAGCTTCCAGGCGCGGGAATCATGCGAGTTCTCAGCTGCTAGCTGGGTCTCGTGAGAGTTCCCAGACCCAGCCAGCAGCCGACAACTCGTATGATTCTCACGAGAGTTGGGGTTAAATTCAAGATGGCCGCCGCCCGCCACCGCTGCACCTGAAAAAATGGCTGCAGGCAAGTAAGGCGGCCGCGGCCAAGTCCCAGTGTTTCAGTGGCCCACTCCGGATCCTCCAGATCCTGCATGTTCCCTGGAGGTTTCCGGAGTAATCCGGTGCCTATGGTCACCCTAATTTATCTCTATTAAATTTCATTCTGTTGTTTTCAGCCCAGCACTCCAGCCTATCAAGATCACTTTGAAGTTTGTTTCTGTCTTCCAGGGTATTAGCTATCCCACCCAATTTTGTGTCATCTGAAAATTTGATAAGTGTTCCCTGCACCTCCTTGTCCAAATCATTAATAAAAATGTTGAAGAGCACTGGGCCCAGGACTGAGCCCTGCAGTACCCCACTCGTTGCCTCTCCCCAGTTTGAGAAGGTTCCATTGATAAGTACTCTTTGAGTCTGATTCTGTAGCCAACTGTGAATCCACCTAATAGTTGTTCCATCTAGCCCACTTTTAGCTAGTTTGTTAATCAGAATATCATGGGGCATTTTGTCCAAAAGGGAGGTTACCCGATCAAAAAATGAGATCAAATTAGTCTGACTAGAGTTGTTCTTGACAAATCCATGATGGCTTCTAGTGATCACTGCATTGATTTCAAGGTGTTTACAGACTGACTTCTTTATAATCTGCTCCAGACTTTTCCCAGGGATGGATGTCAGACTGACTGGTCTGTAGTTCCCAGGTTCCTCCTTTTTGCCCTTTTTGAAGATAGGCCCTCCTCCAGTCGTCCGGCATCTCACCCATCTTCCATGATTTTGCAAAGATAATAGACAAAGATTCTGAGAGTTCTTCCGCTAGCTCCTTCATTACTCTAGGATGCAATTCATCGGGCCCTGGAGATTTGAACTCATTCAAGGAGATTAGGTGCATAGGATTGTGTCCTACGTGGACTAAAATAGCACTAACTACTTTGAGTTATCCCTGGGTGAAAGGAAGAGGGGAAATCCTTTATTTTCAAAGCATTATGAAGCAAGTAGATTTAATATTATTTGGGACTGGTCAATAACACGGGAGTTGAAATATATGAATAAAACATGACATATCCACTGCCCTTATACAAATCTATGGTGCAACCACACTTAGAATGCTGTGTACAGTTCTGGTCACCATGCCTAAAAAAGGATATCATAGAGCTGGAAAAAGTGCAGAAAAGGGCAACTAAAATGATTAAAGGGCTGGAGCGTCTCCCCTACAGGGGAAGGTTACATCAACAGGGATTGTTTAGCTTGGAAAAAAGGAGACTAAGGGGAGACATGATAGAGGTGTACAGAATTATGCATGGTGTTGAGAATGTGGATTTTTCTCCCTCTCTCAAAATACTAGAACCTGGGGTCATCCCATGAAGCTGATTGGTGGGAGATTCAGGGCAGATAAAAGGAAGTACTTCTTCACACAGCGCATAGTTAAATTATGGAACTCACTGCCACAAGATTTAGTGATGGCCACCAATCTGGATGGCTTCAAAAGGGGGTTGGATAAATTCCTGGAGGTGAAAGCTATCAATGGCTAGTAGCCCTGATGGTTGTGTGCTATCTCCAGTATTCGAAGCAGTAAGCCTGTGTGCGCCAGTTACTGGGGAACATGGGTGGGAGGGTGCTTTTGCACCATGTCCTGCTTGTTCGTCCCTGGCCGACGGCTGGTTGGCCACTGTGTGAACAGAGTGCTGGACTCTTAGTCTGATCCAGCCAGGGCACTTCTTATAACATGCACTGACATCATAAAAATGCTGGGCTATTTTGGTGTTTCGGTGAAGTACAAACCATTGGCTGCCCCTGAAAAGTAATGTTATTATTTTTCAGCTTATAAGAAAACTGTAATATGCAAGATATGAAGATATATCAATTATTTCAGATTAAGTATATCATTTATAGATTTTAGGGAAATATGAACCTCAGGGATCTTTCACCAAGAGAAAAATATTATTTTGCAACCTCTAGAAAAGGGCTGATCTATTCAATTCTAAAAGCTTTACAGAATGAATGAATGGTAACCTTTTGAAAGAAAGGACGAAGGATTTATCAGCAGGGCCATCTTCAGAGGTCTGGCAGTTAGGGTGACCTATGGAAAGGAGGGCAGGGCTCCTGTATCTTTAACAGTTGAATAGAAAAGGGAATTTCAGCAGGTGTCATTTGTTTGCATGTAGTACCTGGAGGGGATCTACACAGCGTACTGAAGGCTCACGCAAGTGCCTTCAGTGCGACCCGAAAGCATGTGTGTAGATCCTGCTGGGAGAGGTGGAGGGAGAGGCGGAGGAAGAGGAGGCTGGGGAATCCGGCCGCGTCCTTGCTGCCGCTGCCACCCACCTCCCCGCTGGCCTCGTCCCAGCCACGGGGGTGGGGGGCGAGACCCCCTCCCGCCGCGGACCATGCTCCTCCTTCCCTGCCCAGGCCAGCCCCAGCCCCAGCACGTCCTCTGGGCTGATCAGGAGGCCGGCGGGGAGGTGGGTGGCGGCGGTGGCAAAGACGCGGCCGGATTCCCCAGCCGCCGCCGCCGCCACCTCTTCCTCCGCCTCTTCCAGCAGGATCCACACGCGCGCTTGCATGCGCCTTCAGTACGCTGTGTAGATCCCCTCCTGGTAAAATTTCCTCTTCATCGCAATAGTTAAAGCTGCAGGAGCATTGCCATCTTTTGTATCTGCAGAACCCCTGCAGCTTTAACTGTTGTGATGAAGAGGGAATTTCACCAGGTGCTGCATGCATAGAAATGACCCCTGCTGAAATTCCCATTCCTATGCAATTGTTAAAGATGCAGGAGCCCTCTCCTCCTTTTCATAAGGTCATCCTACTTTCAGTAGACTGGTGAAAATATTGGAAATAATTTAATTCCAATGAATTTGAAGTCTTTAAAACTCTGCATTAACAACAGCTCACGCCGTATACAGACTGCTGCGATCCTGTAGTGTTTGGGAGGCCCTTCTGCTGACCTGGGAATTCAGTGATAAGAGAAGCTTTGTCTGCTGTTTTTCATGTTAGACCTTTATTGAGTGTAGAGAAGCTGAGCCATGAAGAAGATGGCGACTCTGCAGGCAAAAGAGCTCGCCCACAAGACCAAAGGTGCACAGAGTTGCCCAGTCCTGCTACATTGGTGAGAAAGACTCCAGTCTGCTGCTCCAAATGACCAGCTGCAGCAATTCCCAGCAAGTGGCTGGGCAGAGCAGTCTTCAGCCCAAGGAAATGCAGCAACCTGAAAGCATTTGCTGTAATAATCCATTTCTTTACCCCAACGTCATACACATATACAGAGTCATAACTCTGCTGTTTCCAACAGACCTTTATTTACCCTGTACTTCAGCTTCCGGAGAATCGAATGCTTGACTCAGCTTTGCCCGTCAGTTTCTGGAGAATATAATACAAACAGTCTTAGCTAGTAGTAATCTGCATGAGCAGTGAAATGCCATCATACAGTGAAAACAGAGCTGCCTGCTGGGTAAAGTGGAAGACTTGCTGCATCCTGTGATCCTGACAATTTTTGGGTAGCAAAATTTACTTCCACAAGCCACCAGTTTTCAGAGACAAGAATCCATGTTCACAGTTTGCAACTCTGCTAGTATGCGGCACAGAGTAATTGCCAGATGTGATTCTCTGTGAAGTGTAAAGGGCAAAAGATTAGGAGGAGGCATCTAGTAAGTCTGCCATAAGATTTTAAGTCCTCCCAACTTATCACTCTAGCAGGTGAAAGTCCTGCTAGGATAAGGAAGCGTAGTTTTGCCATCTAGTGGTCATATGCAGGGATCCTTTCTCTCTCTTGCTGCTGCTACCCGGAGGAAGGAATTCCCCACCCAGTGAGAGCATTTGCAAGATGCTCATTGGGCCTCGTTGTACAAGATAGGAGAAAGACTCAAATATCTATGATTGCGCAGGAAGATTTGTTTGTAATAGGAATATCATAACGGGAGTGGGAGAGGGAATTTTTACCCCCAGGCTAATAGGGAGCAAGAAAAGGTTGGTGTTAGAGAACACACAACTCCAGATGAGAACAGGGATGTGGAGAGTTAGATATTTGCTGTATGCCAAATGCAATTTCAGGCTTGGGCTTTTCTCTCTAATCTCAGTGCTTCTCAGGTGTTGGTTTTCTATTGAATATATTTGTCCTTGGTGGGCAAATCTAATCTCAGATATCCCAGCAGAAAGAGCTGGATTGCAGGGGCATGAGAAATATAAACCAGCCAAACTGCATGTAGTTTGTGGCAGGGAGGGCAGGAATTAATCAAAAGCTGTTCTAAAACTTCCCCATCGACATCTAAGGATGCCCAAGGGTTGAAGCCCAGGTTGTTGCTTTATTTTATTCAAAATTAGTAGACTTGGCTACAACATTTTGGGAGGGACAACAGCTATGTGACAGGGGTGCATGCCTTAAAATCCAATGGAGGTTTTTAAAAGAAATGAAGCTGAATCGCCACATGGGAGGGGCAACTGGGAAAGGAAAGGTTTGTCCTCACCTCCCTATGCGCTGCGATGCTTCAAAAGCGCTGTGCAGCAGTGAGGTTTGAGAAGTGCTCCTCTTGGGGCCAGCGGGAACGTTTATAAGACTGTTGTACTGGGGTGGGAGCTCAAGACAGGGGAGAGAGAAGGGAGCAAATATCTTAAAACAGAGGGAGGAGAGGGGGCAAAGAGGAAGAACTTAACTTTGTGGGTGAGAGAGTGGGTGCAAGTACGTACGTGAGTGTGTGAGAAAGGGAATTGTGGGGAGCTCTGACGCAGCGGGAAAGCAGCCCTCGGGCTGAACGAGGTCCCCCACCCCACTGCTTTAGATTCGGTACATATCCAATGGAGAGGATCTCAGGAACCAGGGCTGGAGAGGGCTAGATAGACCACACGGTCCAATAGACCACACAGGGCAGCTTCAGGAGGCAATAATCGTCCCTAAAGCTTCTAGTGTTTTACAGTTGGTTCAAGCCATTCGTGTGTTGCTTGCTTTATGGCTAACTTTGCTAATATAGAATGTGGGTTTCTAGTGTTGAAGTTTATACAAGCATGAAAGCGCTCCTGTCTGGTTAAGGAGGATGAATGAAACAACATTCTACCATAATAAAGAGGAAAGATTCTATGATAATAAAATTAAAATGATTCTGTCTAACTGTGAGCTCCATCACACCAGCGTTATAGTTCGCTGTCACGGTGTATTGCATACAAAGGACTGCGATGACGCCATCCATGTCCTTCCCTGATCTTGCCTCTTCCCCCCCTCTTTGCGAGGTTTCCAAGTGTGGGGAAGGAACAGTTTTTCCAGCAATGCGCTCAACCCTCTATGTGTATTTTTATCCCATCTTACTCAATCCGATGTTTTGAGGGCGGGCGGCATTGCTGATGAAAGGGAGGGTATTTGCCAAAGCGAGGTGTCTCTGTGAACAACCAATAGATTGTAAGGGGAGGTACCAATGAGATTTGTGGGGGGGGGGGAAGCAGCGATTCCGAGGAGAGTTGTGAAGATGACTGGAACGTAAGGCTTTCAAACTCTCAGTAAACGTAGGGGGAGAATACAAGGGCAAATGTTCAGGCGTGATGGAGCTTTGTATGACAGACTTCTATTTTACCTTTATGGATAAGTACATAAGCTCTGTAGATAAGCTATATTCTATCTATTGGTTTTATATCTTTTAGCTTTTTATGTAGCCTGCTTTGAAAACTTTAGATGTTAGCAGTTTATAATTCTTGTTAATAAATAAATGTACTTTTTTGCTACAGTAGTAGTACAAGTATGACCATCCATCAAACTCTTAAGCCCCACCCACTGACAGGTTCCCCTACCCTTTTTAGACCAGATGTCCCACTTTAGACGGAAGTCCCACCGCCGGAAGTCCCACTGCTGGAAAGAGTGTCCACGTGACGTGGATCACATGACCCCAATGGGGTCCCCTCTGTGACCCCTCTAGGGATGCATCAGACTGCCCTCAACCACCCTCGACCAATAGGAAGGGGTTTTAGAGCCCTAACTCTTACGGCGTGCAGAAATCCCTCTAGATTGATATCTCAATGCCGATTGGCACAAAGGGGGTCGTGTGACCCCTCTAGGAAAGCGGAAGGCTGCCCTCGACCAATAGGACAGAGTTTTAGAGCCCTAACCCTTACGGGGGTGGAGAAATCCCCCCTAGATTGATATTTCAATCCGGATTGGCCTTGTAGGGTGCATGTGGTCCTGTAAGGCCAACCCCCTTGCTCTAGACGCATATAGAAGGGATCCCCCATTTTGCCTGCCCAGACACGTTTTCCTGCATAGAGAAGATGGCGAATCCAACCCCTGCCAGTGGATCTTCACCAGTTCCTCCACAGACACCCTTGAGGAATCAAAACCGAAAGATGAATACAGCCTCACGAAAACGCAATATCAGTTCTAGTTCTGAAGATGATGTTTTCCTCCCATGTAAACGTCTAGACAAGGAACAAACTGAACAGCCTGAGACACCCCAAATGTGGCACAACGTCTTAGAAGTAATTTCTGCAGAGAACCTGGAGGTAATAAAAATCAATCTTTACTTCTCTGTGCAAGACTTACCATTGGTATAAAGGGACTCATACATGTTCTATTTATAGGAATCAGCTGTGAAAACACCCACCACAGAAAGTTCAGAGGTGCCCCCACTTGAGGCCTTGTTAAATATGTCTTCAAATGGAAATGTTGAAATAGAAGTGTGTGATTAATTCTATAATTTTAGAATGAAAACTCTGATGTGTATCTTTAATAGACTAATCACCATCTTATAATTATTTTTTTCAGGATTTTAATCTTACAGCTGGTCAATCAGGACCCGTCCACATGTGTGAGATTCTCGGGCTGCAAGCTGGTGAAATAGCTTATACCTCTCCACGAAAGAGACGCAAAGCTATGGATATGTTAGTGTGATCTTCAGTTTTTGCAATTTTGAGACATTGTTTAAACCAATACCTGCATGAAACCTGCATAGGGTGTACTTTGAAGGCGGCCGGGCAATCCACACACGAGTGTCTAGTCTGGCCCAAAAGTGTCATATCTAGAAAGTTGCGAATTGTATGTGGGAAAATCTGTTTTAAAAGCATATTACATGTTGTCATTCTAATTGGTTGCAGTTTAAACTGTCTTGTTCTCACACCAAGGTATGTTGATCAAATTTTGATATTAATTACAAAAATTGGAAGGTCACACAATGCCTTGAAAACATTAAATACACTCCTGAGACCAGTTCATGAACCGTTTTTAAACCGCGTCGTACATGTTATTCAGAAAAGAAAATATCAATACTTCTTGCAGTAAGTATAATAAAAGTGATTTATTTTTTAAAAAAACTTTAGTGTTTGCCTGTTTTGTAAAAAGAAAAGAAAAAAGAAATCATAAGTTGATCCAGGGAGGCGCATTGCGTTGCCTTTGCTTTTTAGCACTTCTGTGAGAAAGGATAGGTGAGCGAGCTGTTGTTGTTGTAAGGCTCTTGGGGGATTTTAGCTCATCCAAAGCTTCTCTATTAGCAGGGTTGCCCACTACCGAGGTTGGGACATTCAGTTCAGCCAGAGCCCTCATAAAAACACCCCAGCCTTTAGGGGTGCGTTTGTTTGATAGGGCATGCGTTTGCATGACTCCCTTAACCAAATCCATCATATTGGAGCCAGATATAACATCTCCCTTGTACACAAAGGTTCCTTTCTCATCCCATGAGGAAACAGCCTTGTTTTTCTTCATTTTGTTTAATAGGAGTCTTGCATGCTTTTTTTATCTAGCTGGTAGGATGTCGAGTACTTCTTGGTAGACATGGTCAGAAACCCCGGGTGCATCATCCATGGCCTGTGTTGTCTGTGGCAGAAATAAGTTTAGGCTTTCTTTCTCAGCCTCCCTCTGCCTCACATGTGTTAGATATTTTTGAAGCAAAGAATCGTACTGCTTGGCTTTTTCATATTCAGTTAAGCCCTGTCTGTTAAGAATATTCTGCATTTCAGCATCCAAAGAGTTTATTGTTGCACTCCTGATGTTCTCTTCCTTAGGTTTCCCCTTTAGTTGTTCTAGCTGGTGGCTGGGGACCAAATACATCTTTTCAGCATGCTCCATTAGCGACTAGTTAAAAGACCAGTGATCAGGGGGATTGCAAAACTTAGTAAGGGCCCAAGAAACCCACCAGATTGTTTCACCAAATACTTCTTCCTTCTCTGCGAGATTTTCTTGTTACTCAACATTTTAATAATGGCCCGCTTCTTTCTTAATACACGTACCTGCTGAGGAGATAGAGGTATGTTGCCTTTTAAAGTATTGAGGGCTATTTCCGCAATGGCGGCGACCAGGTCATCAGAAGCCGTGCATAAAATAGCTTTTCTCTGACGCGGAGATGCCTTAATAAGATGTTTTAAGAGAAACAGATTTCTTTTTACACGGGCTGACATGTTTCCTTTCAGCCGGTCTGTACAGCAATATTTAGCACAACACTAAAGGCGGCGCTTTTTGTTACCCCCTGCAGTATTTTTCATAGGTCTGGCGGAAAAAGACCTGTTCTTAGTCTATAAGATTCTGGGGTAGTGGCACCACCAGATAAATCTTTAAGCAGTAATCTCTGCTTTGCGGGGGGCCTCTTAGCTGTCATGGCCAAGAAAGCCCCCACAGATGCAGAATTATTGTCTGCGGCCAGACAACTACATAAGGATTTGGGGTGGTCTGCCCAGAAACAAGTCACACTCAGCGATGTTTCACTGATTGAAAATCATTTAAGGGTAAACATACAGGTCATAAGATACACAAAAAATGGTTGGGGAATATTCAAACCAACTGGTGTCAGATATGGTAAAACCTATTCAATGTTACTACATGATGAGCATTATTACGGTGTACGTAGCGTGAAAGCTGTTTTTGGTGAAGAGACTTTCTGTGAGAAATGTGCCACACTTTTCACGCATTCTCATAACTGTCTATATTTTTGTAGACTCTGTCTGAGTGCAGACTGTGCCAGTAATGTTGTAAAAATACTGCGTTGTAAGCATTGCCAACGTAACTGTAGATCGCCATTATGTCTGCGCAAACATAAAGAACTAGCCATGAAAGATAAAGTAGAATGTGTTCGTAGAGTGTATTGTAGAATATGCACAAGTTACCAGGAATTAACTCATGATTTTCAAAGCTGTCATGGAAGACTTTGCAGAGTATGCTGGGGTTTTATTGATGGCGAAAAGCATCTCTGTTACATGTCCAAGCTTAAGAAACCAATGGTGTCTGTAAAATATGTGTTCTATGATTTTGAAGCCCAGCAATCTACAGGCTTTCACGTTCCTAATTATTGTTTTGCAAAGGCATTTGCAGGTGAGACAGTAGAAACCTTTAAGGTTGAATCATCTGTTGGTAAGAAAAGAATGAACCTTGTGAAACCCTACGGGGATGTCACCCCCTGGAATTTAGCAGGTAAAACATGGGAATTTAAGGGTGAAGATTGCCTGCCAGCCTTTATCCAGCCTTTCACAGATAGCACACAGTTCTCAGACTGTACATTTATAGCCCATAACTCAAAGGGCTATGACGGCTACTTTATTTTCAGCCAGCTGATAAAAGAAAAATTGGAAGTAGATCTTATTACGCAAGGTGGAAAATTAATATGTATCACCGTGAAGGGTTTAAATATAAAATTTATTGATTCCCTCTGTAATCTTCCTATGGCCCTCGCTAAGCTTCCAAAGGCTCTAGGGTTTGATAGTTGCAAGGGTTACTTTCCCCATTATTTTAACAAACCAGAGAATTGGGATTATGTGGGTCCAATGCCTAAAGCAGAGGACTATGGTGTGAATCACATGATGCCGGGGGAAAGAGAGGCTTTTTTAGCCTGGTATGAGTAAAACAGACTAAAAACCTTTGATATGCAGGCAGAGTTAGCTTTTTACTGCCAACAAGATGTTAATATTTTGGAGCAGGCCTGCACAAAGTACAGACATGAGATCATAGAGATGACACAGACGGTGAGATTTGTTCGCAAAGGTAAGAAATGGGCACGGAAAAGGTTTGCTATCGACCCTATTCAATATCCCACCTTACCCAGCACCTGTTTCGTAATGCACAGATTTAAGTTTATGGATTATAATATTGCAATACCCACCCACGACAATTATGAAAACAGGTGTAAACGATTTTCTTCTTCAGCAATTCAATGGCTGTGCTACATAGAGCATAAAGACAATGTCCAGCTCCAGCATGCCTTAAAGGGTGGGGAATTCAAAGTCAGTGATTATTTTCTAGGTGGCTATGCAGTCATAGACAATAAGAAAACAGCTTTTGAATTTCATGGCTGTTTTTGGCATGGCTGTGTACTGTGTTATTCTCCAACAGATCATAACCCTCTATTGGGTAAGACATATGAATGCCTATACAACAGCACAGAAAAAAGGACTGCAACGCTGAAATTAATGGGGTTTGAGGTCATAGCCACCTGGGAACATGAGTGGCGGCAAATGTTAAGCACAGATGAGGACCTCAAGAATTTTCTTACTGTTGCCCATTTCCCAGAACCTATAGAACCTAGAGACGCCCTCTTTGGGGGACGTACTAATGCAATCTCCCTCTATTATAAACCTGAAGATGGGGAAAAGATCCATTACTATGATTTTACAAGTCTGTATCTTTATGTAAACAAAAACAAGCAATACCCTCTTGGCCACCCTGAAATAATTTATGAGAACTTTAAGCCACTCACAGATTACTTTGGCCTTGCAAGGGTTAAAGTTTATCCACCCAGGGGACTTTTCTTTCCTGTTCTCCCGGCCAAGGTTGGTGGTAAGCTCATGTTTGTGCTGTGTGCAACCTGTGCAGAAACTCACCAACAAACAGCTTGTAAACATTCAGATGAGGAACGGGCCCTATTAGGAACATGGTGTACAATCGAGCTTAATGTTGCTATAGAAAAGGGGTATAAGGTGGTGGCGATTTTTGAAGTCTGGCATTTTGAAAGTAATCTGAAATTGTTTTCAGATTATATTGATATGCATCTACGCCAGAAACAGGAGGCTTCAGGGTATCCCCAATGGTGTGTCAGTGCAGAAGATAAAAGTTGATATATAGCTGATTATTTCCGAAATGAAAGGATTGCATCGCGTCCCGATCAGATTGAAGTGAACCCTGCAAAGAGGCAAATAGCTAAATTATTTTTAAATTCTCTGTGGGGAAAATTTGGACAGAGGACAAATCTGCCAAACACACAATTGGTGAGAGATCCTGATGAGTTATTTCAGCTTCTGTTTTCTGATGCTTATGATGTTTCAATGTGTGAATTTATTGATGATGAGGCCGTTTGTGTGTCCTGGAAACATTCTGTGACACGGGCCATGGTTACAGGCAGGAAGAATGTGTTTATAGCAGCATTTACAACTGCATATGCGTGTCTTGAACTGTACAAAGTGTTAGACCAATTGCAGGAGCGTTGCTTATACCATGACACAGATTCTGTGATATTTGTGAGTCGTCCTGGAGAGTGGGTGCCACCCCTAGGTGATTATTTAGGAGACCTCACAAGTGAAATCCCCGCAGATGATTTTATCACAGAGTATGTGTCAGCAGGTCCAAAACAAGAAAGTGTTATATGGCATGTGTCAATGGGCCCCAGTAATTGTCAGTGCACTTCAATACCTCTATACAGCAGTAGTGTGGCTCCTGCCTCTTATATACCGCTTTCGTACCACTTTCATAGTGCAATATCCTGCTTGGTATAGATGAGGCCATAGGTGCTAGACATGGATTAAAATAATGTCTGCTCCGGCCCTTAGATTAAGAGATAGTGACATGCCTCAGCACCCTTCCCTTAACTGTACGGATTTGAATGTGGGCTTCCATTCTGGTCACAAAGCCATACTAATCCTCAGAAGCCTCCTTTGCTCCAATGTGACCTTTCAGATATTGAGTATTCTGTATTTAGGGCACGTCTACATGAAGGGTTTGCCCCAGGGTGGCTTTGCAGGAGCGACAGGTCATCTACATGACGCAGCCGCCATTGCAAAGCCATCCGGGGGCAAACCCCAGGAACGCTGCTGAAAAAAAGTCAGGCACTTATCTCGACTTTTTTGGCAGTGGAGGCTTGTCACAGCCCATGGCACCCCCTGATTGGTTGCCATGGGCTGGACAGGGAAGGGGGCGTAGCTCAGGAGAGCCCTGTGGAAAATAATAAAAAAAAAAAAACAGGGGAAGGGGAAGGGAACAGGGCCCATTTCTTCCCCCCTTTTTATTGTTATTATCTGTATCTGTGCAGCTACAGATAATAAAAATAAAAAGGGGGGGAAGGAACGGGCAGCCAGAGGGAGGTCAGTAGGAGAAGAGGTGGTTCGGGTGCCCGGCGTCTCTCTCCTCGTCCTCCTGGCTGCCTCATTCCTGCCCCCTTGTTCCTTTCCCCGTCAGCGCCACGGGGAAAGTTCACACTTGCGTTCCTTCCCATGCAGATGCCAAGGAGGAACGCAAATGCAGGAGCCAGGCGCCTCGCGCCACTAAAGTGCCATCGTGAAGATGGGAGCTTCTTCAACCATTCATGCACTAGGGCCAAACAGCTAAGTTTGCAGGTGGATATACATTGAAAGAGATCCACAGTGGCAATGGAAAACCAAGGAGAACGTATCATATGATTAGTAAAACAAAGTTTACTAGTATCTTCTGGAATAAATGTTAAGATATAGGACTCATGTGAGGTTTTCCCTTTCCATTTTTAAACATTTGCATCCTGAAAAATACAGTTCTAGAAAGTTTTTGCCTTGGAGACACCTGCTTGTGCTCTTTACCTGTTAAGATAGCATGTAGCAGCAAGTTATACAGCCTACTTGCATGCTACCTAAACTGCATCTTCTCTGTTATTTTAAAGCTTCATCCCACATACCTGCTTCCCTCCGGATTATTCCCGTAGCGCTAAACTTTCATGGTTGTTGTTTTTGCTACCAGGCGACACTGATCCTTTGCATACCAGGAAATGAGTTTAAGGGGGGAAATGTAAAAAATCATTAAAAAATCAATGGATGACCCAATTCAATTCAAATTTGGTATGCTTAAAGTTCCCCCTAATATCTATTACTGTGCCAATTTTGGTGTCTTTATCTTTAAGGCTTACACAGATGTAAGCATTTCTTTAAAATCCTGCTCCTGCGCCCCAGCGGCGGCTCAGAAGATACGCTCAAAAAGTAGGGGCTAAATGCACAATTAAGGCAGGATGCCTGGGAATACTTCACAATCAAAGCAGATTATAAGGTGGAAAACTTTGCGTGCAATGCGCAGTGATGGCACAGTATAACGCTGGTGTGATAAAGCTCTATGACTGGCAGCTTAGCCAATCACTTTATTTGAATGTAACGTCTTTAGTCAAGCACAGAGATGTTTTGAATCACACAATAAAAAAACTGAGGAAGAAAAAAAGAATTAAGGCAACCGTTAAAGTGCACATCAGAAATTTATTCCTCAGCACAAGCAGTTTGTAAAGTGGCTTTTAAGTTCAAGAAAGAGAAAATAAAAATATTTCCAAAAGACAGAATTAGTTCTTCGATTGCTCCAGATGTTCAGCCCTGCCAGGGAGACACTGTTGCTGGTAGGTTCCTGTCTTAGATGTGAAATACTCATTACCCTTCAGAAGCAGCCGTGGTGCCAGTCCTCATAGTAGCTAATGGCAAGGTATCAGATCAAGAGTAGTAAAGAGGAAGTTTCACTGATGGAGGTTCCAGCTGGATCATGTGTGACCCTGGGAATGGCGAAAGCCTCCCTCACCAAGAGCTCCTCCAAATGTCTCACTGCTAATTTCATGTTGTTGGATTTTACTTCCTGAGCTGTTAGGTTAGATTGGAACTTCTCCAGATCACAGACTGTTTCAGCATCCTAGCAAGAGCCAGTGGATCCCTTCCTCTAGTCTGCTGCCTACTTTTATACAGAGTCATCTCTTCCTCCTCAATTTCATATGTGCTCCCAAAGAACAGGAAACTGTGCCATGCAGGAGGAACGGAATAGCCCGCCTCCTATAAGGGGGGCACGAGGTGGGGTTTTGTCTTCAATGGCTGCCTAACGAGTCATTCCAATTATGGTGGTTCTACTATTACGGGAGCAATGCAGCGCCAGGCACACTTCTTGGAAGCGGTTGCAGAACAGTTGCCGGTACTTGAACAGTCTGGCAGCTCTGAGTGGGGCGCCCCTGCGACCTACACTCCCCCACTGCTCTGGGTCTGGACACTCAAAGGCTGTGGGAGACCAGCAAGCCCGTGGGAGACTGAGCCCCTGCCAAACCTATTTGACTAGTATTTTGGGTTTGCAGTGCCTATTTGGTTATGACAACTGCACCCGAGAGCCCACTACACCAGCCTTGCTCTCCTGCTGCCTTGCTCTTGAATGGCAAGAGATTCCCCCCTCCAACCTATTTATCCATATCCCATCTGCTCTGTCTTTCTGAATTCCTTCCTATACCATTTTAAGCCCCACCTTTGGAAGCCATTGAAAGGATGGCTTCCTGCAACAAACAGGTGACTCCAGACTGAAAGGGGCAGAACAAGAGAGGGCAGAGGGCCTTTCCAGAGCCCCTCCCTCTAGGACTATTCCGCCAAAGCCTTCTCAACCCAAACTGCAGAGAACCTGGTGTTTCTAAGCTGGTACCTCTCTGACAGTTTTCTTCATAGAAGTCCTTCCCCCTCTTTCTTAGATATTATGAGCTGCCACAACATTACAAGTAATTCACCACTGCCCAGTAGTTTCTCCTGAGGGCCAGTTCACACATTTACCTTTTGATTTGTCTTAAGCCATGTAACTCTACAGCCCCTCCTATGGCTGTCAGCTTTCTCTTCCTGAAGACAACCTCACTCCCTCTCAAATCCCTTGACTCAGGCCTCATCTACACCAAGCAGGATATTCTGGTATGAAGGAAAGGAAAGGAAAGGAAGCTCTCGTGCAAGCACTGAGTCATTACTGACTCTTGGAGGGACGCCAGATTTCGCTGATGTTTTCTTGGCAGGCCTTATAGCGGGGTGGTTTGCTGTTGCCTTCCCTGGCCGTTATTACCTTCCCCCCAGCTAACTGGGTACTCATTTTACCGACCTCGGGAGGATGGAAGGCTGAGTCGACCCGAGCTGGCTGCCTGAAACCAGCTTCCGCTGGGATCGAACTCAGGCTGTGGGGGTAGTTTCAGCTGCAGAAACTGCTGCTTTACTGCTCTGCGCCACACGAGGCTTGTGTAGTATGAAAGCGGTATATAAAAGGCAGGAGCCACACGTAAGCCTATGCGGTAGGGTCTTGCTATTTACTGTTTTACTCTGTACAGCACCATGTACATTGATGGTGCTATATAAATAAATAAATAATAATAATAATAACTGTTGGGGCCCATTAACACATCCCATAGACCGCTTTCATAGCACTGCATCCTGCTTGGTGTGGCTCCTGCCTTTTATATACCGCTTTCATAGTGCAATATCCTACTTGGTGCAGATTAGGCCTTTAGCACAGAGGTGCAGAGTTTCAGTAGTTGGGCCAATTCACAGTTCCGCTTTTGAACCAAAGTCTGGGTGCCTGAGTACAAAATTGTCAAGCATGCAGTCGTGAGTGCTGTCTCAGTCAGGCCTCAGTGGCCAGCAGCTCTGAGGAGGCAGGGCAGGAGGGGCTTTATAAATTAGAAGGAAAGAGGGCAGCAGACATGGGACCTACATAGCAGGCAGTGGCTAAAGATGGGCTCTTTAGGCTCCTTGACTCCCAGGATCGTTTTCATATCTTGGCTTAGACTGCCTGTAGCTTCCTTCTGTAACCAACAAGGAGTAGGAAATCAGTATCTCAGCTGCAATTTGAGCATTGGTGTTGACAAAAACATATACATAGCACATGGATTTGAAATGGCACAGACGCTTTTCTCCATAGAACCAGCGAACGGGAGAGGCTTAGGCCCCTGCTTTCATAGATAGAGGCGAGAACAGTGGCTCT
This sequence comes from Elgaria multicarinata webbii, assembly GCF_023053635.1. Classification (NCBI taxonomy): domain Eukaryota; kingdom Metazoa; phylum Chordata; class Lepidosauria; order Squamata; family Anguidae; genus Elgaria; species Elgaria multicarinata. Next base: position 698,519 of record NC_086176.1, read on the forward strand.
TTCAATACACATTCACCATTCAAAACCAATGTTCAATACAAATATATTTACTTGGATACCCATACAAACAAATAATAAAGTGTGGGTTGGCTCTGGCAGTAGCCAGGATAACCCAGACGAGGCCAAGTCAATGAGGGGACGACCTAGACACTGTTCTGCACTCTGTTACATTAATCTCCCCACCACCACATTTTGATTGATTAGTAAATAGTTGTGGACAGGAGATTGATACTTTACTGAGTTTTTCCTTCTTTCTTGAGCATATGAGCTCCTAGTAAAGAGGCCATGGTCAAGACACTTCAATGTATGCAAAGATATCACAGAGCTCAATAATGTGTTTTCTTGATGGCCATCAGATGCTTTGGAGGAAACCATGAGCACATTCAGAGTGGTTCTTCTTGTGGCAAGCCTCATCCCCACCTCCAACAGAAATGGGATGGCGCCACAAACAGGAAAAACTGAAGGAGAAAACTCCAGATGCTGAAAAAAGATGTATTACCTTTTGTTATTTTAGCCCATTTTTGTGTGTATGATATATAGTGCCCCTGAATAAGGATTTTCTAAATTGCATTGGGCCTACAAATACATCTTTTTTTCAGCAACAGGGTACACATCTTGATGAGTGGACCTGGAGTGGTGGGAGGTGTCATCTACATGACGTAGCTGCCATCCCGAAGCCATCCAGGGGCAAACCCCACAACTCCGCTTGAAAAAAGTCAGGCACCTACCCCAACATTTTTTTGCTGCGGAGGTGTGTCACAGCTGATAGCGCCCCCTGGTTGGTCACCATCGGCTGGACAGGAAAGGAGGCGGCCTCCAGGAGCTCCAAGGCCAGGCGCTGCGCTGTCCCTCTCTTCCTCCCCTGCTGGCTGCCCCATTCCTCCCCCGCCCCTGTGCTTGGTGTAGCAGCTGCCCCATTCCTCCCCCCTCCATTTTTTAAAAAAGAATTAAAAAAGAATTAAAAAAATAAAAATGGGAAGGGGAGAGGAACGGCCCCGTCCCCCCCCCCATTTTTATTTTTTATCTGTAAATGCAAAGCTCCACATTTATAGATAAAACATAATAATAAATGGGGGGGAAGGATTGGGGCTCGTTCATCTCCCCCCGTTGTTTATTTGCTTACAGATAAAAAATATTAAAAACACTGGGGGAGAGAAGAATGGGGCATCCGGAGGGAGGAGAGCTGGTTTGGGTGCTGCCCATCCCTCTCTTCCTCCCCCTCTGGCTGCCCCATTCCCCCCCCCATTTTTTAAAAAAATTCTTTTATCTGTAAATAATTTTTAAAAATTGGAGGGGGGAGAGGAACAGGGCCTGTTTCTCCCCCTTTTTTTATCTGTAAATGTGAAGCTTTGCATTTACAGATTTTTTTAAAAAAAAAAGTGGGGGGAGGAACAGGCCCCATTACTCCATTTTTTTATTTACAGTTTTTTTAAAAAAATTAAAAACTGGGGGTGGGGGGAGAGGAAGGGGGCAGACAGCAGGAGGAGAGCTGGTTCGGGCGCTGCACATCCCTCCCTTCCTCTCCCTCTGGCTGCCTCATTCTTCCCCCGCCCCTGTGCTTGGCGTAGCACTCCGCACTTGTGCTTCTTCCTGTGCAGATGCCAGGAAGGAGTGCAAATGCGGAAGTCCAAGAGCTTGCAAGACAGGGCCCTGGAGTTGTCTCTCTTCGCTTTGCCTTCTCTTCCAGCAACCCCCATCTGCCCGTCCTATCCTCACCCAGGTACCATTATTACAGCTCCCAGTGGATGTAAAATTCCTAGCCATTCCTTCTCCTCAGCCACTCCTCATCTCCACTGAACTGGGGGAGCCCACGAAAGGTGCCCTACATTCCCCCTGCCACTTGCTGGTGGCTAAGATGATGTCAGAGATTGAATCAAATATTTGAGGTAGGATTGCAAACCCTGCTTTCAAAGTCACTCACACACTTGCTCATATATCTCTCCTACTTACAATGACCTATTCTAGCAAGAGATTAATGCCAGCCCTTGCACCCCAAAATTCACCAATCCACACTTGGTCGTCCTTTCATGTGAAGGTTCTCTAAGCATCCAGCCTCTCTTTCTCTTACGCCTCCACAAAAGATTCTTGTGTTTCTCTCCTGTGTTAATGATTCTCCTGCAGAAGGAAATGGCAGAATCAATTTTCCTCCTGGCCTACGAAGTAGGAGCTCATGGTCTCCTGGCTATATTTGAATGACAGGGGCTTGAGCCACTTCCTATTTGGAGCCTCTTCCATCTCGGATTCTTCCATCTTGCTGCTTCTTGGCTTTAGCAGTCCTGGGTAGCCTGTGGTGCTGTTGCTCTGAGGAAGGAAACTTTGCCCAGCAGGAAAGCAATCTGTGGCTTCGGACTCATTTAATTATATACTGAATCGTGCAGGCATTGGAGTAAACCAGTGGCTTCCAAAGTTTCTACCTGACTTATCTGTTGAAGAAACCCTGCATTACAGAAAATCCTGGGACATGGTGCAAGGCCAACACAAGTTTGGGAGCACCATTTTCGCCTTATTGTGTGGGGGCAGCGACATAATGAGGGAACAATGAGGGCATGGCTGCCCGTTCCTCCGGGCAAATGCAAAAAGTTCCACATGCACCCGCCCCGCCCCAGGCACATGCATTGCCTTGGTGAAGACAGGCTTTGGAGCACCTGCTCCAGCTCTGCCCTCAGTCAATGCCGGGCCAAGGTCTGTTGGGCCTTGCAAACGCCTAGTGTGAGCTGAAAGCCCACCCTTGAATGCATCCACAATTCCCCCTACGGTTGTACATTGCAGCAGTGGTGGGTGAGCTGCCTTTCAGGGAAACTTGTCCTTCATTATTGACCACAATTCGCCACAATTAACTTCCAAGGAACCCCTGTTTGAAACCCAGTCGTGCAACGAGTGCAGCTTCCCCCAACCTGATGACCTCCAGATGTTCCCATCATTCCTGATCATTGGCCATGCTGGCTGGGGCTAATGGGAATTGTCGTCCAAAACATCTGGAGGATACCTGGCTGGGAAAGCCTGAATTAGTGGGTTATATTTGGCAGATGTGGAGCAGTCATCAGGTCATTGAGGCTTCCTCCCTGTCTCTGCTCCTTTTCCTTTCAAGGGTTGCTGATTCTTCACCACCAGACAGAAACAGGTTTAGGCGGCAGCCAGAGGGGTGGGGTGGGGAGCAGGCTGCTGTTTCTAAAGGGCTGTTTCTAAAGGACTTCAGAGATAAAATGAAGTTCTTTATGCTGCATGATAGTGCTGTTCTTGGCATGGCTGTGAATATTTGGCCTTATTCTGCTATGCGAACGACAAAGCCTTCTATCTTCACTACTTCTTTCCTGCAGTGTTTCCATATGAGGCTTTGATCCTGAAATCATCCTGCCTCTCATTCCTAGAATTTTACTGGGGGTCCAGACCATGATTAACTCTCCCCTGTTTTTCCACTGTTCATTCTGTCTGTTTTCTTATTGCAAAAATTCTGTTTTAAGGAGGAAAACACAGAACAGCTGCACCAGTGTTGGGAGTCCTCTATTGGGAAGCATCTCTGCTCTAACTGTGAACTGTTAAATCCCTGGAAATGTTGCAAGTCACCCTTCACTGTCCTGATTTACTCAGTCTAAATGGGGGGGGAGGCAATATTTTGTTCAAATGTCTGCCTGTGGGTTATTTCACACATTACACAGATGCGAACCTAGGTGTGCCACCAAGAGGACACTCAGCAGTGAGCTGCAAACAATCCTAGCTCTCTGATGGGTGTACTTGAAGATACAAGTGTTTTCAAATTTTTGTTGCATGCACACTTCAGAATTTTAGATGTACACTTTAAAAAAAATGGTGTGCACCTAAAAATGTAATGCGTGAAGAGACCCTGTGATAGGAACAGGGAAAAGCAAGTCTTCATTCATTAGTGACCAGAGCCTGGTCTCCAAACGTGTGCTTGCATCCCTGTTTGGGCTGCCGAGAACCTGGGCCGAGCAACCTGAAAACTGGAGGATGAGGAAGGCCGGCTCGGAGAAGCCTCTCTACATAGCTCACTGAGCTCAGGAGAGCTTTGATATTGGGGCAAAGTCACCTGAAAGGGCCCAGGGGAGACAGGTGCAGAAGTGGAGGTCATTTCTGTCCTCCACACAGGTTCATCCAATGTGGTGGCAGAGCGGGGAGCCAGAACTGTAGGGGCCAGGCCGCCTGAAGCTGGCAGTGGGGCAGGCGTGGAGAATCGGCGGATCTCATAGGCCCTGGCTGTTTTCACGGGTGCTTGTTTGCCTGGGGTGAAAGACAAGCTGGACTGCTGGGCTGCCTGGCTGGGTGAGGCCTGGGCGCCTGAGCTCACCGTTTCCCCGAAACAGAACATGGCAGAATTGAGCTGGTATGGCTGGTGCCTCATGAAGTCGATTGCCTTGATCCCTGATTTCTGACTAGGTGCCTTTTTCACTTTGCTCTCTGCTTTGCTAGCCTGAGATTTGCTGGCTCCCAGAGGGTAAAATGGGGAATGCAGGGGGTTATAAGCTATGGGTGGTGGTGCGCGGATGTTTGGGGAGTACTTCCAAGAAGAGGGCAGGGAAGGAGCTGGGGACGGGGTTCTGGGTTTTGGTGCTGGTGTGTGTGGTGCCTCCACCACGAACTTGTCCATGCGGCTCTGTCGCTTAGCAAAAAGCTCTGCCCCTTTCCCTTTCAAATGGGATAGGTCATGTGCTGGTGAGGAGCCATTCACCAGTCCACCAGTGGCCTTTGACTGCTGGGGCTTAGGAGCCACTGGAGGTGGAGTCTTGAACTTCCGGGCTGAGAACTGCATGAAGTTGCAGGCTTCAGCTCCTAGGCTGAGAAGATCTTCCTCAGGCCCAGATTCAAAGCCTGCCCCATGGGGCTTTTCATCCAGGTTCTGCACAAGAGATAGTAACTCTGGGTTAGGGGAATTCTTTTTCTTCTCCTCCACGGACTTGAACATGGGCTTCTTACTGCTTCGTCGCCGGGCCTCCTGCAAGATGCCTGTTCTGGGGGCTGGAACTGCAATCCTCTCCTCCCTGGAGGCAAAGGGCTCGGAAGCAGGTCGTGGAATAGCTGGCACAATCGTGGTGAAGGGCTGGACGGGAGGAGGATTACGCTGCTGTGGGACTGGGCTGACATACGAAGTGGAAGAGGTTGTCGCTTGGGCTTGTGAGGACAGTAATAGTGGGGATGTAGCAGTGACCGCATCTGCAGCTGGCTTAGAGGGTGTCGATAGGTAGATGGAAGCAGTGGAGGTTCTCGCAGCGTGGGAAGGTAGCTTAGCCTCCCCTGTTGGCTGCACTAATGCAGGGGTGGTTGGGATATACAGAGACACAGAGGAGCTTGCTGGGCCATTTGGTTGCATTGCTGATGGAGTGGGAGGAATCACAGTGGTCCCTGGAAAGGAAGGGGAAAAGGGAGGCACAGGTGTTCTCCGCCTACCTAGACTCTCACTGCTTTTCCTTGGCATTGATGGTCTGAACACAACAGAAGAAGTCACAGGACGCTGTCCAGAAAAACCAGGAGTGAAAGGCCGGGCAGATCTGTTGAAGAGGCTGGTGGTACTTGGAGAGATCTGGACACTTTCTCCTCCAAAGATGCCAGGTGGAGACTGGAGCTGAGCAGGTCTAGGTGATGGCAGCTGGCTAGAAACCTGCACAGATTCTAAATGGACACTCAGCGGGGCCTTTTCTGCTTTCTGTGGAGTAGGTGATTCGTTACTCACCACACTGTGTGTTAGCAGGATGGCTGAGGCTGGGGATTGCTCCTCTGACTTCTGTGCAGGGACTTTCTCCACACTCTGTTTACCAGCTTTCTGCCTCTGCTGCTCAAACAACTGTGCTCCCCTGCCTGAGGCTTCACTGAGGCCTTGCTGAGGCTTGGCCTGCTCACGTGCAAGATGCCCCTTGGGCTTCTCAATATCAAGGTAGGTATTGTCCCAGTCTGAGTGGTTGGTTAGGCTCCGGGCATCGAAGCCTTCCTCATCAAAGTCAGACTCACTGGTTGGGAAGACACCGTCCTCTTCGTCATAGCAACGGTCTTCATCAACACTTCCAAAACTGACTAGTGTGTACTTCTTAGCTCTCTGCCTGCGCTTTTTGAACATCAGAACACCCTTGGAATGGGGGTTGGGTGCATCCGTCAACAGGGACGCAATGGTTCTGCATTTGGTTTTGGCCTCCTTCACATTTTTTTCCTGCATGCTCTCACTGCGATGAAGCTCTGGAAGGAACAAGAAGAAGCACAGTCAGGGCTCTTCAGGGAATCTGGTTGGAAAACCTGGAATTGATTATTTGATCACTCTCTAGTGTTCACAGGACAGAAGAGCCCCAATCAATACAAGGAATGTTCTTGGCCCTCCTGTTAACTATCTCCTGTGCTGTCCCAGGCATTCAGTGAATGAGGGAATGCAGCAATGGAAGAGTCTGACTGAGAACCATCTTTCCCCTCAAAGCCTTCACTAATGGGCAAGGCCGCAGGGCTCTGGACTGGCACTTAGCAATACTCAAGGGTAGTAATTTCCTACTATCTGTGGTAGCCATAAGAAAATTTAATGGGACTTAGGCCTGGTCCACACATGCAGAGGTGAATAGAATGTATATTTTAGTTTCCAGGTGGGGAGCGCCATTTTGGAATGTACACCTACATTAAAAACAGAACACAAAAGCTCCCTACGGTTTTGTTTTTAAATCAGACCCCTGTTGGGCTATTAAGTGCTAGTTTTTATTTGCAGATAGTTGGTTGCATTTTTTAAAAAATGTAGTATGATCTGCCATCTTTAGCTTGAAATAGTACAGTCTTTCCCACAACCTCATTCTATTGCATGTGTTTAACAGGCCAGAGTATGCTGAAAGAAACAGAGTGGAGAGATGTCAGCAAGTAAGAATCCAAGGGAAAGCTGCAAGGATAGGGCACATGGGTGCCTGTTGGAAATACATGATTCCCAAAACTTCAAAGTCATTTCATCTCTTTAAAGAAAAAAAAAGAACACAGGTAAATTTTCTGCTGATAAAATATTCTTTAGAATCTGAGCAGCTATCCTGACAATAAAAGCCATTTAAAAGAAAAGCAAAGAATAATATCTCCAGCTGGCTTTTCTTGGAGTCAATGCATTAAGATAACTATAGGACTTAAATTAGCTTTTAGTTTTAAATTGCTTCTTATTGTAGGGTAACCATATTTTGGAAACCAAAAAGGAGGACAACATGGTCGCCCCCAAGGGCGTGTCCAGTACCAAGGGGGCGTGCCCACCCGAACATAGCCTTGGTCACATGTCTGATTTTACAGCACACATTTAAGACAAATCTGTTCTACATAACATCTTAATGTTAAAATCACTGAAGTAAAGAACAAGTGAGAGATTCAATGTATCTGAAATTAACGTCACTCACTCTTACTTTTGTAGGTTTTGCTGTACTTTGAAGCTTTTGCTATACTCTGTGTGTTACATTCTCCCCTTCACTCAAATATCTTTTCTGACTGTATCTTCACTCATTGCAAGCTGGTTAACAGGGTTTGCTACTGGCCACAGATCTGTTTCAAATTTGGTATGGCTAAAGCTCTACCTAAATCCTTTCATGGTGCAAAGTTTCATCTCTTTATCTTTAAAAATGATGATTTTAAAAATAATAATTTTAAAACCTCAATTTTTAAAAAATTCCTTAAAAATCAATGGATGAACGGATCTGTTTCAAATTTGGTATGACTAAAGCCCTTCCTAAGAGCTACCATTGTGCCAAGTTTCATGTATTTATCTTAAAAAATGATGGAGTTATAAGCATTTTTGTTAATTCCCATTAGAGCTGCTGTTTGAAAAATCCGGATTTCCCCTCCCGGATTTGCCATCAAAAAACCTGGGCAAATCCGGTCATATGGTCACCCTATCTTATTGTAAATGTAAAAACTACATTTGCTTTCATTGATTCACTTTAGGGTTACAGCCACTAGATACAGTCGGATTCAGGAATGTTATTAGTTCCACTCTTAAGTACAGTGAAGATCAGATGACTGATACACAAATCCAGGGGGGAAAGGAAGTGCTGAAGGTACCAAGAAGGCTTCTATATAGGTTGTTAAAATACTTCCATCAAGTAAAAGCTCAACCCTCACCATTGTGGTTGCGCAATACCACCTAGGCCAGAGGCTGTGGTAGCGCTTGCTGTTTAAGGACTTTTATTGTTAATATGACCTCCCTTTGATTGTTAGGACAGGATAGGATACAGCATTGGAAATAAACGCAGCAGACGCCTCACAGTTTAAAAAGACGGGCACCAAGGGAACGAAGGAAAATAGAATTCAAAACTCAGCTAAGTAATTAGTAATTCCACTTGCCTCACAATAAAACTCTTCAGTCACTGTTGTGTTCCAGCATAAAAAAAAAAAACTAAAGAAAGAAGAACTGGAAGACCAACTCACTTTTGTCTCTTTTTATAATTAGGCAATGATAATAACAACAGTAGCAATCATCGTCATCACCATCATGGAAAATAGGATGGAGAGGAGAGACAATAGTTGAAATTTTAATGATCCTGAAACCTTCTACTTTTAATAACTACATAACATCTGACCAAGGATGCAGCAAGTTGAGCATCCTGCCAACTAGAGACTTCCAGGAAGTCTTTAAGCAGGAAGGCCACAGGCCTCTCCCAATGTTTTCCCACGCCCCTGGCCGGCAACTTGTATTCAGAGGCCAGCTGTGGGTGAAGGCCCCCTTTAGCCATGGCTGATAGACCTTGTCCTCCATGAATTTGTCTAATTCCCTTTTGTAATAGTGAATTCCTAAAGTTAATTATGCATTTTTGAAGATGTAATTTGTTTTGTCTGTCCTGAATCTACCTCCATCATTTTCATTGGCAGTTTTTAAAGATTGATTGATCATTATAATTGCTTGAGCACCTAACACAACTAGGTACTATACAACATGTAAAAGGCTTAAAGTTCCTTCAAATTTTCGCTATTGGCTCTCCTTATCTCACTTCCTATGTCCAAAACCTTAAAAGCATTTTCTCTTTCTTACAGTTCACATTCCTTCCCCGCATAGAACCCATCCCAAAACAACACAAAGCTCTAAAGGCTGGAAAGGAGGAAACTTTCTGTGAGGAACCTTGCTAACGTCTGTCACATGAACGAAAGTGGTACCTGCATATGGTTGGTCCAAGCTCTTGGAAGCAGCATCCAGCCCTGGAGAGACGGGCAGGTCACATACCCTTTTTAACTCGCAGCACTCCATAAAGAGAAAGAGAGGAGTAGAGCAGCTCCCTTCTGGAGCAGAACCAAAACCTTAAACGAGCCCAAGCCCTTTGATTGCAACTCCACTGGCCTTTTAAAGCCTCCCTTTTGTCTCCTTGGCATTGCGGCTGAAAGCCATGAGGTAACGCTCTCTATTTTTACCCCCCAAGCATCATCACTGAACAGTGTGATGGACATTCTCAACTGTCAAACACTTGTTCCACTGCCCATCCTCCACCCATAGCTGTGGTTTAAAATAAGAAAACTTGTCCCTCACTACAAGTGTTACCATACCTATGCACAGGATAGGGGACTCTTCGAGCCGCTGAGTATGGAGGCATTCGGCACAATGCATGGTGATATTTCCTAGCAAATATGTATGACATTTCACACATTACATTTTTCTGACACTCATTTGTAAAGTGTAACACCAGTTTTATTTTCCAGAAAGTACATCAGGTTGGAAGCCAAAAAAGCTGAAGGCAAAGGGGTGAGAACAAAGATGTAGTTTTATAGGGTGACCATATGGAAAGGAGGACAGGGCTCCTGTATCTTTAACTGTTGCACTGAAAGGGGAATTTCAGCAGGTGTCATTTGTATGCATGCAGCCCCTGGTGAAATTCCCTTTTCATCGCAACATTTAAAGTTGTAGGAGCTATACTGATGTGAACAGATACAAAAGAGGGCAGGGCTCCTGCAGCTGTTGTGATGAAGAGGGAATTTCACCAGGTGCTGCATGCCTACAAAGGACACCTGCTGAAATTTCCCTTTCTATACAACTGTTAAAGATACAGGAGCCCTGTTCTCCTTTCCATAGGGTCACCCTAAGTTTTATTACAAATAATTACCAATGCGTTTCGGACTCTAAGGGTACCTTTCTCAGGGTAGTTGAAACAAAAGTGAGACATCAATTCTCATATGGACCCACAGTATCCTATGCTTTGCATAGAGTCCAAAACGCGTTAGTAATTATTTGTAATAAAACTACATCTTTGTTTTCACCCCCTTCCCTTTTTTGGCTTTTATTCATCAGGTTCCCAACCAGTGTACTTACACAAAATTAACACTTCCGCTGTGTCATGAGGCATGGTAGATATATTTTTCTCTACACCCTAGATGTTTCACATGTCTGTCCTGTTAACATCTAAAGTCAGGGTAGGTTAGAGGATCTAATTTTAACCACAAACTATGTGCACTATTGAGGAGAGATGAACGTTCCCCTCCTCCACCTTATTTTTCTATGCTGTGTTGGTGCAGACCCTTTTCTCACAGTCTGGCTCCAATACCAGAAATAAGTGTGGCTGAGAAGAAAAGTGTTTCAAGCCACTAAGTGCAGCAACGTAACGTGAGGGTGAGTATGATTCCACTCTCCTTACCTGCATGCCCATTTTGACGTTAAAATTAGGCACACACGCACATTGCACTAGTCATGAATGGGACAGACATGTGAATAAATAACCATCCCACCTAAACAGAGCCTTAGTGATACCCCTATTGAAATTAAGAAGTTTTTTTTCCTTGTTCTAAAACATCAGGAAGTGGCCACAACAGAAGATGACATATTAGGCTATTGCTAAATTGCTAAGAAACTATATTTTACAGGATTTCAGGAGGGTCACCACTCTCTCTTCCCTAATACCTGAGACTGAGCAGGAAATTTTGCCTACATTTGAATTAGCAACATCATGTTAATTCGCCAAAGAAGGATCCTTTAACAGGGTAATTATAGGACTGTTACTTACCAACAAAACTACGGGGAGCACCAATTATTTCTATGCATGCTAGAAATGGGAAAAATAATTGGAAAGCATGGAGCCACACAGGAGGGTGACATTGTCTAAGGCACCTGTACATTTCCACAAGTAAGAACTGGCAAGCCCATAATTAAAACCTTGTCTAGAAAAGCCCTCAATCTTTATGCATTTTTAATCCAGTCAGTAGATTTCTGTTGTAAAGTTATATTGAACCGGTAACCATTATGGTAGACTTCATGGTTTCTTCAGATAAATATTTTTCAGCTCCTATGAATACTACGAGCATTATCCAGCAAAATTAAGAACTTGGATGTCTCATTGATTGCTGGAGAGTTAAGCATGTGCTTACGTTATTTCCATTAAAAGGAATGAGATCTGAAAGTGCTTAATGTTAGTTAGATTATGTCATATTAGTTTTCTCTTTGTTCATAACTTTACATATTATCTGTAAAGAGTAAATGATGCACTGTGGCAAGAATACATTCTGTATATAGCCAAAGTTGAGTGAACTTTGGCAGCCAAAGCAATTTTTCCATGGCTGATGTCACAATTAATGGAGAGCCAAATATAAGAGTTTAGAGGCTTAGAACAGCTGCATGCTCTTATAGGTGCAAGGTGTTGTTGTTTTTAAAGCTATTCCAAAGGTACTTTTGGACTCTAAAGCATTTCCTAGTCTATTCAAAGACAGGTGTGTTCCCTGACCTTAAAAGTCCAGGTGTACCCTCTGGCACTGACAAGGCCTTTTATAGGTGCTTCTAGATAGAAAGGTTCCTAGAGCTACTAATTAGAAGGCATTGTGCAGCTATGACATCTTGTTGTCCTTAACGGATTTTCTGTAGAAGAGTAAAGATGGACGAAGTGATGGGAATACTCGGGAGTGTTACAAATGGAAGATGCTGCTATCTACACTCTCTGTAAAATTGCATATCTGGAAGTACTCCATGCCCCCGACCACTGCAGGAAATACCCAAGCCCCTCCTGCCTGCAAGGAAAGGCCAGCTTCAGATTGCTGTTTCTTGAGACAAACAACTAGCACTCCAAGGAAGGGATCAGGAGGAAGTCCTGAGAAAGGGCGAGCAAAGGAACCCACTTACCACTTGCCACTGGAAAGAGTGGAAGCTTCCTTATGAGCGCAGCACGACTGAGCGGGAGCCACCACTGCTTTTGAAGCCCTCTTCCACATCAGCCCAGTTAGAAGTGGCAAGACTAGGGAACAGCTCAGGCCCGGCACAAATTCTCTCACTGCCTGGGGTGAGAGAGAAGAGGTGCTGCTACCGCACCAGCCCCATCTCCCATTCTGTGCCTCTTACCTTCACCTTTGCTGACAATGCTGCATTGGCTCTATGGGGAGCTGTGAGGTGAAGCAGCAGCAGCAGCAGCCATGAGTCTCTGCAGGAGTTCGCATGGGGCTCTCGCAGCAGCAGCAGCAGCAGCAGCCGCTTCTTCCAGCCATGCACAACAAGCGAAGGAGAAGGTGGGCGTTAGAGAGCTCGGCCAGCTGCACTCTTGTTGCAGCAATGCCGTGGCAGGAGAGTGGCTGGCGGGCTTCTCCATAGCATCCACTGGAGGCTACAATGATTGGCCCTCCTGGCAGGAGCGTCAGGAGCAGTATAATTTGCTGCTTATCTTGCTTTGCCACCTGATGTGGGCATCTCACCCTGCTTCATGGGTGGGTTGGCCTTGAAACAGCTGTCTAAACTAGCCAACCCAGAACCTCCTGGCCATCGTCCTTAAGAAGAACCCAAGAAGAGCTGTGCTGGATCAAATCAATGGTCCATCTCATTCCCACAATGGCCAACCAGATGCTTCTGGGAAGCCCACAAGTGAGATATTATTGCAATAGTCCCCTCCTAGCATTGCTCTTGTGAGGAGTATAGGAACTGAGTGAGAAAACTCCCCTCTTTTAGAGATGTTTTATTTTCTCCATGTTAGTAAAGCAAATGACTGCTTTGCTCTTAAAGGAGACAGGCCTCTACTCATCCAGTGTAGCAACCAAGGTAAAAGTTCCACTAGAAATGCTGATCCCAAAGCAACGTGGTTGAGGCCCTGATGCTCCTTTCCCCAACTGTAGAAGGAGAGGCAGCAACACACTGTAACCAGATGAAACCAAAGCTGGGTTAAGACTCTGTAAGAATATAAGAAAAGCTGTGCTGAATCAGACAAAGGGCCTCTCAAGTCCAGTATTCTGTGGACAACCAGACGCCCCAACGGGAAACCCACAAGCAGGACATGAGTGCACCCTCTGAGTTGTGTTCCCCAGCAACCAGGAAAGAGGTTTGCTGCCTCTGCTACTAAAGGTAATATAGAGGCATCATGATTAATAGCCTTAATCTCTATGGGTTTCCCTAATTCCCTTTTAAAACTATCCATATTGGTAGTCATCACTACATCTTGTGGTAGCGAATTCTATAGCTTAACTATGTACTGTGTGAACTTTTGCCTGCCTGAATTTCCCACCATTCAGCTTAATTTGATAAACCCTAGCTCCTAATATCCACTTTCTCCACACAGTGCATGATTTTAAATACCTCTATCATGTGTCCCCACCCCACCCCCACCTTTCTTCTAAGCTAAATTGCCCCCAATGTTGTATCCTTTCCTCGCAGGGGAGTTGCTTCAGCCCCTTTGATCTTTTGGGTTGCCCTTTCCTTCTTTTTCCAATTCTACAATCGCTTTTTGAGGTATGGTGACCAGAACTGTGTGTGGAATACAAGTGTGGTTGTAACACAGATTTGTATAAGGGCATAATATACACAATAGCATATCATACCTCTATTTCCAAAGTTCTCAGATTAGTATGGATCCTTATGTAGCCAAATAAGCACCATCCATATGCAAGAGGGAAGAGGGGGGTATCAGCAGGATCCAGAAAACCTCAAGGTTTGCAGAAGATCTTTAAAAAAACTCTTTGGGAAAAAAACTTTCTGGGGGAGAAAATCAAAAACAGCCCAATGAGAACTGAGTGGGCACAGTGACCACGGAATTACTGGGGTTGGGAGGAATGGAAAAGCAGCTGGGGTGGATAGAATATTGTATTGTGGTGGAGGAAGACATGGCTGGCTTAACATAAACACTCCACACTGCAACATTTTGTTCAAGTTCCCAGTTGTATTCCTCTATAGTACTAAATGCAGGATATTGCTAAGGTCAGGCGCAAAACTCTTCTTTCTCCAGATAAGGATGAAGAGCTTTTCTACATGAGACATTGATTGTGCACTCATGATTCCTCACTCACAGTAGTTTATGGATGCTTTAGATGACTGTCATCTCCCAGGGCTTTTCCCATGCTTTGCAACTATTATAATGGTGTTTTTTTCTAAGGAGAAAAATGGTATTTCTGTGAATTGCATCATGAAAGCCTGGTGTATTTGTGCAATTCCACTATACCACAGCTTAATCCCACAAAGAATCTGGAAGCAGAAGCCTCAGGTTAAAAGCCTCATGTAGAAAAGCCCAAAGAGCTTCTTTGCTCTACATAGTTGTCTTGTTGGCTAGGCTAATCAGAACCCTATGTCCCTGCTTCCTCACGTCCTACACTGGCACTCAGTTTGATTTACCAGTTGTTCTGGTTTTTGCTCATGTATGTATTCACATTAATCCTTAGATGCCAGGCCTATTTAGAATGGCAGCCTGTGCTCTTTTCTTTGGTGAGTGTGAGTTGCTAAGCAAGCAACCAGGTCTGAGTTAAGTTTTAGAATAGTTGCAATGGCTGCTGAAGTCACAAAAGTTCCTCAAATTGATGGGTCCTCAAAACAGGGGGAAACAGTGGTGTACAGCTTTTCCCCTCAGTGAAAGGTTCCCGGTTCCTCAAACATAAATTATTACCTTCCCCTCTATCTCCGCTTTCAGAAAGTATTTCTGCCTGCCTGTTCTAACAAAGAAGTTCTTAAAGGGAAGGAAAACTGTAACATTTGGAGAGTAGTGAGAGATATTATATAATACACTAAGGCTGCAATCCTACACATGTTTAGAGAGAAAAAGTCCTAAAACTCCAAGCATTCCCCAGCCAAGATGGCTGAGGATTGCTGGGAGTTGTAGGACTTTGTTTGTCTAAATATGCATAGGATTGTGCCCTTAGGATCTTATCAAAGGTTGCTGTTGTTACTACATTTATATCTCAACTTTTTTCCTTCTTAACGTACTTAATCCTCCTCTTCTCCTCCTCTCCATTTTATCCTCACAACAACCCTGTGAGGTAGGTTGGGCTGAGAGTCTATGACTGGCCCAAAGTCACCCAGTGTAGTCCCAGAGCCAAGCAGGATTTATTTACTCCAGCGAGTGCAAAAGCTCAGTGAATATTTTTTGTTTATATATGACATGAGTGTCTCAGGAAAGTGAGTCTTACAAAATTCCAGTGGTGGGAGGCTGCGTGATGACATCATCAATATGGTCGCTGCGCTATGTCAAATTACTTTTTGTAATTACACATTTTTGTTAATTCCATTAGTTTTTGAGATAAATTCATTTGAACGTATAAAATCAGTGTTCACATGGGTTATGTGTGACGTTTAATCTTGAATTACTCAAAAACTATATGACTTTCGAAGGAATACTCAAGAACATGTGGATGTGGACACTATTATTTTTAAAATATACCAAAACTTCAGCATTTACACTGTGTGAACTGAGAGTTTGGAAGAGTACTGTGAGTTTGTGGACAGTGAATACAAAAAGGTACGGAATAACAAGGCTACTACAGATGTTTCCAGCCTTGAAGTCCTTTCTCTCGCAAGACCATCCACCTCCTTCGCTCAAGAAGTCCTTTGAGGATGACTTCAGTGAGATCTACCTGTGGCACATTCATTCACTCATGAGTGTGTTCCAAACACACATCGAAGAGATTGAACGGGAAAACTCTGCGGTGGAAGTGCTGAAATGCTTGAACTCTGTACTCAATATCCTGCGTGAATGGAAGGCCCACAACTTCATGTCCCTTAAAGTCAGGGAACTCCTGGGGGAAAATTGGAAGGAGGGACTTGCTGCACAGTGTGACTCATTCTGTGCCCAAGTGGAATGTCAGTACACCACGTGTGTTAAATATCTGGAGATATAGATGAGACCCCTGGAAGAGTTCTCAATATTCATGTAGATTGCCCTGACCAAAATGGACAGATGTGGAGCCTACTTGAGAGAGAAGGAAATGCTTATTGATGATGTGAAGTGCTTCGATCAGTTCGCAAATCTGAGGAAATTTGCAGGATGTATGATGACGAAGACTTCAAAAAATTGATGGCACACCAGAAGTGGACTAAGTATTTTGAGAGTTCCAAAAGCATGGACCACCATTGAGAACTGATGCAGATGGCACAGTTCTTTTTTGCGGTTCCCTCCCCCAATACTAATGTAGAATGTGTTTTCTCCATGATGCAAACACAGTGGACAAAGGAAAGGAACCAAATGTCTGTGGAGACACTGAAAGGAATTTTACAGGTGCAATATAATTATAAGAAAATGTCTTTTAAGGAATTCCACCGTGTCCTGCCTAACACCCCACCCCATTTAAGGAAAAAAAGATCCACTGAAAAATATTCCTGGACACATCGGGAGGAAGCAGAGTCTTAAAATTTGTACAGCAACTAAAAATAAATGTTAATTTCTGATACATTCAATGTCTCACTTATTCTTTATTTCAGTGATTTTAACATTAACATATTATGTAGAACAGGTTTGTCTCAATAGTGAGGTGGAGAATTAGACACATGGCCAAGGCCACGCCCCCTTGGGGACGGTCATATCAAGATGGCTCAGCCTTGGGGGCAGGGCATGTTGGGGTGGGCACACCTCCTTGAGGGCAGCCATATTGTCCTCCTTTTTGGTTTCCAAAATATGGTCACCCTAGCCAGAAGTGAAGCATACTTCTGATTTTTCCACTCATTGCATAGGAAAGATGTAAGTGTTGTTTTAAACTGCTCATTCCAAAGTGCATCAACTGCCTTTTTCAGGGTCTTCTGATCTGCACCTGTTACTTTGATGTCACTAGTTGGTACAGTTGTTTGCCGTTCATGTTCACAATCTTTTATACTTTGATAGCCGTAAGTGTCAAACACCAGGTGCACTTCCTTAGATGGTGTACTACTAGTAATGTGCTCCAGTAATTTACGTGCAAGAGCTCCGTAAGTTTCCAGGAACTTCAAAGTGTAAAACATGAACATTGCATCATATACAGCCACATCTATGTGAGGTTGACCTGTAGTTATATCATGCTACTCGTCCAAATTCTGGTTCTTTTCTAGCCTGTGCATCAACTTACTTTTGTGTATTTTATTCATTGATCCACCAATCTGAGCAAGAGAGAATGGCACAGGAGTTAGAGGATACTCAATGACTTTTTTCACATCACATTTTTGAACAGCTGCCATATGAATTATTTTACCGAAAGCATCAGTAAAATGCATTTGGCAACCTCTAGTTTCTTTCGTTCCATTTTCAGATTACTTGATGCAATAGAAGCTGCACAGCTTCTATTGTGCAGGTATGGGCTTTACAACATTCTTTGGATGTTGCACGTACATTTTTTTTTGAACTTTTCAGCAGCTTCTTGCCCTTTAGAATTAAATGAAAGAAGATCCAGTGTGACTTTCTCATTGATTGTCTGTCCAGTTGAAATGTTCCTTAGAGGTGCCTGAGGATCCAAGCCTTGAAATGGGTTTGAAGAACTATTAAGGGTTGAAATTGTTTTTTCAATATCTCTGTGATCTTTTTCAATGCGTCCTTGTTGCAAATCATGCTCCGAATCTGGAGCTTTTGTATTTCCACTGCTTTCAAGTAAGCTGCTCACTATCTCACCTTTCAATGACCTTGTGATCATCCATCAGGCTCTAACAAATTCTGAGTTTGCAAATGCCGTGATGCTTGTGAACCTTGAAGCAGCGTCAACAATGCTGCCTCCATCTAAACCTGCTTTGATCCAAAAGATTAAAAGAAGCAATTCAATGTCATGGCTGTGGAAACGAGCAGATTGTAGAAAATCTGACGATGGGCTTGATCCTACTGAACACAGCTGGTACTTGGAGAATGGCAGGTACCACATAAAATGGTCCAATGGTCCAATACTCCCTGAAAATCTTGAAACGGACACAGAAGATGACAGTGAAAAAGAAGACAAGGAAAGTGATTTTGACAGTGATGATAGCAGTTCCAATGAAAGTGAAGAGGACATCCAATGAAATTTATTTGTTAACACTTCTCACAGAACATAGTTTTTATTTTGTAAATTGAAAATTTTTGCTGAAGATTTTAAATACATTTGTTAAAAACAATTCAACCCAATAAATTGTCTTTAATATTTAATCATACTCGTCCTGTTTGAAATTTTGTAAAGAACGTTTGAACATGTTCAACTGTAAAAATCACAGATGAACATGTTCAAAATGATCTGTGCATCAGATCGAGAGATATTTAGGGTAGATACTTTTGAAATGAAAGCTCTCTATGATAAACTGTAAAATCATACAATCCTGAGAAAGTGAACATATAACGAAATATCACTCATAATTCCCTAAGTGCTGAGGTAAACCCCATGTTATTATACATTTTCTTAATCCTCATTAAAAATGCAACTTTTTGTTCTTGAGTATTCTTTCGAAAGTCATACAGTTTTTGAGTAATTCAAGGTTAAACGTCACACATAACCCATGTGAACACTGATTTTATATATTCAAATGAAATTATCTCAAAAACTAATGGAGTTAACAAAAATGTGTAATTACAAAAAGTATTTGTCATTAAATTTGAAACATTTCAGAAAAAATCCATCTCTGTAGCATAAATGGGTGAGAAGTTATGCATATTTAAATGTGGCAACTACATAATAGCGCGGCAGCCATGTTGATGACGTCATCACGCAGCCCCCCACCACTGGGATTTTGTAAGACTCACTTTTCTGAGACACTCATGTCATATATAAACAAAAAAAAAAATTCACTAAGCTTTTGCACTCGCTGGGGGGTAAATAAATCCTGGTCTGGCGCTTGGACTAGTGGGTTTCCATGGCCGAGTGGGGGGCTCAAACCCAGAGCTCCCAACTCCCAATCCGACCCCTTCGCCACTATCCCACTAAAAGCAAATGGTCTGATCCCTTATCTGTACTGCTGGGAGAAAGGGGGCAGATGTGAAAAAGCAAAGGAAACCCGAGGTTTAAGCAAGAGGGACGTATCAGCAGAGCGAAGATACCAAACGGGTAAATAAAGAGGAAGGAGGAGAAGACAGACAAGAGGGAACCAAAGAGTGAAGAGATTTAAAAGCAAAAAGTAGCAGCTTGAACAAGATCTGATAAGAAGCTAACAAAGAGAGTTAAGCTAATGGGGTACATTGAGAGGATTTTTACCCTTAAAGGCCACATATACATTTTAAATAAATAAATGTAAAACGAAGTAGAAATGTAGGCAGAATGAGATCCAGAAAAAGCCCAACCAGAAGCAGAGAAGGAAGGAAGCAAGAGGGTGAAGCTGAAAAGGGTCAAACCAGTTTTTCAAGCCAAGAAAGAATAAGAGAATAGACTTTGGCCCCTTCTACACCTAGGATTTTTCCAGGGATCATCCCTGTGCATCCAAATGACACGCAGGCGATGCCGGGATCAGGCAGGGATGATCCCTCCATTTTCCCGGGATAACTGAGACCTCAGTTATACCAGTTTCACCTGTGGTCCTGGGACAATCCCGAGGGCTGCGGGTGGTGTGGGCACCCGTCCCGCCTTCTTCCCCCTTCCCCACGAGTACCAGGGGTCATCAGAAGCATCAGGAGCTGGGATGGGGGAGGCCCAGGGCCATCGAGGGTGGGGTAGCGAGCAGGGTCGGGCTTCTTTTTAGTTTATTTTTACCCTAAAGTTTTGCCGGAGCTCAAGTGTGCTCCAGCTCCAGCAGCTTTAAAAAAATGGCTGCCTCCACTCGCATGAAGCCCCTCCTCCCATTCTGGACATCACACTGGCCATCTGGAAGTCCAGGATCGCACCCCCCTCCCTCCCTCCCTCCCTCCCTCCACACCCGTATCGTGTAGAAAGTGCCTGCATAGGAGAAGGGGGGAAGTTTCAAATGGCAATACTGAATAGAAGGAAAGAGAAGAGTCAAAGACCCTGTTCAGATTACACATGCTAAGCCATGGTGGTTAAGCATTTTGAACTAAACATTATGGCTTAGTATGTCATGTGAAACATTCCTAACCACGGTGGCTAGATAACCGCAGTTCAAATTATACTCACTAACCATTTTCTGCAAAAGGGTTAGCGGCCTAACCATGGCTTAGTGTGTTGACTGAACAGGTCCATAGAAGTCTCTAGGGGCTGTCTATATGGGTTGAAAGCCCCGTGGTAGCTGCATGGTAGCACTGCATCAGTTACACAATGCAGCAGCCACCTCACAGCTACCGCAGGACTTTCCTGCAAAGCTGTGCAGTACAAAAGTCGGGGACTTACCCCAACTTTTCCTGCTGGAGTGAGATTGGTATGGCTCTTCTACCATTTGTCCACACTCCAGCACTGTGCCAGGGGAGTTCCTGAGTGGAAGGCGACCTCCCATTGGTCACCGGAAGCTGGGTGAAGGGGCAGGACAGAAAGCCGGTGCTGCCTCCTGCATCATGATTACCTGACGCCACCCCGCAGCAGCAAAAGTGCAGAAAGCAGGAGCAAAACAGCGCCATCAAGGCAGACCCTAAGAATCAATACTTGGGGAGATGGGAGAATTGCCCAATGTGGGAGAAAAGGAAAAAGGTATAGATGCAAAAGAAGGGATATATCAAGTTTTAAATAAAGTTTCTTTATTGCAGCCTACCCCAACCTGGAGCCCTCCAGATGTTTTGGAATAGATTTCCAATCAGCCCCACCCAGCATGGCCAATGGTCAGGGGTGGTGGGACTTACAGTCCAAAATAACTGGAAGGTATTGGGTTGGAGAAGACTGCTTTATTGAATACTCCAGTCTCCTGTTCACATCATTTATATGTTTTTCAGCAGGAAATATTAAACGGAGAGTTAGTTGAAATGTGATGAATTTCCTACACAGACAGCACTTGTAGAAACATGCCTGCAATCACAAATAAAATCAAGCTTTTAATCTAATTCACAACCTCAATTTATTATCACTACAGAGATCTGTTAGCCCTGAAAACCCCCATTTTGTCAGACAGCCACATTCTCCGACCCCCTTGTGATGTACTGCTGAGGATGACAGCAGCTGGTTGCTTAAGCCAAAATAGATAAATGAGGTGAATATCCTTTCATTAGGATTTCTGAGCATCCATGAATCCTTGGATATAATGCCCAGTCCAGACAGGAATTCTTTCATCATCATGCTTGTACAAACCATTTGGGGCTGGGGGATAATCTATACTGCTTATCACCACAGCTTTCTTGCCTGTGAAGGTCCCCAGATCCCTTGCTAACCAACTACATGGATTCTATGGCTCTAGTGAAGCCTTCCCAACCCAGTGCTGCCCAGACATTTTGGACCAATTCCCATCAGCCCCAGTCAGCATTGCCAAATCAGGGGTCATGGGAGTCATAGGATGGCACCAGGATTGGGTAGACAGCGCCAGTGGCTATCTCTGTCCATCAGTGGTGGGGTTGATGAAGCGCTCAAGGAACTAAAGCCAGCCCAGAGCAGCTGGGTGTTTCCTTTCTCCACCCCCCATGCCCCCCTCCCCAATGTCTGCTCACACAGTATTTGGAAAAGAGTGACTTGAGCACTCTTCGAATTATAACTGCAGATAAGCTCTCCATGCCTAGCCTGTGTGCTAGAATCACTTCAAGAGCAAAATTTTCTACATGGCTCATCATGCACACACATATATATCCATTGCTGTGTTAGATATGTCTTATCTGGGAAGGCAAGATTGGCTGTAGCTTCTTCATATTTGTACACGTAAGAAAATAGATGTGTGTGTGTGACTGTTATGTGCAGATCTACAAACATTTATATTTATTTAATCAATTTCAGATGCTTATTCCCACATGCACATACTCTCTGTGTAGGAAATGTGCCACATTGGAAGCAGCCCTCGGTATAGCTAGAGTTATATGAGCTCCTGTCTTCGATTCTGCTCACAGCAGTGAATACTTTGCTTACAGCAGCCTCAGAAATGCTCTGTATAGAATATCTGGCTTTCCTTCCAACTGAACTGACTCTGCCTATGAAAATAATCCCTGATGCAAGGCATTGCTCACCCACTGCTCGGACTATCAGATGGAAGAGAACAGCTGGACATGCCTTCCTCAGCATTCGCCTCATGTTTGCACATTATTCAAAGGAGAAAAATAGACTCTGTCTAAGGTGGCTGAGATTCCTGGCATGCTGTCAAGCAAATTAAATCACTTCCTAATTTCACTCCCGAAACTTATTGTTCTGAAAGCATGGGTGGTCACACCTAGTCTGGCATGCAATCAAGAGTGCACCAGACCAGGTGATAGGTGGGCCGTGAAGGCACTAACTAGGGGCTTGTCTATACGGTTTGTTTACCCCAACCTAAATGCACATACTTGTGTTTCAAGACACATGACTCAGCCGTCCATTCGCTGTAGTGCCGGGGTTTTAACGTGATAGTGCCCATATGTCCATATCTTTGGGATCATGTCCAAGTTTGCACCGCGTTATGGTTATGTGTCTTTGGGGGAGTTAAATCGCATTTTGACATATGGGCAGAGCTTTGAGGGTAGGACAAAGTGATTGGCTGATTCCCCGGCTTCCCACCTATCTCGTCCTCTGGCTGCCTCGTTCCTTCCCCGCGTTTTCATGTTGAATTAAGATGGAGCTTGTAAAATGAAAACAAAGAGGGGGGAATGGGCAGCGAGAGACAGGAGATGTGTTCAGTCCCCCACTCGCATCCTCCTCTGCTGCCTCGTTCCTTTCCCCACTTGCTTTTCCTCTTCTATGAATCTGCGGAGCTCCGCAGATTAAATGTATAGCTTGCCTTGTCTATAATCCATAGCCGTGTATGTGCACATATACGCATTAATAACTGCACTATAAAAAAAATCAGGAAATAAATCGCTGTTGCTGCTGCAGTGTGACGCTCTTTACCAAGATTCAAATCAATGAAAATTCAGCCTTATATTCAATGAGGAGCAATCCCGTTGTCATATAGATGGGGGCCAGGAAGTGTTGGAAGGATACAAAGTAAAAACTGTGTGGAGAATGGGAGTTATCAAGCCTTTGTGAATGACGGGTGCAGACGCATGGTATTCGTAGCAATATCGGTAGATTCTCACATTATCCCCCTACATAAACTCTGGGGCATACAGAACCAATTGCAAATGTTCTCAAAGGAAAACAAGAACCAATTTTGAATATAAACTATAAATATAGTTCTGCTGTGACTATATTTCAAGTAAAGGCTACACTACTGCGCTAAAAAGATGTTGCATGGTACAGATAGAGCTGGATGGGTCTGAAGTGAGTCAGATGGGCACTGAGATGAAAGAATAAAGAGACCCTAAAGATGAGCAAAGGATGCAGTAATCTCAAGCAATGAATTAATCAAGCTAAGCATCAGGTCTGGCTCCAGATTTGGAGGTCCTTGGCAAGCTGGCTTTGGTGGCCCCTAACACTGGCAGCGGCTCCTCCTCGCCATAGATCTCACTCATGCTGAGATCTAATGGATGACTGCCTGGAGGAGCAGCAGTCCCTGCCTCCTCACTCCCTTGCCACCTCTCTCTCTCTCTCTCTCTCTCTCTCTCTCTGGGCTTAGAAGCCCCAGTGGTGGCAGGTCTGTCATACAGAAGGCAATGCTGCCATCTTGCTGCATCACTGTTTGAGCTGAATTCCTGTGCTGAAATCACTGTTCTGGCATCAGTCCTCTTCCTAAGCTCCTTCACAGAGATCATTTACCAGGGAGGACAGCTGCCTGCAGGGCATCAGATCATCACTGAGCAGCAAGCTACATTTGCCAGGCCAGCTGCAATCTGCCACGAGCACCACGCTTGACTTGGAGGTCATCCCAGAAGCAGAGCCTCTAACACATTTGGCAGCAACATCACACACACCCCTAGGAGAACAGTAACAGAGACCGAGGCTTCAGCTTTCAGGTTGTTGTTTTCTGTGTATTTGATTAAACATATTTGGGCTTGTTGCATCTCAGGGGTGTGAGTGAAGCTCTTGCCCAGGCATATCTATGGAGCTTCCAGGCTAAAAATCTATGGAGACCCATAACTTGCATATTAGCGAAAATGCGGAATTATGACCAGAGCTATGTGTATTCCTTCGCTGTACTGTGTTCAGAAAATCCAGACTCTGTACCAACCCCTCCCCACCCCTGGATTCTGTGAGAAATGCTAGGGAAGGAAGTGGGGGAGGGAAGGAGGGCAAGCAGGGACGCTTACTGGCTTGCTTTGCTTTCTCGGCATAAGTAGTGGTCAGGTCTTCGTCTACTGGGTGCTCCACAGGCCCAATCATAGGGATAAGGTGCCTCTCGGCTCGGATGGTCTTCGTGGCATGGGGGAGGAGCATGGCCTCCGGGGAAGGTTCCCTGTCTTCCGGTAAGGGTGGCTGTAGCAAAGCTTCGCTCTCGGAGAAGAGGGTGTCTGTGCAGCTTCCTGGCTGGCACACAATCTCCCTCTTAGCCACACCACTGAGGCCTTCTCCTTCTTCTCCAGCCCGCGCTGTGGCCTCAGGGGTGCTGTCATACCCACTCAGCTCTGAGAGGGACACTTCGTCCCGCGGCTCACCCACTTTATTGTTTGGTCCCCCCGGCGGAGAACGGGGGCTCTTCTTGCGAGCCCTCCGGTGCTTTTCCTGGGCAATGTTGTCAGCATCGCTGTCGGTCTCAGCATAGTACGCTTCACTGTCGGGTGGCGAGGTGATGTTCTCCAAGTGCTGCTGCCGCTGGGGCTGCTGCTCAGGTTCCGGGGCAACAGGGTGAGCTGCCAGTTCAGGACTGCGCACCTGGGAGGCCCGGCTGAGCAGGGAAGTTGGTGAGGCCCCTTGCAGCTGCCTGGGGGAAGGGGAGCACAGAACTCTCACATCAGACGGGTCCCCAGTCGCTGCCCTGTGGGAGAGAAGGAGAAACGGTTTTTTTCCATCAATTATAGATTGGGCTGGGTGTCATCTGGTGCATCCCTGTGGAGACAGAACAGAAACTGCACTTCAATGTCCAATGTGGCTTTTTGGGGAATCAAAGCTTTAATTTGTAAAAAAAAGTATAAAATAGTATAAAATAGTGTGTCATAGGTGATCAATAAGTGATATGATGTAAATCAGATATGGTCAAATGCAACCATCTCCTTTGCAATTGATGGCTATCTCTGCTATGTATTGCTTTCTTATCTTTTTGGCTGCTGTGGCAAACAGAGCTACACGCCAGGTCACATATTTATCCATATCCACTAGGAGGTAAAAAAAATCACTTCCAGTGGGCACTGGCAAGAACAGTTTTCAATTAAGGGTGTCACAAATCGTTCCCTTGGGTCATTGTATAGGGGACAGTGCAAAATGTAATGGACAAGGTCCTCTGGCTCAGGACAACTACAAATGCAAGAAGGCTCATTTATTGGGATGTCCCTGTGCCCTCCGTCTCTATAGGCTGTGTCCATCATATTTAGCCTTAACTCTGTGAAAGATTTCCAAAGTTGTACAAATGTAAAGTTGTTAAAATAATCTGCACATTCGCAAGCCTCTTTGAGATTAAAATATAACGGTGCACATGAGGATATGTAAGCAGAGTTTAGGTCCTTTTGAGTAACAACCCCCCTTATAGTTCTCTTGATGAAAAACCATATTTGATGGTAAGTTGAGCAGCATGATGTACCCAGTTTTTAATTGGTAATCCATTAGATAATTCTATCAACCATTTTTTGGGTAGCCTAGTATTATCCATCTGTTGTATCTTAAACCAAAAGCATATTATTCTTTTGTCTATTTGGCTGTCTATACTCAGCACACAGGTTTCTAATCTAATCATAGCAGATAATACATCTTTAGGTAAGCCTAGCAATGCTCTCAAAAAGCAGTTCTGAGGGGGTTCTAAGCCTAACACCTTCGAGGTGCCCCAAACCTCTGCCCCATAAAGGATTTGGGCCATTGTTTTTGCTTTAGAAACAGTTAAGGCAGGGTTTACTACATTTCCTCCTTTAGAGGCAGCAAACTTCAGAATCGCCTTAGCTGATCTAAAAGCTTGCATTTTAATGTTTGACAATCGTTCTTTCCAGGAGGCTGTTTCTGAATGGACCAACTGTTTTCACTTGATTTATGATATATTCATCCAAATGCCAGACATGCTTTTTAGGGCGCTTAGCGTAATTTATGGTCAAGGCATTTCCCTTACAGTATGAAGCAAGCTTCAGTCCCACCTGGGTTCTGGACACAAGTACTAGGTCGTCAGCATACATAGTGAAAGTTTTTGATCAAGAATTGTAACGGGCAAACTGTAGACCATCCAGTTCCTTTACCATGTAGAAGTTAAATAGAAAAGGTGCCAAAATGCATCCCTGTTTAACTCCAACAAAAGTGTTTATTTTCGAAGTAAGGTGGCCTGCCAGATCAACTTTGACTTGCACTGATGTATCGGTATACAACATTTTGATAAGAAATAATAAACAATGGTCTATATTTGCCATTTCCAATATCTGCCACAATAAATGTCTAGAAACTGTGTCAAATGCTGACTTCAGATCAATAAAGGCAGCATACAACTTTTGCTTCATATTATGAACATATTTACACATCAGAAAATTCATCACGAAACACAAGTCAACTGTAAACTTTCCTCTTTGAAATCCGGCTTGTACCTCAGATAATAGTTTTTTCCTATCTGCCCATTCTTCTCACTTTTCAAGGAGAAGCCTAGCATATAATTTGGAAGAAATATCCAGAAGGCTGTTGGAAAGCTGGATCTTTCTTATCTCCCTTCTTGTATATGGGCGCAATAATGCTCAACTTCCATCCCTCTGGTACGCGGCCAGTAAGGTTTATGGGAGTCAACAGTTTTGCAAGAATAGGTATCCAGGACCCTGGTCTCACCTTATAAAGTTCCATGAGGAGCATGTCTTCTCCAGGAGCTTTATTAGCTGACTGCCTAGCAATGATCCCTTTGATCTTATTCAAGGTAACAACTGGCCATTCAGGAAAGTCTAATAATTGGGCATGATGGACTTGTGAGGACGCACCAGTTTGAGGGCCATCAGTAAAATATTTCTCCCACTCCTTTCCTTGCACTGATGCTTCTAGTGAGTAACTTATCATTCTAGTACCTTGAGCAATCAAATGCCAGAATTTCTAAGAATCCTTTTGGGTTGCTGCATCTGCATCTCCTAATTCTTTCCACTGTAACTCATAATATCTTTGTTTCTTTTCTTTAACTAAAGTTTTATAATTATATTGTCATTGAGTTTAATGTATATCTGAGGCATAGGGTTTTTCTCATTGCTCCTTATCTTCAATTCCCTAAGCTCCTTGGCTATTTTTTTCTTCCTCTTTTGGCAGTCCTCATCAAACCATGTCCAGCTCTTGGACCTAGGCTTTTTAAGCATGCTGGTTGTAGTCATTAATGGTCGTATTTGTGTAATTAAAATCTTGTATGCACCAATAACATTGCTTGTTTCTAGTAGAATATTTTCCCTTAGTTATACAAAAACATGGGAACCCAAGATCTTAATGATCCTTTCTTGAATTTACCCGTTCCATTTTAACATCCTATATATATTTTACAAAAAACCTTCAGAAACTCGGCCTGCCAAAATACACCCACACCAACATCCAGAAAGCAGTCATACTTTAAACATGTTCAATAGTCAGGAAATTTCTAAATCAGTAAAAGGCAGCATGACTTGGCAAAGCCCGTCATGTTCATTTAGAAAAATCGCCATGAGTAAGAAAAGAGAGGTGATGGTGATGATGATAATAATAGCGTAATGGTAACCTTGTTAACTCCAGCATGCCCCAGCCAGCCATTCACAGGACTGTCACTTTAACTCCAGCATGCATACAGGAATAAAGAATTTTGTTCTGCTGCCCTGAAAAGGGGGGTCGGTGACATTTAGTTTTACTCCACCCACCTACCCTAGAAGTATGTGGATTTCAAGTGCTAAGTGACCTGTGAAAAGCGAGATTTCAGGTATGGTAAACAACGCTGTTCTTGCTTCCTGAAGTACCGAAGCTGATTCCCCCCAAATCTGGATGTTTCCTGAACACGCTTCTTATTCCTTTTTTCATGGAGATCTCACACAGGACATCCATTCTGTCACTTAAAGCCACCCTTTGCCAAATGACATAAAACCTCCTTCCCCTGCCCTATTTTTGCCTTTACTTTAATTATCTTGCTTAATTTGATTATTGGCTGGATTGTTTTCCCATTTTACCTTTTCAAGGGGAGGTTGCCCCTTGAAAGTACACATGCGTGAGTGTGTTACTGAGGGACCTACCTTTAAGGACTGATCTTATGCTATTGGCCTTCATGTGGGAGAATTCTTGACTGTGTCACATAGTCTGTGTCACAATTCCAAAACATCACTTGTTTATGATGTTCACCTATATAAGGGAGCCCCAGCAGCTCAAAATCTAGGGTAGACAGTGGTTGATAAACGAAGACCACATTTACAGGGTCCAGATGAATGGGAACAGCTGCTGACCCTGTGGTCTCCAAGTCCACTTCCAAGTGCATTTAGTAATTTATTTATAAATATTACATGCTGCTTTTGCAGAAACGGTGGACATTGCCTGTTTAATTGCCTGTATTGTTTGCAAGTTGAACAACCCACGATGGTGTGAACATCCCAAAAGGGGTATTTTCTGAGTAGACCTGGGTCTAGAGGTTTTTTAAAAAAAATTCTGTTTTTTAGAAATGTCACCTTACACTTTTCTATAGAGCAGCTTTCACAAATATATGGTATATTCAAATTTGCTGGATTTCCAGGCCTATGCTTGTTCCAATAATTAATAAACAGAAGCAATATTTATTTATTTATTGCATTTATATACTGCCCCATAGCCAAAGCTCTCTGGGCAGTTTACAAAAGTTAAAAACAGTAAACATTAAAACAAATATACAAAGTTTAAAAACATAAAAAGCATAAAAACACAGTATCCTTATAAAAACAGCTATTCTGGGGTCCGTTAAAAACAAACAAACTCAGCATATTTATTTATTTATTTATTTATTTATTACATTTTTATACCGCCCAATAGCCGAAGCTCTCTGGGCGGTTCACAAAAATTAAAAACATCATAAAACAACCAACAAGTTAAAAATACAAATACAAAATACAATATAAAAAGCACAACCAGGATAAAACCTGGTTTATGTTGTTAAATGCTGTTAAATGCCCTGGCGCTGAAAAGATAACAATGTTGGCGCCAGACCTTTTTAAAGGTCTGTATGGAATTCATCCTTCCATCTCATAACAAAAATGTAATTTGTTATTTTGTTCATCAATATAATAATCCAGACCTTCTTTTTCTACTGTAAAATTGCTGTAAAATCCCTCACACAAGTTCACGTTCTGGCAAACTGACATGGGACACCCAAATCAGTGAGTCTTCTTTTTTGAAGGAAATCCCACGGCAAAACCATAATGGTTACAGACTTCAGAAATTCATATAGCAGATGGTCAGAGCTATAGGCTCCCCAAAAATTCCAAAACAGTCAAAAGCTAATAATTACAATAGCAAAGTGGCTTCCCAATTGCCACCTCCGTGGTTCCTAAAACAGGTTCCACACCTGAACAACCAAGAGGAAAGATTCCTGATATGATCCTTCAGACAACCACAGGGGGAAATTCTTGAAAGGCTTAACAAACCATCTCAAGGGAGCTAGTCCAACTGTGGGTTATTTGTTGGTAACTCTAGGGAACTCGGTCAAAGCCTAAACAAAATCACAGAGAAGTTAAAGCCTCAGGCACAAGGGCCCCGCCCGTGCTTCTGCTTTAGCACTGGGAACTCCGTCGCCTGATTCAGCAGAGGAAAAGTCCAACCGTCAAAATCCAGCCCAGTCTGTGGCTACACTGAGCTGTCAATCAATAAGAACACACAATCCACAGCAAACGAGAGTTCAAGTCTATGAAAAGCCTCACAGTACTTTTCAAGGCAAATTTCTTAGTAATCCAAAATCCAATCCACGTGCAGAGTGCTTTCATAGTCCCAGATGGTGATGGATCCAAACAGGGAGGGCTTTGGGCCATACTGGCAAGATGTTCCTACCAAAGGCTCCTTGCCTTTGTTCCAACTTAAAAGGGGAGGCGTAGGCATCCTCCAGACCACTTGATAGACAGGGGCTTTGGCCTTTCAGCCATGTCCGTGTCCAAACAGGGCGGCATTGCTCAGCCCACCAAGATGATGCTACAATCTGAGTGATTCCTTCAGCAAAGCCTCCACCTCTTCCAATACTTTATTGTGTTCCCTGAGAAGGCTTTCAGCCTCAAAGGCAGGGGAGTGAAGTGACTCCCATCTGCTCTTTCTCTGGGAAGAGTGACAGAGATAAGCTGGCACAGATTCTAAAATTCTAGAATAGTCCTAATTAAATCTAACTACAAATTGCAAGGCCTAACAGCCATGCCAAAACCTATACCTGACTGTCGTGCTTCCCAAAACCTCCCGCCTTATGGGGAGACAACAAAGAGGTCTGCCATGTAATCCACAAAGCTTTACTCAGGCAATGAACATCTCTTCCCACCGGAAGAGTCCAACCTCTAGGAACTTTCCTCTAGGCAAAGCTATGCAAACTAAGCGAGACAATTGTCCTTTCAAGAAGAATGGGAATCCTTTATCCAGAATGCTTTGACTTCAGGGAGACTGGTTCTGTAGAAGCCTTTGGTGAGAAGCTACCCAGGCTGGCCTTCTCTCACCTTCCTTTAGATCCGCCCCTTTTAGTCTGCAGCGTACTCTGGATCAGCTGGCCTTTCAGCACCCTCCCCCTCGGAAGAATACTGATTTCCCACATACTGTGTTTAGACTTTCGGAGATAAGGTCTGGAGAAAGTTTATTCCCAGCTAATGAAGAGCTCGTGAGAGTCACCTCCTCCACTCCTCATATAGGCTGGAATGTTTCTGGCGCTGTCTCTTCTGCTTCAGAATCTGATTCTGATTGATCACCTGAAACTCCTTCCCCCCTGCTAAGGGGAATAGGCCTAGTCATGACAGTTGTATACTGTCATCTATAGACAGTATACCATTTGTTTACCAGGCTTTTGTTAGGAGGATCCTTGAAGCTTTTATCATATAACTCAGCATCACAACACCATCTCTCGGGATCTGATCTTTCATATCTCCTAAAAGTATAGTTACTGGCATTAATTACAACTCATAACTTGTGATTTCCCTGATACCAACTGTAATCTCCTTCCAATAACCCCCACCCGCAATTTCCTGCTATGCAGCATGGATTGCCATGTTGTCCAAATACAGTGTGTCACATGGGGGGGGGGGCATCATGCCCCACCTACAACCCACAACTTACAGTAGGGGTTGTAGGGTGGGTACAAAGCCATCCCGGCTGCACAACTCTCCGACTTTGGACAACACGCCAACCTGCACTGCATCATGGGGAATTATGCAAATGATGGTCTTGTGCACAACATGCACAGGGGCTGGGGGAGAAGCCACAGGGGCTTCTTTTACTGGTGTGATCATCCGAACATCCTCATAGCCTGTTTGCCTGAGATGTTAAGAGAGGCAGCTAGTAGGGCCTCCCGCTGCAGACCACCAAAGAAGGGGAAAGTTTCATCACTGTGACTGACGCGATGGCAGAGAATAACAGCAATAATGTGCTTCATGGGCTGTTTTGCCCGTCCTACTCAAACAATTTTGAAATGTGGTGACTGTGCACAGGCTGCTCAGCAGTGAGTCTGGTGGCCACAACTTATTAGATTGTAAGCCTATGCGGCAGGGTCTTGCTATTTACTGTGTTATCTGTACAGCACCATGTACATTGATGGTGCTATATAAATAAATAATAATAATAATAATAATAATAATAATAATAATAATAATAATAATGGTGGGACAGAGGATGGGTCAGCAGAGGTGGAGCCAATGACATCTGGTTTGCTACACTAGTTTTCACCTAGCTGCACAAATGGGTCTGTAAAAAATCCAGAGGCCACCAAGAAGCATAAATGAGTTATTTAAAAAAACGCTGGAACAATTAACTGGAAAGTAGTGCGTACTATGGTTGCAAGGTTTATGACAGTCACAACGAATTCACAACACATGGTTATTGCACTGTAAAAGCCCCATCACATCTAGGTCAAACGTGAGGCTCCCATCCCTTCAATGTCGCTTCCTGAAAACAGGAAGTAATTAGCCCCATTCAGTTCAGTAGGAGAGAGCAGCAACTGGACTTTCTCTGGGGTTTTTTGCGGTGCAACAAGGGCCAGAAGGGGCAGAAGGAGTGCGAGAGGCAGACGACATCATGTGAGTAATCCGTGAGTGCCCAGTAATGAGTGTGCAGGAAAATGCTCATTGGATGGGGCTTTTATACTTGTGCAACTGTTATAATTATTTGAGATATAGATATAGACAAAATAGGGGTTTTTGTTTTAAAAAATGAGGCCAGTTAGACCCTATATGTGTGTGAGTATTTTGTTTTATTGGAACCGGGAAGGTGCAATGTTTCCTGCGCATTGCAGGAAATATCGATAAATACTGATGTTTTTCAGAAGAGTTTGTTTTCTGAGCCTTTTTAAAAATTGCTAAAACTGGGAAATGGAGCAGGAGA
Organism: Elgaria multicarinata webbii; assembly: GCF_023053635.1. Lineage (NCBI taxonomy): Eukaryota > Metazoa > Chordata > Lepidosauria > Squamata > Anguidae > Elgaria > Elgaria multicarinata. The sequence goes on from NC_086176.1 coordinate 731,087, forward strand.
CACACAGGAGGATAGCCACATCATCAAAATGACCCGTGAACATTCACACGCATGCTATAAAATGCTAATTTAAAGACGCTCTTTATGGTGATACAAACTCTTGTTGTTTTTGCTCTGCACCCATTATGCTGAATCACAAACTGCTTTTGAAACTCCCCTCGGTTACAAAAGCAATATGTTATGTGGAACACAGAGGAGGGGTTATTTGAGAAAAGCACATCTAAAGCCCTCTCAGGATCACAGAATTTGTTCCAAGGCTCTTTGAATCCAATTCAACAAGAATTGCATTCTGAAGTTGCGGGAAAGTAGGGTGGGGAAGATAGAGAGATGACTAACAACAGTAGATGTTTTTAAGCAATGGGGCACATATTATTTCCCCCTATTTTCCAGTCATAGAATCATAGAATCATAGAATAGCAGAGTTGGAAGGGGCCTACAAGGCCATCGAGTCCAACCCCCTGCTCAATGCAGGAATCCACCCTAAAGCATCCCTGACAGATGGTTGTCCAGCTGCCTCTTGAAGGCCTCTAGTGTGGGACAGTCAGTTCCTGCAAGTATGAACCTACCTGCTGGTGGCAGCAGCAGTACTAGAAGGATCACGCACCCACATCAAAGTGTTTCCAGACTGCAAATAGCCACCTGGTAAGTGCATGAAATAAGTGATGGGATATTTCCTCAGCCTCTGGACAGTTAATTTGGCCAGCATGTCAGTTTGATTTGATGTCTGTGATTTTAACATTACTCCTTAATATTGGTATGAATAACTGATGCAGTAAGAATTAAGTCCCCCTGAGTTTAGTGGAGGTTATTCTCTAGTAAGTGTACAACATTTATGATTGTAATCTTATTGTATTTATTATCATAGTTGGAATTTCAGTCAGTATCTTGATTAAATAAAGCATAGGGGCAATCTGAGGACATTCAACTGTGCCATGGTGAATGAATTCAGGTCAGGTCATTCCACCCATTTAAATCCATTACAACTTCACCTGCAAGGGGAGTGGGGTTTGGAAATGATCAGGTAGGATGAGGATCCATTATGACTCATTTGAATACTGGCCGCATTTCCCATTTAACCCTATAGCCAATAGCTGTTACCATTACCTTTTAATGACAATGCTGAGGCTGCCGCTGGAGGAGTCTATGATCTGCATGGCAGTGGCATGGGAGAGGCCGGCACAGGATTTTCCATTGATGGATATAAGTTCATCATTTTCCCACAGGCCCCCACGACATGCTTTACTTCTCTTGCGAATCTAAGAAGGGAAAACAGAGAGCAAAGTTGAAGGAGGAGCAGAGAAAGAAAGTTCTAAGAGTGACAGTAGAGATTTTTATGGCACTATACTTACCCACAATTGTGTTAGCTTTGGAAATAACATATATTTTCAGATTAATGGCACTGCCTTGTGTACTTGCATGGCCCCATAGTATGCCAACATTTATAAGGCCAACTTAGAAAAATGCTTTCTCAGCTCCTGTCCCCAAAAGCCTCTATTTGCATGAGACTGATTACAGTTATTATCTGGATGCATAGACAGAGGCCCTGGCAAAATTCTACCAGGCCTTCAAAAAGATTCCCCTCACCATCAACCTGACCCTAAATCAGTCCACACAACATACTCACTTCCTTGATGCTGCATAATGAACCTATAAGCACTCACTGTACATTTGAAGTCTACTGGTCATTACACATAGTTACATGCTTCCAGCTTCCACCCAGAACACATCACAAAATCCATTGTCTACGGTAGGAGTAGGGAACCTGTGACTCTCCAGACATTGTTGGACTCCAATTCCCAAAGAGCCTCAGCCACTATAGCTAATGGTCAGAGATTATGGGAGCTGAAGTCCAGCAACATCTGGAGAGCTACAGGTTCTCCACCTGCAATCTTCTTTGATAAGGTAACTAATCTAGTGGACAAAGGGAATGCTGTGGACATTATCTACCTTGGCTTCAGCAAAGCTTTTGACAAGGTTCCACATAACATTCTCATTGCTAAGCTGTTAAAGTTTGGCTTGGATGACCCTACAGTAAGGGGGGTCCACAACTGGTGGGCTAACTGCACTCAGAGAGTCAGCATTAATAGCGCTACATCGAGTTGGACAGCAGTAATCAGCAGAGTACCACAGAGCTGGGAGCTCTCTCTCTCTCTCTGTCTCTCTCTCTCTCTCTCTCTGCCCCTAACATGAACTTTTATTTCGGAGATATACAAAAGGTGAGTGGGGGCATACTGCCCCTTTCCCCCGGTGGGGTTCCAGCTCCCATCTCTTGCTTCCCAACCCCATGCCCTAGGCAGCAAGCCACCAGAGACTGCTGCTTGCGGTCAGTATATGTCTGTGTCTGCCATTGTTGTATGCCATGGCTCCTCCTCTTGGCTGCTTGGCAAAAGAGTTTTCCCCTCCCTGGAATGGAGGTTTTCTATATCTACTTTTGGTTTTGTAGCAGAATTAAGATCTGAGCTCTACAAAGGAGTTTTTCCTTTCCTGCTTTTCTGCAAAATAACCTCTAGGTGGCACTGTACTATAGCAGAATAACAGAAATATGGAAGTAGTTCTTTCATTTTCAGAAATAATACCCCATTTGCCCTGCCCTAAAGAAACCCGGGAAAGCACTCTTAATAAAAGTGAAAGTGGAGAATCACGACATTGCTGTGTTGTAATAACTATCGTCGCTCCAATTTGACAATGGAGAGGCCGGCGCTGGAGGAGCCACCGCTGCTCGCACCACCGCCCGTGGCACCGGACCGCTGCTCGTCCCCGCCTGCTTCGCTGCCAGTTTCGGGCACTCCCTCTTCAGATGACCAGTCTCCTTGCAGTAGAAGCACCCCCCCGCTCCCCTGGGGGGTCGCCGCCGCCGTCGCCAAAGGGGTACTCCCTTTCTCTTTCCTCTCCTTCCCGGGCCAAGCTGACTTCTTTTCCACCGGCACTCCACCTGGACGCTTCTCTGGACCTTTCTCTGCCCCTCGGGTTCCCCCAAAGCTCTTCCGCTCGAACGCCTGCATACAGTCCGCCATCTGTGCCGCAGCCATCGGGGTCTTCGGATTCTTCTCCCCCACCCAGGCGTCGTACTTTTCGGGGAACTGCCGAAAGAGTTGTTCCTTGGCTATCAGGTCCTTCGCCGCCTTGAGGTCGTGGACCCCCTCTGCCTCCATCCAGGCCTCCATTGCGGTCAGCATTTGTGTGGTAAAGCCAGCATTTCCCCTGGCTTCCTGGTGAGCTGCCTGAACTTCCGCCGGCAATGCTCGGCCGAGAGGGCATATTGCTCTTTCGCCACCGACTTGAAATGCTCATAGTCCTGCCGCAATTCTCGGGGAATGGTGGCTATCAGTTCCCTCAGAGTCCCAGAAACCTGTGGGCGCAGCAGATTCATTTTCTGGGTGGCCGGGACCCCCATCTCGTCACAGGTATCCTCTAAGACGGCCAGGAAAGCCCCCACATCGTCACCTTCCAGGTACACCGGGAATGCTCGCCGGTCGAACCGGGGCCCCGACGATCCCGCCCGCAACTGCCCCCGGACCCCTTCTCTCTCGACCATCCGCAAATGACGAGTCACCAGCTCCAGGCACTCTGTGTACATTCGCTGCATCTTCGCCTCTCTGTCCTCTTCCTCCACTTCTACGCTCGGGTCATTTCCACCCTCCATCCCCTGAGGGTATGGAGCCCTGGGCCGAACGTCGTACCACGCTCCCTCCTGCCCTTCGCCTGGCGTCCAGAGCTGCGCGACCTGCTGCCTCCGGGCCGTCTCCACGGAGCTAGGCATCCCCTCCACCACCCATTCAATGGTAGCTGCGACAGGACCCCTTTCCGCCCCTTCCTGAGAAGACGCCCCCAACAACTCTTCACCTGGAGCCACTGCTCCTTGATCCTGAGACGTTGTCGGCTGGCTATTCAACCTTTCCCCACACTGGATTCACACCTATGCCTCGTCTCTATCACCTTTTTCCTACCAGCGTCTAGCCCCTCCGGATCCGTGTCGAATCCCAGCGCTGCCCACCATGTAAACCAAGAGCGCCCAGCAACCTGTCTCCTTCATAATCAAGAATTCAGTGTGGTCACTTTCCCCCAGAGTTCCCGTAACTGCCACTTTATCCACTAAGTCATCCCTATTGGTCAATATCAAGTCAAGGATTGCCTATCCTCTAGTTCCTTCCACCACTTTCTGTAGGAGAAAGTTATCACCCACACATGTCAGGAATTTCTTGGAAGGGCCACTTTTGGCAGTATTGGTCTCCCAACAGATATCAGGGTAATTGAAGTCCCCCATCATTACTACATCACACTTCCTTGAAACACTGGCAATTTGTTTCTCAAAAGTTTCATCCTTGTCTTCTCCTTGATTGGGTGGTCGGTAGTAGACTCCGATTATCATGGTTTTTTTTATTCCTTGCCCCATTTATTTTAATCCAGATGCTGTCGATGGGTCTCCCATTCTGATCCGCCTGTATTTCTGTGCAGGGATAGGTATTTTTAACATATAGTGCAACTCCACCTCCCTTTCTATTTTTTCTGTTCTTTTTGAACAAGTTATATCCTTCAATTGCTATATTCCAGTCATGGGAGTCATCCCACCAAGTTTCAGTTATACCTATCAAGTCGTATTTGCCTTCATGTAATAAGAGTTCAAGTTCGTTCTGTTTGTTTCCCATGCTCTGGGCATTAGTATATAGACATCGAAGACCATGTGTTTTATAGTCTGGCTTTGTTCCTACATTGTTGCGGACACTATTTTGGGGCACTATTGGAGCTGTTCTCTGTACTGTGGTGCCTTGGCCTTCATCCATTGTTGCCTCGAGGTTTACGTCTCCCACCCCCGTAAGATTCAGTTTAAAGCCCTCCTGATCAAGTTCTTCATGCTGTGGCCGAACTCATTCTTTCCAGCCCTTGTGAGGTGCAACCCATCCCTTGCCAGCAGTCCATGTTCCAAGTAGCGTAGCCCGTGGTCCCAGAATCCAAAATTCTCACGTCGGCACCACCTTCGTAGCCAGTCGTTCATCCGGAGTATTTTTCTTTCCCTTTCTAATCCTCTTCCAAGAACCGGGAGGATGGATGAGAAAACTACCTGGGCCCCAAAGTTCTTCAGTTTCCTTCCCAGAGCTTCATAGTCTGAAATGATTTCTTTGTAGCTCTGCTTGGCGACATCATTTGTTCCCACATGGATGAGAAGAAAGGGATATGTGTCCGTGGACTTTATGAGTTTCGGTAGCCCTTCAGTCACATCTCTAATCTGTGCTCCAGGGAGACAGCACACCTGGTGAGTCCATGGGTCTTCACGACATACTTGGGTTTCAATCCCACGCAGCAGGGAGTCTCCCACAACGACTACTCTTCTTTTCTTCTTGGTTGACCTACCTTCTGCCTCTTGTTCAATGTTGCACGGTGTCTCCTGTACTTCTTCCTCTGCAAACTGTCCTTCAGACTCATCCTCCAGAAGCTGAAAGCGGTTGCTTAACTCTAATGGTTCCACCGGTGCAGAATGCCTTCTAATTCTTCTGCTCCTAACTGTCACTCTTTTCCAGAGAGTTTCCTCTTCATTGGCTTTCCTCCCCTCAGCATACTCCACTTCTGCTTCAGCTGACTGTTGCTCTTCAATCTCGTGTGCTTCTTGTTGCTGTTGCACTTCCACCGTTCGGTCTAAGAACTCCTCGTCTTCTCTTATTCTTTGGAGGGTGGACACTCGCTGCTCAAGTCCTCTCACTTTTTCTTCCAAAAGTGCCACCAGCTTGCACTTGTTGCAGGTATATGCCATGTTGAGCTCAGGCAGAAACACGAACATTGCACACCCTTTGCAATGTATATAGTTTATGTATATGCAATGTATATACTTTATATAGCCCCTTTCTCAGAGAGCAATGTGGATACTGTGTTTTCCCTTTTATACACTGTACTCCAAAACATAGGCTCTGAGCAGCCTACGGGGACTTGAACCTCTGCCTGGAGAGATTGCTGGGGACTGGCAGTAGTGGGGTTATTACTGGCTGTGCCACTGGGTGCTTATGAAATGGGTCTGTGATGTTCTTCTGCCTTATATGCCTTATATCAGAAGTAAGACTCTCTCTGTTCAATGGGGTTTACTCAAAGGTAAGCCAGCATGTGTTGTTAGCAGTTGAAATCAATGGGATTTACTTTTGAGTAAGGGAACCAACAGATCTGTAGTTTATGAACTTGAAGATGCACAGCTTCACATGATTGAAGGAATGGAAGATCGATCCTACGATCCTTCGCACTGGTGGACTATAAGCTCCAAAGGGTTTGAGGAAGGAAATTTAAAAAAATCATAAAAAATTGAGGAATGAACCAATCTGATTCATATTTGGTATGCTGAAAGCCCTCCTTAAGACCTATCATGGTGCAAATTTTGATCTCTTTATCTTTAAAAATGAGGGTGCTGCTGGCAAGAAGGGTGCATTTTCCACATTTCTTTTAAGGTGAAAATGCCTACTCAGGAGTAAGAACATAGAGTTCAATGGGACCTCTTCTTGCTAAGGAGGGACTGCTTATAACCCACATGCAAATTTAATCCATAGATTAATTGATTAATCAACTAAAACTATCACCTGCCACTGGAGGTTGCATTGTGCTCCCCTTGTCACACACTTCCAATTGAGAGGGGAAAGGGAGGGGAGAGAAACTATGCAGCCCCCCCTCTATGATGTTACTAATGCATCCCCCTCTCGCTTCCCCCCCCAAAGCAAGTCATGAAGCAAAGGTGGGGGATTGAAAGTACAATAGACCATTCTTTCATTCAACCCAGCAGCCAGGAAGCAGGAGGAGGAAAGGATTTGAATTGGAATTTAAAAAGCAGCAGGAGGAAAGGATTGGAATTGGAATTTTAAAACACCCTCTGGAGAAAAGTCATGCCTCTCCCTTTCGTCATCAATACTGCCACTTGAACACACTTTTGTCAGCAATACCGCCCCAGAAGAACCAGACTTTCCATGCACCAAAATATGTCACTAAGGTGTGGGGGGAGAACCGCAATCACAGCAGGACAGGGTCAGCGTCATCTGAGTCCTTTGCATGCAATTCCCCGTGACAGCAGACTATAACACTGGTGTGATGGAGCTCTTAGTATAGTGCCTTATACTTACAATTCCCATCTGCATGAGCAAGATCCTAAGTAAGCTTACTCACAAATAAGTCAATTCAGTTGGAGTAATTCTCTATTTATTTTAATTATTTAAATACTTCTATTCCACTTTTCCACAGTTCAAACCACTTTACATCCAATTTAAAAAGAACACACAAAAGAGAAACAAAACAGAATCAAAACTGTATCAGAACATGAATATACATTAAATAGTCACAGAAAGCCCACTTTTCAATCAAAAGACAGATGTTTCAGCTCTGAAAAATCAATTGCAGCACTGCTAATCTCTTCCAGGAGAATGATGTAAAAACTGCCTACAACAGACATTTCTTTCTTCCTATTGCTACCACCATTATGTACAACTCACCCAAGATCTTAGATGAGGGGAACACCAAGATCTGTGGGGGTTTACCTGGGGTTGGGGGGACTACTAGCTAACTCCCCAGTCACAGCTGAGCAATTTCAGTGTGTTTTCTCCTTACCTGTACTTGGGGAAAGTGCATAGCATGAAGGAGCAATCTGGCATACAGTGGAAAGATCCTTGGTTTGCCAAAAGTATGCCAGTTCCAAATTAAGAAGCTTTATTAAAATTATTTATTTAAAAGGGTTATTAAAATCCGATAGGTAGCATCTGACGACCTACTCCGGGTGAAAGACAGGGGGAGTGCTACCCTGTTGATCTTCCTGGATATCTCGGCGGCTTTTGATACCATTGATCATGGTATTTTACTGGATCAGCTCTGTGAGATGGGAGTAGGAGGCACTGTGTTACAGTGGTTCAACTCCTACTTGCAGGACCGATCCCAGAGAGTGGTATTGGGGGATTCCTGTTCCACCCCATGGCAATTAAGCTGTGGGGTGCCACAGGGTTCTATTCTATCCCCCATGCTGTTCAACATCTATATGAAACTGTTGGGTGAGGTCATTAGGGGTTTGGGGGTTGGGTGCCATCAGTATGCTGATGATACTCAGCTCTACTTCTCCTTGTCATCGGAGTCAGCTGGGGTTGTGAAGGTGCTGTACCAGTGCCTGGAGGCTGTAATGGGCTGGATGAGGGCCAATAAACTGAAGCTGAATCCTGATAAGACGGAAGCTCTGTGGATTGGTGGTTCCCAAGTCTGGGAATTGGGTAAGCGACCTGTTCTGGAGGAGGTGGCTCTCCCTCTGAAGGAGCAGGTACGTAGCTTGGGAGTACTCCTTGATCCATCATTGTCACTGGAGGCCCAGGTGGACTCTGTGGCATAGAGTACTTGGGGTCAGCTTCGGCCTTTCCTGGACAGGGACAACCTAGCCACAGTAGTGCATGCACTGGTAACTTCCCGATTAGACTACTGCAATGCACTCTACATGGGGCTGCCCTTGAAGACGACACGGAAGTTGCAGCTAGTGCAAAATGCAGCAGCTAGACTGCTGGCGGGTACATCTTACAGACACCACATAACACCGGTCTTAAAGGAACTGCACTGGCTGCCTATATGCTTCTGGTCGGAATTCAAGGTGTTGGTAATGATGTTTAAAGCCCTAAACAGCTTGGGACCTTGATACTTGAGAAAGCGCCTCTCCTTATATATGCCTGCCTGAGACTTGAGATCTGTTGGAGGAGCCCTTCTCCGCATCCCACCAATGCAACATATACGCTATGTTGGGACAAGGGAGAGGGCTTTCTCTGTTATGGCACCCCAACTGTGAAATGCCTTCCCCTTGGAGGCCCGATTGGCGCCAACATTGATTGCATTTTGACACCAAGTAAAAACATGGCTTTTTAACAAAGGCTTTGATGGTTAAACTCACTGGCACATTGTTTTAACTGCTTTTAAATTATATATTGTTTTAACTTGGATCATGGTTTAATTTGTTTTTAACTGTGCATATTTGTTGTTTTATAGTACTGTATGCTTTTATCTGTACGCCGCTCTGAGATCTTAATGATATAGGGCGGGATATAAATGTTTTAAATAAATAAATAAATCTAAAAGAAATAAAACAAGTTTACTTCTTAAGGGCACAATCCTATGTATGTTTACACAGAAAAAAGTCCTACAACTGTCAGCATTCCCTGGCCAGCCATGTTGGCTGGGGAGTGCTGGGAGTTTTAGACTTTTTTTCTGTCCAAAGATGCATAGGATTGTGCCCTAAATAGCCTACACAGGACAATCATAAGAAAGAATTCCAAAACTTACTTGCCAATACAAGGACAATCTATAATATTCTAAGATGGCAAAAGGACAATAACATTAATAAGGAAAAGGGTCCATTTTTTTAACTGCTGTAGCATCAGGACAGATGATTGATATGGGAGGTGTGGGGAATCCTTCCTGTTGCTGGAAAAGCTCGATACGCCCAACACATAAGCAATGAGCAGCTGGGGAGATGGCCCATTAATCCTTCTCCAACCCAGGAAGATGTAAGTAAGAAGAATGATCTGGGATATATTTTCTCTTTACTCCTGGTACACAGGAACTGTTTGTGTATCTGAGAGATCATAGAATCATAGAATCGCAGAGTTGGAAGGGGCCTACAAGGCCATCAAGTCCAACCCCCTGCTCAATGTTTGAGACATGACAGGATTGCTACTTTGTAATGGAGAATCAAGTTCATTGTGTCCGGTATCCTAAATGTTTAAAGAGAGGCATTTCTTCCAGAATTTGGTGGCCATCACTGAAAAAGCCCAGCTCCTAGCCATTGCTATTTGAACCTGACATAATAATGGAGCAGACAAAATAATCTACTGATTAGACCTTATTTGGCAAGTGACCTCATACGGGGATAGATGGTCCTTAAAGGCTGAGGATCCAAAATTTTACAGCTTTAAGACAGGGGTGGCCAATTCGTGTCCCTCCAAATGTTTTGTCCTATAACTCTCACCAGCTCTCCCATAGCCAATGATGATGGATGATGATGTTATAAGCCAAAAGGTCTTGGAGGGGCATATATTGTCGGCGTTGTCCCCATAAACACACATTAAAGGTCAGTCAGTCAGTCAAAATGTATTACGGTCATAGACCAGCAAAATATAGCTGGTATTTACAATACAATAATTATAAAAGCAAAACACAGTAATTATAAAAGCAAGCCAAATTCAGAACAGGGAGACAAAAGTCTCTAACCGTTAGGTTAGAATAACTACAATTACAACTATTATATAAAGACAGTCCTGTTAAAGACTGAAGAACAAGAGTCATGTATCTGAAACACAAAAAGTCATAAACGAAATAGTAATAGCAGAGGCTTACTATCCTTGGTTTATCATAATTTTTCTGCAGGTGATAGCAGATGCACAGAATCATGCTACATTGTGTGTAATCAGAGGGTTCCGATCTGATAATAGGTGTTTTAAATAAAATGCTTCAGATCTCCCTGTTTTTTTAAAAAGAATTGTGGTAATAAGATCTTTACGGAGGTCATGTTTAAAAGGACAGTGGAGTAATACATGGGCTTCAGTTTCCACACTTCCCATGTCACAAGGGCATATTCGCTCTTGAACAGGGATGTTATTATATCTGCCTTTGAGGAGTACAGAAGGTAGAACATTTAATCTGGTTAACATAAAAGCTTTCCTATATTTGGGAATTGATAGGCTTGACATATAATTTGGCATTGTAAATGCTCCTACATAGTCCTGATAGTTGGAATGGCATACAGTCAGTCTCAGGTGGTTTTGGAGTGTGGGAGAGCCCACAACCTCCCAAGGTAACTGATTCCATTGTCGCACTGCTCTAACAGTCAGGAAGTTTTTCCTGATGTCCAGCCGGAATCTGGCTTCCTTTAACTTGAGCCCGTTATTCTGTGTCCTGCACTCTGGGAGGATTGAGAAGAGATCCTGGCCCTCCTCTGTGTGACAACCTTTCAAGAATTTGAAGAGTGCTATCATGTCTCCCCTCAATCTTCTCTTCTCCAGGCTAAACGTGCCCAGTTCTTTCAGTTTCTCTTCAAACAAAGCCCTATCTTTTTGTTAAAGATCAGGACCTTAGTTTTGGTGTAGTTTATTGTCAGCAGTTCATCTTTACAATAAGAAGCTAAAGCACTTAAGACGTCTCAGGCCTATGCTTGACAGTGACAGGAGCGCTGCATCGTCTGCATATAGGAGGATTGACAAAGGTCCGTTTGCCAATCTGGGAGGATGTGAGTTTATCTTTTTCAAGGACTGAACCAGGGAGCAATATAAAAATTGAACAGAGTGGGGGCCAAGACACACCCCGTCTTACTCTGTTATAGGTGGGTATTAATCCTGTTAAATGCCCAGCACGGCTGCATCTGACTTTCAAATGTGTGTCATCATAGAGTGTAAGCAGTCTCCTATCGATGTTAGTAGCCTCAAACTTTTCCCATAACTTGCCTCTGGGAATTGTGTCGAAGGCTGATTTAAAGTCAATAAATGCAACATGCAGACCTTCTTTAGTTGATGGATACTTTTCAGCTATATGTTGAAAGATTAGTCCTTGATCAACTGTGGATCGCCCCACTCTGAAACTGGCTTGCTCATCTTCGAAGATGTTTTCTTGTTCTAACCAGTCTAACAGTTTCTCATGCAGATGGGAGCCACATAGTTTGCTAATTATACTCAGGAGGCTGATTAGTCTGTAATTTTCTGGGTCTGATCTTTTGCCTTTTTTGTAAATAGGGATTACAAAGCCCTTATCTTTTGATCCTCCCAGAGTGCAGGACACGGAATAACGGGCTCAAGTTAAAGGAAGCCAGATTCCAGCTGGACATCAGGAAAAACTTCCTAACTTTTACAGCAGTACAACAATGGAATCAGTTACCTAGGGGGGTTGTGGGCTCTCCCACACTAGAGTCATTCAAGAGGCAGCTGGACAATCATCTGTCAGGGATGCTTTAGAGTGGATTCCTGCATTGAGCAGGTGGTTGGACTCGATAGCCTTATAGCCCCCTTCCAACTCTGCTATTCTATGATTCTAATATGGCTGCCGTTTGATGGTGGATTGAGTTCTGCAGTAGCTATTGCATTTATGTAACATTTATGACCCTTGGGTGTCTTTAAGACATCTTGCCTTTTCCATTTTGGGCCTTCCACATGTTCGGATAAGATGGAAATATCTAAATCCTGTTGTACCTTTACTTTGAATGGACCCTCATTTCTCCCAGCTTGAATGCTTGCCAAATGTGATTTTAATAAGTCTAGTCTTAGCATTATTTCATCTTGTGCCTCTGGAGGCAAAGTGCAGAAAGAGTTCATTAACATTGTTTCTTCCTTCTCAAGAAATATCTTCTCATTTTTGGGAAGTTTTATTGGTTCACAATCTCTTGTTGCATCGTGTTGACTGTACTTGGATGTTTCATATGTAGAGTCAAAATGAATTAGATTTCTTGAGTGGCTATTTTCCATTATTAACCTGCTATTTAAGCTTGTTTTACTTTCAGTGGCCAGTCCGTGGGGTGGGGTGGGGAGCAGTGTCCTCAAAGAATCTTGAGATTCCATGCTCAGCTAAGGTATCCCTGGAGGCAAAGGCGCTCCAGGTATCCCTGGAGGCAAAGTAGCTAGGCGCTGGTTGGCAAAAGTAACCACAGCATGCGCACGGGTATAATTATAAAAAATATACTCCACATGTTTTATGTCCGTTATGGTAAACAGACCATGGCTTACTATGTTCAGTATCTCTAAAAGATGTCACTTTCGTTCATGCTGGGTTAGTAGGCCCTTAGGGTTGGGGTAGTTGCTCATTACCAGTTTTTGACAATTTAAAACCAGTACTTTGAAATCGACTTGAAAGCAAATTGGCAACCAATATAACTAACACAAAATAGGCTGAATATGCACTTGCCTCCCAATACCTGTTAAAAGATGTGGAACATTGTTATGTATCAGTTGAAGCAGAGTGAGGAGAGTGCATTGCAGTAATCAGGCCTGGAAGTAAGAAATACATAGCAAAACCTGACCAATCTAAGAGGGTGAAGTCTCCTTCTTAGCTCAGATGGCACACTTAGCAACAACTCTAGCCTTTTCCTCAAGATACTGTGGGAGATTCAGAAGCAGGGCAGGCCCTGGGATGAGTAGTACCCTGGGCAAGGAGTGTGTTCAGCGCACCCCATCAACTTTCTTTCATAGACCCAGTTTGCATGATCAAGGTGGCTGAAACAACAGCCCAAGCTATGCTTCCCATGTTCAGACAACGCGATAAACCGCACCAGCGTGTGTAATTAGGGTCATCTGCCCAGCACACACCTGGCCTGCATGGCTTGTTTCAACTGCTGTGATCATGCGAACTGGGCCATAGTGTGGATAGTGGGCTTTTCTACGCTGTCGATACTAGTTTTTATTATTTGTTTTATTGTCCCCCATGCTGGTTGGCCTTTCCCCTCCCTGTTTGTTTGTTACTGTGTTTTTAGAATGTAAGCCATAGGGCAGGGTGTTTGGTATTCTGTTTTATCTTGTTCGGTACAGCACCATGAAAATTAATGGCGCTATATAAATAAATAAATAATAATAACCGTCTGTTTATTCCACCACTGTGACACTGTTTCTTATTTCCCATTGCATGCTGGCAATGTACACCTGTCCTCTGTTATATCAGTACTTTCCAATTTATAACTGTACCCAGGCTTCTGATAAACATCACTCCTGAGGCGGCCTGCCCCCTTTTCCCTCCCTTCTATCATTATTGGTTCTCATGTTGCGACTGACAGGGCAGGGCTGCCCCCACCCTAAAAACGCTCACCTTGGTCTCCCCTTCAGTTCACCCCTGCCACAGGCTCTCTAATTTTTGGCATCTCAGTGACTCCAACAATCAGACACAGGGTAACTTCCTGCAGACCCAAGCCATTCCCGACCAGCACCACTTCTGTTTAATCTGGATTCAATTTCAAACTATTCATCCATTTGAGCACAAGCAGAGGATCAGAAGAGAGAGTGCTGCTCCTTGGAAGTGGAGTTAACAGACCTATATAGTGGAGTGTCATCTACATATAGTAGGCCAATGCCTTTTTTTTACTTGTACCAGTGTGATAAAAGCAGGCTCCCACACCAGTCAATTATACATAGTATGAAAAAAAAAAGTTGTGGGTGGATGCCACCCTAAAAAATGACCCTGGAGGCCATTTTCAAGGTCACTTATGACTCCTTGGCATAGCTTGGGCTACTTTTGGGGAAACTGTCACAGCTAATGAAGATAATGAGCCAGTTGGACAGACAGCACACCAAAATGAAAGAAAGGAGCAGTGCTACCAAACATATAAGAGCAATAGAAGACTACCTTTGATGAGTGAAGTACTATGAGAGCTTGATAGGCAAAAACTCTGGAAATTATGACAAAAACAGAGCGTCAGACTGCCATACCAAGCCAGTGTGGTGTAGTGGCTAAAGTGTTGGACTGGGAGTCAGGAGATCCGGGTTCTAGTCCCCACTCAGCCATGGAAACCCACTGAGTGACTTTGGGCCAGTCACAGACTCTCAGCCCAACCCACATCACAGTGTTGCTGTTGTGAGGATAAAATGGAGAGGAGGAGGAGGATTATGTACGTCACCTTGGGTTCCTTGGAGGAAAAAAGACGAGATATAAATGCAATAATAACCATTTTAAGTAACTAAAAACACAGCCCCTGGCAATTGTCCAGCACATAGAAAATGCTGGCTTGGATGGTCGTTGAACAGAATGCATCTACCCATACGCAAACTATGATGGAAGGCAAAACAATTTACAATGCCATACATGTACATACCATGCATTGACATATAGTGGTCATTTGCATAATAATGTATATTGCCATATGTGTGTACCTGACTTCTGAGTGGTGACAATTTTCAGAGGTTCCAAAGCCTACTCAGATTTCAGTTTCCTTAGAAGGTCACTAGAGACTAATGTCATATCTAAGATTTCCATCACACCAACAATTTATTGCACACTCACCATTCCTGGTATGTGGATTTGCAGCACGGTACTCACATGATGTTGCCCCTGTCCTGCACTCATCTCACCCCCTTGTTGCATTTTATTTTGGTGTGGGGAAAGTCTGGATTATTTCCCCCTCTCATTTTCCCCTTTGTTGGGGGCGTGTGCTAATGGAGTCTTGATGATGAAAGGGAAGAGCGGAGTGGTTCTCCTCCTCCAGCACGGTTGTCGTAGGGACTTGTTAGTCAGTTGAATGGAACTTTTAGTGCTCCAACTGCCCCCTCCCCCTCATTGCCCACAGAAAAAGAGTCCAAATGAAACCTTTAATTGCTAGATAACAAAGCCAGAGCAAGGTGAGGGGAGGGGGGAAAGAGCCCACACCCATCAGAGTACCACAACCAATGAACTGGAGGAGGGAGGAGAAGGGGCGGGCTGGAGGGGAAGAAAGAACAAGGAAAACCTATGTGAAAAGGACAGTGTGTGAGGGAGCCCTTGCAGTGCTTATGAAACTGGGGTAAAAAAAAATTTGGAGACAAACCAGAGGGGGGAAAATAGGTGTGATGGGGCCCTAACTTCCTGCTACACATTCAGACCTCACTTGCCCCTGCTCCTTGTCTAGTGGGGGAAGAAAGCTTTTTTGGCCAACCTTGCTCCAAATGGATCACCAGCATATAACTAGCCATCAACTGTCCTTTGTCAGGTCTTAGGTGGTACTACCACAGGCATCTATAGCTCTAATTACAGGAATCTTAAGAGTCAAGAAGGGATCCTGAATCTTTTTGCAATCAGAGGCACTAGGCTGTAAGGGACACTGGATAAGTAATTCAGATCACCCCAAACCCATAATAGTATTCTAGATAGCATTGGACTCAAAAGCTCTGTAGATGCACAAGCATTTCAGAATCACGAGAAAAGAACGCAGAGCAAAACTAGATGTGATGCTAGACTCATTATTCCAAAGTCCATCATGGTGTTTTTTTAAAAAAATTAGCAAGCATGGGTGTGGGGGCTAACTGGGAGTGCAGCAGTGCATGCTTCAACTGCAATTAACCTCCCTCATTTATTAATTAAAAGAAAATTGTATGTTATTTCAAAACAATTATGTTAAGGTGTGGAATGATACCAAAACAGATTTGGAGAGATGGGAAAATGTTCAATTGTCACTTTTGGGGAGAATTGCAGCAGTTAAAATGAATGTACTACCAAGAATGTTATTTTTATTTCAAACTGTACCTATTGTAACTTCAGATTTACCATTCAAGCAGTGGCAGAGACAGATAACTAAATTTATTTGGCAAGGGAAAAAAACAAGCGTTAAAATTAAAATATTGCAGGATGCAAAAGAAAGAGGAACACTAGGCCTGCCAGACCTCAAAGTGTATTTCTCTGCCTGCTGTTTGGTATGGATGAAAGAATTGGTGACATTAAAAAATAGAAGAATGTTGGATTGGAAGGACATGAACTGAGATTTGGTTGGCACGGTTACCTGTGGTATGACAAAACAAAGGTGAATGTGGAATTTAACAATCATTATGTAAGACGTGCTATTTTAAGAATATGGAACAAATATAAACCAAGATTTTGTCAGAAAATACCATTATGAGTATCGATGCAAGAGGCTTTTAATAGAAGGGATTTTACAAGTATGTATAAATGGTTGGCATATAATGATGTATTAGAATTGTCGCAAGGTGAAAATAAGTTAAAAACAAGGGAAGAATTGTTGAAAGAAGGTCATACATGTCCATGGTTTTCTTATGCACAAATTATGGAAAGATTTAAAATAGACAAGAAAAATTATGGATTTGAACAAACAAAATCTGAATTTGAAATATCATTATGTACAAATTATGAACATGTTGTTGCAAAGATGTATAAATTGTTGTTAAAATACGAGACGGAAGATGAACAAGTAAAAGATTGTATGACAAAAGAAAAATGTGTCCTAACCTCATCCCTAAATGTTTTAGTGTAATTGTAGCTGCTATATGTATGTGTTATGTGTGTGTATGTATTATGTGTGATGTTCGTTTAGATGTTGTTGGAAAAATAAAATGATGAAATAAAAAAGAAATAAAAAAAATTGAGACATTTCATAATTACATATTTGGCTTGGCCCTCAGTGTCTGTCGTGCAAAGTGGGGGAATGGAGGAAGTTTCGAAAACTTATCCCCCCCCCTTTTTTCTTTTCTTTTTTAGGTATGACCTGTGTAGACATTTGTTAGACCTATATCGGTCTCTGGGGATCACCTCCTAGCTTTTCCTACAATCTTAAAATAGAAATTGCTCATTCCATCTGCCACATTCATCAGCACAAATGCCATCATCCTGGCCTTTCAGAGTCTTTGCCCTTCCTCTGCCTTTAACATTAAAAAAAAAACACCTCTGGAATGAGAACATGAAACCAAATAATAAAAGCGATAGAGAAATAGGCTCTCCTGTTCCGATCAAATTGAGCACTATCCATTTTTTTCCTACCCTCATTCCACCAAACTTTCTGGGGTAAAGTTTCTAGTCAATGAAAGAACAGCATAAAATAAACAATGCATGCACTTATATGAGATGCCATGTTTGGGGAAACAGGAACAAGGGCATTCTGCTTATATTTCAAGAATGTGATTGATTGGGAACAAGACACCTCAAGGCCAATAGTTGGAGAGAATTTACCCTTTCTTGAAGGCCTTTTCAATCACAAAAATAATTTTATAAGCACAAGAGGGCTATCTACCTTGCAGATTTAAACTGATTAATAGGTATTGCATTTCTGTGGAATATCTGGGAACAGCAATATTTTAATAGGGTGGAGTCAAGGCAGTGCTAAGGAGGTCTAAGAGAGAATATTCAGCATCCGGTCCAAACCCAATTTCTCTGAACATTCCCATTCAGTGTAGCAAGGGGGCATCTAACATATTGCTTAGATTCAGGGCTGGGTGCTGTGTTTGCTGTCCGCACAGTCCTGAACATGAGCAGAGTAAGTGCTACACTAGGACACTAGTCCTACACTGTGCTGTAAAACTCCATCCGACAAGCATTTTATTGCACACTCGTTACTGGGCACTCACAGAGTTTGCTCAGGTCCCTCCCATGACGTTGTCTGCCTCCCGCGCGCCTTCTGGCCCTTCTGGCCTTCCTTGTGCAACAACAAAAAAACCCTCCTTAAGTCTGATGTTTTTTTAAACTTGGAATCGCTGCTCTCTCCTCCTGCTGTGTGCAGGAGAAGCAGCGCCATTAGAACAGCAGACTCAATGGGTCTCGTGCTCCTTGTGACAAAGCAAAACAGAGGCGGAGAAGCGATGGTAGGGAGCGTGTTAACCCCCGGTGTGATGGAGCTTAAAGAGTGGAAGGAAGAATGTATCATTTATCCCCTTTCCCAAATAAGAATAGCCATGCACTTGTTCCATTATAAAACCAACTATCTGTTAATCATAGTAGCACATAAGACAGCAGAACATTAAACTATGTGCCAGAAGGGCCTGATTAAGGCAACTCCACTGTGCTTCCTCCAGCAGTTTCACCACCACCACCACCACCAAGAAAGACAAGAATAATGTCGTACCAGCAAGATAGAAAAAAAAAAATAGGGGGAAGCACAGAACTATTAATCTCTGTTTTCACTAATCCTCTCTGGAGCTGGAAGATCTTAATAAGTTTAGGCTGGTGGCAAATGTTCCTTTCCTAGGCAAGGTCTTTGAGTGGGTAGCAGCCAATCAGCTCCAGACACTCTTGGATGAGACTGATTATCTGGATCCATTTCAGTTGAGGAACAGCCATTTTGATAATGACCCAATGAGGCTAATAAACTGAAACTCAATCCAGAGTTATAAAGTGACAGAATAAACTGTTAGTGGGTGGTTCTCCTGACCGGATGGAGGGTGCTCAACCTGTTCTGGATGGGATTGCACTCCTCTTGAAGGAGCAGGTTCATAGCTTGGGGGTTCTTCTGGATCCATCTCTCACTTGTGGCTCAGGTGGTCTCTGTGGTTCGGAGTGCCTTCTACCAGCTTGTCAGGTTCCTTGGTCCCTCAGGCAAGCATACATTCTGGCAAATTGACATGGGACACCCAAATCAGTGAGACTTCTTTATTGCAAGAAATCTCACAGCAAAAGCTTAATGGTTACACACTTCAGAAATTATATAGCTGATGGTTAGTAGCTATAGGCTCCAAGAAATTCCAGAACAGCCAAAAGTAATCACTACTACTGCAACAAGATCCCCATTAACATAGTTTCCCGGTTGCCATCTCCACAGTTCTGAACACAAGGGAAGAACAATCAATACACGGTTCCAAAGCCGGACAAGGGAGGGGAATGATTCTTGACATGATCCCTCAGGCAATCAAAGGAGCACATTCTTGAAAGGCCTAACAAACCACCCGAAGAGAACTAGTTCAGCCTTGGATCATACATTGGTAACTTTAGGCAACATGGTCAAGGCCTAAACAAGATCCATGGAAGGGTAAACCCACAGACGCAAGGGGTTCTGTGCCACTTTCACATGGGCAACTCTTCACCACATGAATCCAGGAGGAAAGTCCAAGAGTCATAGATCAAACCCAGTCTGCTGGTACACTGAGCTGACGACAAAGAAAGACACACAATACACAGCAAACAAGAGTTCAAGTCTATGAAAAGCCTCATAGTACTTTTCATGTCAAGTCCTTAGCAATGCAAAATTCCAGCTAGGAGATTTCATGTGCAGAGTGCTTTCAGAAGCCCAGATGATAATGGATCCAAACAGGGAGGGGTTTGGGGCACTGCAAACAAGGTGTCCCTAGCAAAGGCTCCTTGCCTTTGCATCAGCTTGAAAAGGAAGGCTTAGACCTCTTCCAGACCACTTGATAGGTTTTTTTTTTTGGCCTTTCAGCAATGTCCCTGTCCAACAGGGCAGCATTGCTCAGCCCACCAAGATAGCACTTCAGTCTGGGAGATCCTTCTGCAAATCCCCATCCTTTCTCTATCGTGTTCTCACAGAGAGCTTCTTCTTTCCAAGGCTGAAGCCAGTTGGAGTGTGCAAGGTTCGAGCCTCAGATTCAAAGCTTGAAGCTCGGCAGCCATTTCCTGGCAGATCCACCATTTTATGATGGATCTGCCATTTTTTCACACAACCCTAGGTTGTACAGCCTACAACGCCAGCACACAGTGCCTGGGAACGCTGTATGTACCGGGGCCCAGAAGCAGAGGGCAGATGTGTACTTGTCGCTGCCATGGCCTCCTCCTCAGTGTGATTGCCAGCTTCCAGCCGGTGATGTCCCTGTGAGGTCACCGGCAATGGTGGCAACTGGCAGGAAGATGGCGATGGCGGCAGGAAGCCAGCGATCACACTGAGGAGACGACGATGGTGGTGGCAAGTACACATCTGCACACTGCTCCTGGGCCCTGGTATATACAGCACTCCCAGGCACTGCATGCTGGGAGTTGTAGGCTGTATAGGGGCCTAGGGTTGTGCGAGAAAATGGCGGATCCATCATAAAATGGTGGATCTGCCAGAAAATGTCTGCTGAGCTTCGAATCTGAGGCTTGAACCTTGCACAGCCCTAAAAGCCAGTAGGTGGATGAGGTATAGGGTAATTCCCCTTGGCTGTGCTCTGAGAACACCGACAGAGATAAACTTACACAGATTCTAACATTCCAGAGGCCGAATAGACCCAAACCCTTACAGGCTACTTCTAATTAAATCTTAGCTAAAAACTACTAAACCCCACAGCAGTGCCAAAACTATCTCTGACAGAACTTTGGCTGGTGGCCCAGCTATGCCCTTATCTGGACAGGGATAACCTGGTTTCAGTAATCTATGCTCTGGTAATCTCCAAGTCAGATTATTGCAATGAACTCCATGTGGGGCTACCCTTGAAGACTATTCAGAAGTTACAGCTTGCACAAAATGCAGCAGCAAATTAATACGGACCAGAAAGTCTAAACATATAGAAACATTCCGGCCTGCTTAAGCCAAAAAAAGGGAGGTTTGGGTCTCCCAAATATTAATCTATATTATGTAGCCAATAGGTTAAGGCATATTGCAGAAGCAATTTTAGGAGTAGGAGATTTAGAATGGATGGAGGATAAAACTAAAAATAATATAGATTTGAATCTGGAAAATGTATTTTTTAGGGAAGGAGGTAAAAAAATGGGTTGAAAGTATAGGTAATCCTCTTTTAAAGTTCCATTGGGAAATTTGGAGTAAATATAAAGGGGAGTTACTTTTGAGCATCTCTCCTTTATCACCGGTAATAATGTTAAAGAATTTCCCTGGGAATTTAAAGAGTAGATTAAGTAAAGTTTTAATAGAGAAAAATAAAATGAAATTAAGGGAATAGTTGAGAGGGATGAATACACGTGGGGAGTTGGAAGAGGTTTTAAAAGACAAAAAATTAACCTGGTTAAACTATTGGCAATTGGAACAATGGACTAAAAACTGGATAAGAGAAAAGGGAGAGTGTAGAGAGTTGTCGAAGTTTGAGGAATTAATTGCTAAAAAAGAAATTGATAAGGGAGAAAGTAAAGTGATAAAAGGTTTAATGAGTGAGATATATAGAATATTGCTCGAGAAAGGGTTGACGGACAACTCAGGAAAATTGGTGTGGGAGACAGACTTGAAGGTACAAATAGGAAAACAGAGTTGGGAAGAATTATGGAGACAAAGAGTGTTAAGAAATATGTCAGTGAGAATAAAAGAGAATTATTATAAAATCATATGGAGGTGGTACCTAACCCCAGTTAGATTAAACAAGATAAACAAGCAGCACTCAGGAAATTGTTGGAGAGGTTGTGGGGGAAAAGGAACGTATTTACATATGTGGTGGGAATGCAAATTTGTGCAAAAATTGTGGAAGATGGTGTTCTCTGAGATTGAAGAAATTGTTGGAATGAAGATAGAAGAGACACCAAGAGTAGCATTACTCTCACTATTTGAAGACTTAAAGTGTAAAAAAGAAATTAAGGAATTGATAACTAATTTGCTGACTGCAGCAAGGTTAATTGTAGCTAGGAACTGGAAGATTCAAGGTGATTATTGTATGGAAGAATGGTATAAAGAAGTATGGGATATTGCTATTAATGATAAATTGACATGTAACATTAAAGTAAGAAGAGGTATAGCAAAAACGAATGAATTTGATGAAATTTGGAAACAGTTCCTAATATTTGTGTTCTCTAAGGGAAGTGGGAAACCCCCATCAGAAGAGGTGTTAAGATTCTGGAAACAGGAATGATCCCGAACGGAAGGGGGAGCACTTGTTGGATTATGTTATGGATAAAGTATTATATGTTAACATTTACATATTCAAGTAATCTGTTATGTATTTGATTTTTTTTCTATGTATGGTATGTTAAATTGCTATATTTGTTTGTTTTTATTTAGTAGTCTAATAAAATAAATAAATAAAATAAGTAAACAGGTCTAGAATTCTATTATAACTTTTTAGCTGTCTAAATTATTTTAAATTTATATTTTATGCTGTATTTTATTATCTGATTAATTGTTGTAAACCACCCAGAGAGCTTTGGCTATTGGGCAATATAAAAATGAAATAAAGAAATAACAACAACCCGAACCCCCATTTAACATTGGCCTAGGACATTGAAGTTCCCAGTAATGCGAAAGATCCCCCCACCCCGAAACATGCTAGATATAAACCATGATACAACCAGCAGGGTGAGCAGCAGGTATGGGGAGCAACTCCACATCTCAATAACAGGATACAACCAATGTATGGACTGTGCCTTGCAAATTAGAAATAAATACTGTATATTGCCCCAAACCTCGGGTCATGTAGAAACATCATGCTCTGTATAGAAAAAGAACTGCAACAGAATTAAACAGAGAAGGATAAATACATATTCATGCAGTGGATTGATTGGGGGGGGGGAATGAAACAACAGCTGTTCCACTGGAATGGAAATGATATGTCAAGTATCACAGCCCTCCCTCCTCCAAAGGGCTAATTCAGCAGAACCAGCAGCTGCTGCCACAATGAGCAAAGTTTAAAATTAGTTGACTCGCAGCAGGTTCCCATGCTCCACTTCTAACTGGAGTTTCCATTAGTTTAAGGAAACAATGCAATGCTTCCTCGAACTTAAAGCACTTTAAGTGCTTTTCTGATATAAAATGAGCCATCTAGGGTGCAGCCCTCTGGACTGAGCACGTGACGATCAGACATCCCCGAACTGGGAGGCTTCCGATCATCCAACGCAGAGTGGGAGGCCTGGCAGAGGCCTCCCTGCCCTCCCAACCTGCGTATTTACCTAGGCAGGCTTCTCAGCTCGTCTACAGAGGATGTTTCAGAGAAGGAGGCTGGCAGAGGCTCAGGAAAGCTTGAACCTGGGCCGCCGGAAGGCCCCCTTTCCCTCCCTCTCAGAGGTTGCTTTTTCGACATCGGAGGCAGCTGGTGCAGTTCTTTCCTGTCGGCAGTGAGAAGAAAGGCACCTTGGGTAGCTCCTTTAGAGTTCTGATTGGTTCCGACTGAAGCCTGGAGCGGGTTCACCACCCCCACTGACTTCGGAACCACCAGCCTCCACTGCAACTCCTCCTTCAAGGTTCCTAGCACTGTCCCTGATCTTGGAGTGGGGAATCTCTAGTACCCTCTGGCACCTCAGACAACGTCTAGAGGCAATGGTGTTGCTCCCTTAGCCTTCTTTCATAGAGCCACATCTGCAATGGCTTTTCCATTTGACCATACCAAAATCCCACACACATGTTTTTAAAAAATGTGTTGGATTGGTACTAGCCTTGATATAGTCTTTCCATGCAATGCATGAAGCAGTTGTCTTACTGCAAGGGGAAATAGCTGTATTGTGGAGGTGGGTGGCCTCCTTGTATCTTTTTTGAAAATAGAGGTGCCATGCTCTCCAACAGAGGATAGGAGTGCACAAGCCAGAACTTTTTAAAGAGGAAAAAGGAGATTCACAACATGGTAGCACATTGATGTGGAAGAAAAGTGTAGCATTGCTGGCTTTATTTATTTATTTAAAATACTCATAAGCCAACTTTTAGGGCAAATGCACTTCTATGGTGGCTTCCATCAATGAGTTAAAATATAATTACACATCAAAAAAATAAAATAGCATAGCATTAGAAAAATCGATTTCAAAAATCATATCAGCCCTGCTGACAATTTCCTTATTTTTCTCTCTCTCTCGCCTTCATCCCATGTACCCTTTTATTGTGGTTCTCCCTCGAATTATCCTACTTCGTTTAAATAGTGCTTATGTACCATATGAAAACTTGCAAACTTACACCTCTCTTGTAGCGCATTGCCGTTACCCCGCTGAGGTCCACTCACACCTTGTTGTTTTCACCGTGGCCTCGCCCATTGATCTCCTTTGTCCCTCCCCCTACAGTTTATGGTTGTTGTAAGTTGGACAATTCCTCCTCCATTCATGCTGTCCAAAAACCTCCCTCCCCCCTTCCATGATCTGCATGTTTATGGGCATTGTTCTATACGTGTTTACTCAGAAGTAAGACTCTCTCTGTTCAGTGGGCTTTCCTCAAAGTTAAGTCTGAATGGGATGCCTGGTTGTTTGACTATGAATGGATGCATGTGCATGCTTGCAGTGTGTGGGGGGAAGGGAGAGCTGTAGTTTTCTGTGTGTGAGTTGGGGGGGTGATTTGGAGGTGATATTCCTATTAAATTCTGCATTTTGACCCATACACCTTCCTCTCCAATTTGTTTGATAAAATTGGCATGACATATATTTTGTAACAATGGCTGATAATTGTTCATCCTTCTTAAAAATCTTTTTTAAAATTAACAGGGTTGCCATCATCATCATCATCATTATCTATCTCTCTTTTCTTGCTTGTGGCGGTTTTTCTAGATGAACATGATGGGCTTTGCCAAGTCATGCTGTCTTTTACTGATTCAGAAATTTCCTAACTATTGAACATGTTTTAAGTATGACTGCTTTCTGGATGTTGGCGTGCATGTATTTTCATAGGCCTAATTTCTGGAGGTTTTCTTTCAAAATAAATAAATGATGTGATGCTAGTGACTAATATGACTAATGGAATAATTGTAACTTTTTCCTGTTGCCATAGTTCTTTAACTTCCATAGCCGGTGGTGTACATTTTTGTGTCTTGTCCTCTTCCTTTTCTGCAACATTTTTGTCATTAGGTATTGCTATGTCAATGAAGTAGGTGTGCTTTTCTTTGTTGTTTTTGACTGTTATGTCTGGTTGAAGTTGAAACAAGCTAAGAGGTGCTAGCCTTTAGTCCATTTTGTTCCATGGTTAATGTTTGCAGGGTAATACCCTATTTCTTCGATTCTAAGACACACTTTTTTCCCATATAAACATCTCTAAAAATGGGATGCATCTTAGAATCGCGGGTGTGTCTTAGGATTTTTTTTCTGTTGGTGGTACTGAAATTAGTGTGCGTCTTACAATCGATGGCGTCTTACAATCGAAGAAATATGGTATTTTATACTCTTTCTGAATGCTTGGTTGCTGGTTTGTTGTACTAGCTTTTTCTGTACTTGTCAACTGTTTCATTTGTTCAGTGGTAGCAGTATACTGAATATGTGAGTATAGATATGAGAAAGGTGATGGGGAAAGAGCGTTAAATGTTAGGAAAGGTGAGACTATATTTATTTTATTTATTTATTTGTTACATTTATATACCGCCCCATAGCCGAAACTCTCTGGGCAGTTTACAAAAAAATGTAAACCAAGAAATGTAAACCATGACTATGGTCATTCAGTGAAGGATTTGCAGTCAGAAAAGATATTTGAGGGAAGGAGAGACTATCACACAGAGTATAGCAAAAGCTTCAAAGTACAGCAAAAGCTACAAAAGTAGGAATGAGTGAAGTTAATTTCAGATACATTGAATGTCTCACTTGTTCTCTATTTCAGTGATTTTAACATTAAGATGTTATGTAGAACAGATTTGTCTTAATTGTGTGCTGTGAAATCAGACCTGTGACCAAGACCATGTTTGGGTGGGCACGCCCCCTTGGGGGCTGGACATGCTGGTGACCACACCCCCTTGGGGGCGGCCATGTTGTCCTCCTTTTTGGTTTCCAAAGATGGCCACCCTAGTAAAAAACAGAATGCCAAACTATGTGTTTAATGTCACAGGTATTTTATTCTTTACACTTTGGGTGCTTTTCCCTGCACCAGTCATAGAATGTTACAGGGGGTCCAGATGGTATTGTCTTCCACTTGAAACTTTCCCATATTTTCCCATCCCTCCTTCCATCTTTATATAAGAAAAAAACATTAAAGAGGAAAACTTTAATTTTGATTGTTAGCATTAGGAGTCCTCCATCTGGAAACACCCTTTGTCTTGTGCTAATCTAAATGAGTCTATAATCACTAACTAATTTTATATCAACCTTGAAAATGCTCTATAATCATTAATAACTGATTTATGTTGTTTCATGTAATCAATAAAAGGCATCCAAAATTATCAATGTCTTCTTGCCTACCTTTCCATAAGTGCATGAATTATGTTAGGACTGCATGTGCCATACTTTGTTGATCCATTCCTTTAAGGAAGGAGTACTATCTAGCCTCCATTTGGTAGCTATCACTATTTTTTCTGCCATTAATAGGTTATCAACCAATTCCAGATGCTCACTTCTTATGAAACCCTTAAAATACCTAAGCCAGTTGTTCATAGGATTTGTGGGTCTGGGATACCCAGTCATTCTATTTATTTGTGTTATATGTTTCCTCAGGAACTACTTTTTTAAATATGTCTAGTATATATGAATAAAGTATGTTTCTCCCATATTTGCCACAGATACTACTAACAGTTTTGCATTATCATACACCAACACTATAGGATTTTGATAAAATGGTCCTTTAAATTAATACATGTGGAGAGTTTAGATCCATTATAAAAATCATACTTCCATTGATCTTCAGAGACTTTTTGTCCTATCATTTTTCCTCATCTAATCTTAAAATAATTTCCTTTATCCTCATCCAGTGTTATTAATATCAGATCAATCTGAGACATCGACTAACAATTTTTAAAAACAGGGATGAACCTTTAATTTAATTTCCCTCCCATTATTATTTTAGTCAAGAAACTCTTTAACTGAAAGCATTGGAACCACGAACTATTCCCAGTTCCCCATTTTGTTTGCTAGCTCAGCCAAGGATATTAGTTTACAGTCAGTTAATGCATCAGCAAAGGTACCAATTTTGTTCTAATTCACACTGTTATATTCCCTGTATAATAATACATTTCCCTGAATGTATTATTATTGCCATCATGGGAATAAAAAATATTGCCATCATGGGATTTTACCAGACGACATGCTCTTAAATTTATCCCAAACATAAAAACAGCTATTATCATAGGAATTTGCTTTAAAACAGCATTTATTTCTTCAACAGTCTGTTGATATGCCCATGTCCTGTAGTGGTATTTTAGAGCACCTCTCCTCCAAAATGCAAGCAAGAGGTTTATCGGTTTAATATGGCCATTTTGCTAGTATTTTTAATCTTAGGCTACACCAGAAGAGGGCAACTGGTGCCTACAATTCTCATAATTCCTTACCATTAGCTATGCTGGGAGTTGTAGGCCAAAACATCTGGACAGCCACAAATTGCCCACTCCTGGGCTATATAATATAAACTTTTGGGCAGTTCTATGCTGGAATCAAAGCTACATTGCTACGATGCTGTGCATGCTTAGCCCTGGAGCTGAGGAGGAAAACATGTGCAGAAAATACTATCTATGAAAACACACACATACATAAATAATAATTTCTACATGTGTTCCCCCCCTCCCCTCACTTCTAGGGCTGAGGATACATTGGATACAGCGACTGTTCCAACAGCATAGTAGCAAAGTAGCTTTGATTCCAGCATGATCTGAGTATGGAATTGCACTACTTGACATTTGTAATACTTTATGGTTATGTTGTACTGATTTCTCTAGGTACCTTCAGAGAAGGATATAATCAATCAATCACTGGCTGTTACATCTTTGCTGCTTGGTGGGAGCCAATAAGACAGACCAGGGTGTCCACAGATACCTCCTGCTACACCCACAAAGCACACTGCTGATACTGTGATTAAAAACACACACCGTTCAGATGGCTGGAATGCGCTTCGAAATGAAGTGCTCGGCTCCAGCCACCTACCATTTTTATTCCCCTGGCTCTGGCCCCACGTGGGGCTAGAGACATTATTAAAAAGTAAAGATGGCTGACAACTGGAGGCTACTACATTGCTGTAAAGTGCTTCGCACAGCCGATAAAGGAAAGAGAGGCGGGACGGATAGAGATTTCTTTCTTGACTGATATCCTGCCTTTCCACTACAATTAATAGATGGCAGCAGGAAAACCAGGGGAGATGTGAAATCAGATGCCAACAGAAAAGGCGGGAAACACCACCAAACCTATGTTTGGAAATACAGACCTCACATGCCATCATTGTGGGTTGGTGGGGCATATTAGACCACACTGTCCCAGGCTGTACATAGGGTTTGGGGAAATAAAATGGTTAAACATTTATATATACAATTAATAGCAATCACAATATATATACACATACAAACCTTTTGGAACATCAACATTAAAAGAACTACATTTTTATTAGTCCATTTCTTTTTGGCTCCAATTTTAAAAGTCCAGGAGCATCACAATGTCCACAACAAAGTCTCACTTTACTGGTGCATTGGACGATTCTTGGCGAGACAGTCCATTTGCGATGATGTTCTCCCGACCTGCCACATGCTGGATCTCCACGTTGAAGCTCCGGATCCGCCACGACCACTGCTGCAAAAGTTGGTTGTGGCCTTCCATGGGTTGCAGCCACAACAGCGCTCGAAGATAGGCTCGCATGATGAACCGCTGTCCCTCTGCGCATGCCCTGACTCTGTCCATAGCCCAAACGATGGCCAGACACCTCTCTTGGACAGCAAAACAGCCTCTCTTTCTCTCCGCCAACCCTCCGCTGGAACAGGCTACGAGATGCTCCACACTGTCCACTGTCCGCCACAGCTCCGCTCCATCTCTGACCTCTGAAGCATCCGAGGCCAGAACAAACTTTCCTCTGACTGCCTCCAACATTGCCCCATTCACTCCATCAGCAGACGATTTAATAGGGGAATGGGCTCCAGTCTTATTTTGAATAATATAAGGTCTCTCCCAAACAGCTTCAAACTGATTATTCTTTTTGGGAAAGAAGACCCTGACTTCAACTTCCAATCCAAAGTTCTGGTCTCTAGCCTTTCCACTACACCAAGTTTTCTGCTTGGTCTGGGCCCTAGCCAAACTCGTGGGTGCCAGCTCTATAACCTCTCTCCTGTCATTCTGAAGGCTAAGAACATAACCCACTCCGGATTCTTTCTCTCCTTCTAATTCTCCCTCCCAGCTTCCCTTCACAATGCTTAGAGGACTACATACATTCCTCCCCAGCATTAGTCCAAAGGGGTAGAATCCAGGGGAATTCTGGGGAATTTCATTATAATCAAAAAGAAAGTAGGATAATTTGTTGTCCCAATTAAAGAAATAGTCTGCCACATAAGTCCCAATCATTGGCTCAATGGTGCCATTATATTTTTCAACTAGCCTATTTGTTTGGGGGTGGAAAGCAGTGGATGTTATATATTTGACACCGCAACACCTCCACAAACATCTCATTATATCCCAGAGGAAAGCTGAGCCTTGATTTCTCAAAATTTTATGGAGGAAACTCCAGCAACAAAAGATTTTTAATAGGGCTTCTGCCACTGACAAGACACCAACTTTTTGAAGGGCTTCAGCATTCGGGAACTTTGTGGCAAAATCTATTATGGTCACTTGAAACTTTTTCCTTGTCTGTGTAGGTCTAGGGAAGGGTCCTACCAGGTCCAGTCTTATTTTTAAAAAGGGTTGGTTGGTAAGTGGTAAGGGATTTAGGGGAGCCTTGACTTTGTCCCTACTTTTCCCCACTCTCTGGTAACTCTCACAGGACTTGTAAAACTCTGTGCCTTCCCTAAAAATATTTGGTAAATAATAATTATCAATCTTTTCTGGGTTTTATCTATCTCCAAGTGGCCTGCCAAAAAGGAGTCGTGAGCTAATTCCAGCAGCTGGTCCTTATCTGGTATTGGTACCACAAGCTGCTTTTCAGCCCCCCAACTTCCTTGTTTCTTCTTGGGCAACCACTTTTGGTATAGGAGTCCCCGATCCCAGAAAACCTGTTCTGTCTGAGTGTTATTAAAAGAGGTCTCTTGTGCCTCAGCTTTGGATCTTAAAACTTCCAAGCTGGGATCATTTCCTGTGTTTAAAGCAAACATGGTATCAGTTTTTGCAACGAAGTTTCTTGACACAACAGTTCCTTCAGCTGGGTTGCTAGGCAACTGCAGAGGCATACCCTCAGCATTCCCAGACTTGCTACAATTCTCTGACAAGCCTTCCACTGCTGCTTCTGAGCGTGTAATAATAAACACTTTTCTACCTTCTAACCCCATGATATCAGTACCTAGGATTAGAGGTTCTTCTTGCCAAGAATTAACCTGTGACTCCCCTCCATGTAACCTCCATCTCGGCTACTGGAATTTCAATTATGGGCCCTGTCACAGGTTTGATGTTAATTTTTCTGTGAGGAATCATCTCCTCCCTCCTCACAAGGTCTGCTCTAATCAGAGACAAACAAGCTCCAGTATCTAGAACAGCTCTATGCTTCTTTCCATTTATTAAAACATTTTCCCACACTAATGTGGAACACTGGGAACTTTGGGTATGTTCAGCATCTTTATTTATATCCACTCTCTTTACTGTGGTACTTTTCTCTTCCCTCAGCCTGGGACAGTGTGGTCTAATATGCCCCACCAACCCACAATGATGGCATGTGAGGTCTGTATTTCCAAACATAGGTTTGGTGGTGTTTCCCGCCTTTTCTGTTGGCATCTGATTTTTATTTACCTCAGCTTCCTTCTTACCCCCATTAGGTTTATACCCTGGTTTAATATTATTTTCTTTAGTAGACTTGCTGGTCATATGATAGCCCCGGTTTAAGGAAAATTGATCAGCCAGGGAAGCTGCATCTTGATATGTTTTTGGGTCTCTATCTCTCACCAGCTATCTTATATCTTGAGGGATTTGAAAAATTAATTGATCTTTAATCATCAGATCAACTAAATCTTGCTTGGTTTTCACCTCAGCGCAGGTGATCCATTTTTCAAAATGATCTGCTAATTTGTGTCCCAACTCCACAAAAGATTTGGATGACACAGCATTAAGGCTTCTAAATTTCTTCTGGAAATACTCAGGCCCATAGCGAAATCTTTTATAAACTGCTGTTTTAAATGAGGCGAAATCTAAAGCTTCCCCCACAGGAAAACTGTTATAAATTTCAGCCAGGTCTCCCTTGATCAAGTTAGGGATAAACTTCATATAATCTTGTGGCTTTACTTCCCACATCATAGCTGCCTTTGCAAAGGTATTGAAGAAAATTTGGGGATCTTGCCCCTCAACATAAGGGGTAAAGTCTTTAGGAGATAATTTGGGAGGTCTAACCCCTTCCTCAATTCTCCTCTGATCTTCCCGCTCAAACCTTCTCTTTTCCAAAGCAATCCGTTCTAGCTCCAGCTCCCTATCTTTTTCTCTTAATCTTATTTCTGCTTCACTCAGCCTTTCTTGCTGTTCTATCTCAGCTCTCTTCAATTCTCTATCAGCCTCTTGCTGTTCCAACTCAGCTCTCTTCAACTCCCCTTGTTGTTCTAATTCTCTATCTCTTTGCTTTATCTTTTCTAATTCAATTTTCAATTTCTCTTTTTCTAGCTCCAAGTATTGAGGAGACATCTCTACAGGCACTTGCCTCAGAGGATTTACCTCAGTTTCAACTGCAGCATGAACTCTGTAATATTCTATAAGAGCCCATTTCATCTCAACCGATTTTCCCTCAGTTGGCAAATTTAAACTTTTACATCTGTCTGATAGGGCCTCCTTCTTTAACCCCAAAACCTCCATGGCTATCAGACAGAGACTTAACCTTAATAAATAAAATGGTACTGGGAGTTTTCAATTGAGGTCAGGAGTGGTAAACTTGATATTTTATAATATGTATCTCACCACAGACAAAAATATCCTGTCAGAGAATTGTATTAGCGCAACCTCTGACTTAGGTAATATGTAACTTTCACAGCTAAGGACCTCAGAGGTGCTTTACAGTAACCACCCTCTGTCCGGTTCACAAATAAAATCCTTTTTGACTTCTGTCACTATAAATGAAGAGTCTACTTCGGATCCCACCGCTGCCACCACTTATTATGCCATGACACAGGCTCTGAAATCGAGACCTCTCGTCTGCCACCACTTATTATGGGGCAACACAGGCTCTGAACAACAGACCTGGCCGAGGCTACTCCCTGCTCAAGCCAAGCACCACTGCTTGATATGCCTGAGGCAAGGGATAAAGCCCACCTTCCTCCAAACTATGTGGAGAAAGGGGTTTAAAATGGAGAAGGATTTAATATATATATAATAATGCGCTGTGAGTTATATCTGTTGAGGTGAATTATTGTCAGAGTGGGTGCTGAATGTGTAAACTTAAGATGATAAATGCCAAACAGACACGTGGGATTTTCGTGGTAGTTTTTAAAATAAACAATCAAAATTTATTTTTAAAAGTTCATAAGCTTTGTTTCAAATAACATTTAAAAACCTTTTTGAAACCTTCCATACAATCCTGTCACTCTCACATTCGCGCTTTCCTTTCTCTCACACAATCACTCTTGAACTTTATTTATTCTCAGTATTAATATACTTCCACTACGTGCACACCACACTCTAAAGACACCACTCACTACACTGACTCTCAAATTTCCCAAAACTTAAGTACCATAAACACAGAGAGCACTACAGACTCTAAGAGTCCCTAACAAGTCTCCCTGGAAAGAACAAGCACAAGAACAGAACTCACAATCTCCTCAGTCCTTCCCTTATATATCACTCCTCCCCCCTCCCAAGACATTCTAACTCCGCCCACTCAGGCCAACATTCTAAAAACCACAGACTTACAAACTGCAGACATACCTTTGGGAATTGACTTGTGGGGTGTAACGCCACAGACGGATAGAGATTTCTTTCTTGACTGATATCCTGCCTTTCCACTACAATTAATAGATGGCAGCAGGAAAACCAGGGGAGACGTGGGGAAACCCACTGGGTTGGAAGCAAGGAGTAGAGAGACTAGTTGGGGAGGGCTGCAGAGAGCAACAGAAAATGTTGGGGCAGCTTGCAGGATAACCCAATGGGAGTAGTGAGCAAAGAAGGGCTCTATGTATCTGTGGCGAGGTAGGTTGTGTTTAGTGTGGGTGGGGTTTTATTTATTTATTGCATTTTTTATCCCACCTTTTCTCCTCCAAGGACCTCAAGACAGCATACATAACCCACCTCCTCTCCATTTTATTTTAACAACAACAACAACAACAACAACCCTGTGAGGTAGGTTGGGCTGAATGTCTGACTGGCCCAAAGTCATACAGAGAGCTTCCATGGCTGAGTGGGGACTAGAACCGCCCAGTGAACTGCCCAGAGAGCTCCTGCTATTGGGCGGTATAGAAATGTAATAAATAAATAAATAAATAAATAAATATAAACCCAGATCTCCCGACTCCCTGCCCAACACTCTTAACCACTACACCACACTGGCACACTTTTGTTTGTGTCTATGAGAGAGTTTGGGGTGGGGGATAATCCTTAAAAAGAGATATAAATGAGTGACAGGGGTGAGGGGATCTCGCGTGCTGGTGGTGCGGGGTGAGTCTTAACAAGATAAAGAATTGTGGTTTCAAAGCAGTGGGATTGTGTTTGGGGGCTCAGCCCCCAAATCTGCTAGCCTCACCAGTTTGCCTTTCTGTGAAAACGGCTTCTGTTGGAGGAGAAAACAGTGGGTTCAAATAAGTGGTTTTGTTTTGGGGCACATGGTCAAACTACAATATACCACCCTTTCTTGCTTTCTTATCTGAGTAAGTGTGCACGGCCTTGATTTGGCCTGGAGCAGCAGGAACCATGAGGAGAGGATTAAAGCTGAATGGTTGCTCCCCAAAATCCCAACCCCACCCCTGCACATGGTAGTTTAAAAAAAGGGGGGGGGAATCCATTGGCTTCAGTTGGAACTTTAATCCTTCCGTGGAGGCTCGGAGTAAGAATTTGGGGAAGCAAACGGGAGGTGGGGGGAGTTTAATACTGCCCCCCAAGGCACACTGGTCCCAATCCAAATCGGGGTTCATGAAAGCAATTTGGGGTCTGCTACACATAATTAACGTGATGTGTAGTTTGACACCCAGAGCCCATTTTTGCTATGTATTCAGGTTCTTGGGCAAGTTACTTCTGTTCGCCTTTCTATGAAATGGCTGTTTTTTGACTGGCTGCAATGAGTATGGCAGCCATTTTGTGAATGGGAAACCCCCACCCCCACCCCCACCCTCACCCTCACCCCCACCCACTCATTGCAGACATTTTGTGATGCCACCTATTACTCTCAAAATTCCAAATGTGCCCACCAGCCCAAACAGACTGGCGATGCCTGAGGTGAACAGTGTGTTTCCAGCCCAGCTAATATTAGTTATGATAGCTTCCATTGAAAATAATGAGACTAAGACATGATTAACATATTCATTGGATTAGAGCATAGGTATACAGCTTAATTAGGTTTTACAGCAGATATAATTTGCACACATGAAAGGCTTTTCTTCAGCAGCCTCTATTTAGGAACCCTCTTCTCTTTTTGGACACAACCAGACCATCCCAAGCAATTCTTTCATAAGCAACATATTAAAACAGCATTTATTAAGTAGTTGAATACTCTCAGCCCAGTGCACAGACGAACAAATTCTGTAACAATTTTCATGGGATGAAGGGCCATCATCAATTTGTATAAATTTCCCTTAACCTAGTAGGAGACAAGAACTGACAGATATATTGCACCTGACATTCTAGAGCATTTTTATTTTTTAAATACTTCTCAGATATGAAAAACGGTCATATATGGATTATGGAATTTCAAAACTTGTGCTTCCACATAATAAAAGAAATCTTAGTTGATGAATAAGATGAGTTTTACTTGACTAGTCGATTGAATAAATTTGCATATGAGTAAAACAATCATTCTGAAGCAAGAAACAAACAACCTTTGTTTCTGGATGGTACCCACGTTTCATAGCACATATTGCTTTAGAAGAGACAGGAAAGAGGGAATGCTTCTTTTAAAATGGTGCTTGCCACCTGCAGATTTTACAAGTGTGTGTGTCTCTGTGTGTGTATTTAGATACAATGCTGCCTGTATTCGATTAATTGGGAAAATATTTTGTCACCTTAAGCATTTTAAAGTTGATTAATCAATTTTAAAATGCTGCAACTGTATGTGAAACCATGCTGAATTTGAATTTCTTCTCACCACGTTTACAATCTTTGAGCATTAAATTTTAAAATGTACCACTGCAACCACTAGGACTAGAAACTTAACTTAAAAAATTAAATTAAAAAACATGCTAGCATGGACAATGGCTGCATGGTCCAATCTAAAATACTATATGAAGTCCAGAATCTACATATTGCCATGAAGCTCAGTCCTAAGTATGTTTACTTGGAAATAAGCCCCACCATGTTAAAACAGGTAAGCGTGCATAAGATTTCAACCTTAGCAATAAAAACAGACGGACATTCTAATTCATGAGAAAGTGGTTTGAACACAAGTTGTCTGCCCTGCAAATAAATGTACTGGAATGCAGCAAATATATTCATCACGTTTTCACCACGTTACAACACTTACCTCTGTCCACCCTGAGAGGGTAAGGACATCTACTTTTCCTACCTTTGACACTTGAAGGGGTCGTTTTTGTTCAGATCCCCCCTGTAGTCGGAAACCCCAAGGGGCCCCTCCAGACAGAGTGACAACCACCTCTTCTTCTTCAGCTCCCATAACTTCAGTATATTTTCTTTCTTTTGGTGACAAATGTCCTCTCTTAAAATAAGCTTCCAACTCTTAAGGGATGGTAGTTTCTGCTTCCATTGCTGCAAGTAGCATCTACCTTCTCAAGTCTGCCCTAAAGTCCTCTCTTTACTTTCCCCCTCCTTTGTGCTCATGCGCAAGAGTTCAGTTCGGCAAGACCAACACGCCAGACTCTTCGGGACCTCCAGCTGCTGAGCAGACTATCACCAGTCATTTTGATTCCACTTTTGGTAAGAGGCCAGAGTCATTTTGCACATGCATCTTGTCAATCTCACCCTCTCCGCTCCCCCCATCTCCTGGCCGGCAATAGACCTTGGATATCTCACTAAAGCATGACTGAAAATAGCTCACCTCCTGTTTCTTTCCAGAGCCTTGTCTCACACTTTTCCAGCTGGGAAGGATTTAATTTAAGCATTGCAATAAAACTTGGAATTCCAAAAGCTCCTGACGGCTTTCCTTTCTGTTCTTAAATATTCACACAGGAACATTCAAATCTGTATGTCACCTCAGTCAAAGCAATTTTCATTTGTATCATGTAAAGCAATGGGCACAAAAGATGGGGCGTTCTCCTGCACAGGGCCTTGGAATGAGTTGGTAATGCACCATTGGACTATGCTCCAAGGGTTTAAAAAAACTGCTAACATAATGAAGTTGTAGGGTTACCTGCTTTACTGCCCCCATGACCAATAAAAGTAGTAACGACAACAACAACAACGGTATAACAATAACTTGCTAAGTCTGGATCAAAATCAAAACAATATTCCTCCCTGGAGGGAGGGAATAAAAGCACCAAGTTGATTTTTGACAAATTATTGCATAGCGATAGGACAAAACGATGACAGTAAAATGTTGAACTTGGAGACGATGGAAGACCATTTTCCCCCCATTGGGCAGAGCAGTCCTATACTCCTATTATGCCAGAATAGAGATAAGCAGCTGCTACTTGGATGGAACAGCCACTGCACTCAACACATGCTCAGCCTGGAAGGGTGGGGGAAAACACACAACCTGAAAATACAGAGATGGTGTAAAAATGAGAAACGAGCCTCCAGTGTCCCTAGAAACTCCACCAGTACCTACCATTTAAGAATTCTGCTGCCATCACCCACATACAGAGGGAGCCAATAAAGTCAAAACAACAGGGGTGTGTTCCAGAACACTCTCTGGAATCAGCACCCACACAAATCACAAGGCAATGCACAGAGCCTCCAATCCATCTGCCCAGAGGATCTTAGAATCATAGACTAGTAGAGTCGGAAGGGCGATCGAGTCCAACCCCCTGCTCCATGCAGGAATCCACCTTAAAGTATATCTGACAGATGGCTGTCCATGTTGTGTGAATAGAGGATGGGAGTAAATATACTATTCTTTCCTTTGGTTTAGTAATGTTTGTAATGCTTCTTTAGATTCTTAATTTACAATTGAATTGGTCTTCTTCTGCTGTACAGCCTCCTGGAGATCCTCATCACAATAACAGCTGCAAAGATATAAAAATGCATTCCTCAAACCATGGAATCCCTCAACTGGGATTAGCACTGTATTGCTTGCAATCACTCTGCAAAAAAAGGTTGAGGTCCACAGTTGTTGTGAGCTTCATCCCACAACCCTACTGAATAATGTATTATGCTAATAGTTCTAAAATGAATAGCATTAAATATGCCTTCTCCTATACTTGGTGATCCTAGAAAATATCATGGCTTCCTCCATTGGCACGAAACTTACACAACCGCTCTGAACTGCCCTTTTCTCATAGGCTCCAAATATAGCTGTGTGGTAGGAATGAGACACAGAGCCAAAGGCTCTTGGATTATTCTCAGCAGCATGTATAAGACAGTGAAATGATTCATTTGAACAGAGTGGAATGAGGAATATAGGGAGGCTTGTGCAATCTGAAAATCCAGAGGATGTGTGGTATACCTGGCTCTTTCTGAAGACACAGAATTGGAATTTTGGACTATCTCAGGTCTTGCTTAAGCTACTATCACTCATGATTGTGGATACAGGTTTCAAAATGTCCAGAGGCAGTAAATGCAAAAAGTCCCTGGGCCCAGCAAATACTGAACATATAGTGAGCACCAATGGAATCACTAGTTCAGCTAAGGCTGTACGTCGGGGACCCCAAATGATCACCCATGGAGTGACATGTGATGAAGGTACCAGGGCAGCAGAAGCAAACTCCATTTTATTCCTGTAGTCATGATAGTGCTATGATTGAAGTGAGTTCAGAATGCAAAACTGCTCAGGCTCAAGAGTTTTTTGTTGGTTTTAACTCAGGTATGGCCAATAGTTTATTTATTTAATTTATATCCTGCTCCTCTCCATTTTTACCCTCACAACAATCTTGTGAGGTAGGTTGGGCTGACAGTCTGTGACTGGCCCAAACTCACCTAGTGGGTTTCCATGGCTGAGTGGGGACTAGAACTCGGATTTCCCGACTCCCAGTCCAAAACCACAGCCACTACACACTGGCTCTCATTTGTTGTTGCTATTCTAATATATCAGGAATGCAGAAGTAATTTTAAAACATGGAATAGCAGTGGTGAAGAGAAATGTTAGTTGTGTGCTTCACAAACTAAGTAATACACATGGCCATCTAAATCCCCACCCCCAAGCCATAAGACTATTATGCCCAGAGTCTAAAATGACCTACCTCAGCCACTGAATGTGATGCAGTGGATCAGATTGTGGACTAGTGAGACCTAGGTTCCAATCCCTAAACCATTTCAAGACCCTGAGTGTCCTTGAGCACTATCTCTCAGCCTGTTGTAAGGGTAGAATTGGTTGGTGCTGCTGTGGGAGAGGAGGGGTTTTGGGATCTTCTCCTCAACCAGCCTATCCCACCCCATTCTGCAGCAGCACTTCATCAAATTACTATTTATTTATTTATCACATGGTTTCAGAACCTCAGGCCAAGTCTGTCCCTCCTAGTTTTTTTCCATTACAAAAGTTAGTGGGCCCGTTCAGAAGCACCTTAAACCACGGCTTTAACCATGGTGAATAAGGCTTTGTGCTTTATTCACTATGGTTTAAGATGTCTTCTGAACACAGCCCAGCTTTCTGGCTTAACCGCCATGGTTAAAGCCATGATTTAAAGTGTCTTCTGAACGGGGCCAGTTACTGGCAGGAAGAGCTTTGAGCTAAAATATGCTGGTATTTTTGGCCCCATTACTTTTGCCTTCAGCTCCCCGCCCCCACTGGGATGCAGCCCGCAAGAGCTTCTCCAAAACAGAATTTGTCCCTTGGGCTGAAAGACTTTCAATACCTCTGGTTTCAAATATTTAATATTTCTTCTTCAGTCCCAAAAGAGACTCCCAAGAGTGCTTTATGAAAAAGTATAAAAACACAACACAGTAAAAAATAATAATACACATAACGATAAAAGAGCAGGACAGCTACACTTATCAAAATAACAGAAGAGATTAAAAACAACAGATGTAGTAGGATTGGGCAAATAAAAGGTTTTTACTTGGTACTGGGGGGAAATCAGACTTGGCAGCAGACAAGCCTCCTGGGAGAACATTCCAGATGTGCCACAATGGAAAAGGCCCTAACACCCTCTTTATTTCCAAAGGCTATTGATGACTATTAGACCTGATGACTACAGTATATGCTACCTCCTCTATCAGAGGCAGTAGGCCTATGTACACCAGTTGCTGGGGAACATGGGTGGGAGGGTGTTATTGCACTCACGTCCTGCTTGTGGGTCTTATGTATGCATGTATGTATGTATGTATGAAAACATTTATATCCCACCCTATATCACTAGGATCTCAGGGCGGCGTACAGATAAAACTATATAATATAAAACAACAAATATACACAGCTAAAAACAAATTAAACCATTAATCAAGCTGAAAGCAGTAAAAGCAATTAAACCAATGTCCAAGCTTGGTGAATTTAGCCATCAACGGTATTTATTATTATTATTATTATTATTTATTTATATAGCACCATCAATGTACATGGTGCTGTACAGATAACACAGTAAATAGCAAGACCCTGCCGCATAGGCTTACAATCTAGTACCCCGTGGGCAGCTGGTTGGCCACTATTTGAACAGAATGTTGGACTAGATGGACCCTTGGTCTGATCCAGCATGGCTCTTATGTTCAGAGAAGGATCTACCAAGCTCTTAATACTAAGCAAGTTCATATAGGAGAAGTCTACCCTTCCAATACCCAGGTCCCAAGCCATGAGTTTGAAGATTAAGACAGCTCAAATTTAAGGTTACATCAGTCATTTATTTAAGACTGATGGCAAGATATGTTCCATATATTCGTCCCTAGTCGGTAATCTAGCTGCTGTATTTTGCACTTATTGAAATCCAATCTAGAAATGGCGAGGCATCACCTTCATGAATTAAGATTGTATCCCAAAATAACAGAAACCAGCATTTATAACTTAATCTTTTTGAGTTTTGGAAAATTAAGACACAATAGTGATATTATTAGTGTCTTTTTAAATTGATTATATGTAAGCAGCCCTGGAAACCTTCTGGCTGAGGCGTGGGATAAAAATACTTCAAATAATAAATAGAAACATTTATAGTAGTCCTTATTTATTGTAAAAATGTGATTTCTTTAATTTGTGTGTAAACTGGAAGCAGCAGTTCTTTAAGGGCAAGTCAGCAAATTAATGACTGAAAACATTTTTGATTGTAAACATTTATCTTGGTGACACTATGCAAACTTCCATATTCTGCATGATTCTTTGTTAGGCAGCATGGGAAAAAATAGCCAAGAATTCATTCATACAAATGATTAAATGAATAGAAAGTATGGGTGGGGAGAGAAATGTTATCCAAATCACTATGGGTGTTTCCCGATAAGACTTTTATGGTGCAATCATTCATAGAATTCATGTCAGGGATCAAGACCACACATAATCCTCTAGTTCTTTCTCACCACTTCTTCTGTCCCTTTCCTTACCACAGAAAAACTTGATTGTTTGTCCTAAGAGCCCTTTACCTAGAAGCACCTGGAGAATATGAATGGTTTTATTCTCCACGACTTGCAAATAAACTGGTGGCTGCATACAGAAATTACTGCCATTTTGATGGCTGTTGTGATTGGCTATGTAGTAGTATTTATTATTATTATTCTATCCCACCTTTTGCCCAATACTGGGCTTCAAGGTGGCCTTACAAAATTTAAAACATATACATTTTAATACAATCTTTTTTTAAAAAATTTTTAAAATATATTACAATATTGAAACATTAAACATTTAAAATACACAACAATTTTACAAGTCCTTAACATAGATGGAAGCCCAGATTATTCGCTAAAGGCCTGCTGGAACAAAGAAGTTTTTGCCTTTTTCTAAAAGCACAAAGCATATGTATGGTATGGTATTGTAAAAATACATGTTACGTCTATGAAATATCATTTATATTTCATTTGGCTCCTTGCACACACTAATTAATCACATATAGTGAGAGCTCCTTGGGGACACAAATATTTGTTTGGAAAAATGGCTGTAAATTGTCTGAGCCCACAGGATACAGTGGGATATAAACACAAATAAAATACGCTTATGAGGCATTCACCTTGACAGGAAGAATGTGAAAAATGAGTAGAAATAACAACAAAGAAACAAAAAAAGTATGTAAAAGGGAGAAAAACTGGGGGTAGGGAACACAATGAGGCTGATAGCCAAGGAATTAAATGGATCCTCCATACCTACATGTTCACAGGCACTTCAGATACTGAAGATTAACAATGGGTAAGGGCTGCTGTTTTCATGCTCTGCTTTATGGACTTCCTCGATGCATCAGGCTGACAACTGTTGGAAGCAGGTTGGTGTAGAAGACCTACCGTGGTCTGATCCAGTATGGCCCATACATTATTGTATTTCTCATTCCATGCCAAATTTAATAATAATATATTTATTTCTTACCCACCTCTCCCTTTGGATTGAGGCGGGAAACAACATTAGTACAACAAATCAACACATCTTAAAAATTCTTGGTTTCACATTCATCTGGGTAGGCCTGCTGGAAGATTTAAGATTTTGCCCACAGGTTCTTCGATTGCACAGTGCTTAGAGGTCTTGCACAACAATGGAAATTGCAGAGAAGCCGTAAGATAAAACCCTATACTTGCCTACTTAGTTGATTTCACGAATAGCCCTATTACATTCAATGAAATTTACTCCCAGGATTACAGCCTTATATAGTAAACTCTTTTTTCCTAAGTGTAAGCCGCTCCGAGAGCCTTTTTTGGCTGAGGAGCGGGGTATAAGTATGGTAAATAAATAAATAAATAAACTCATGGCTAAATTCTGATTCGAAAAAGTCTCTCAGACCCAAGT
Organism: Elgaria multicarinata webbii; assembly: GCF_023053635.1. Lineage (NCBI taxonomy): Eukaryota > Metazoa > Chordata > Lepidosauria > Squamata > Anguidae > Elgaria > Elgaria multicarinata. Next base: position 773,229 of record NC_086176.1, read on the forward strand.
TCACATGCTATCCAATTGGTCAGATTGGATCTGCTGGACCACCCAGTGGAGATAACTTAAAACGTTAGCAAAGTACCTTAGTTTTTGAACACAGTAACACGAAGAGATGTTCCGTGGACCCTTGAGCAGAGTTCAGCTTGTGGTAAATGGGCCAACAGTGATGAATCAGAAACTTAGCGTCTTTCTTGTTTTTCAAAGCAAGTTGCAGATACTACAAATGCAAATCATCAAGTGGTGATTTGCATGTGTGAATGAACGGATATGAATATAACATCCATATTGTATCCCTGCCTTCCCTCTGCTTTCTTCTCCAGTTAAACTTTAGGTTCCACTGGCCTGGACTTAGAGATCCCTCTTCTTTACCTTACTCTGCAAAATGCTATGTAGTTTGAGTTTAATTTCCTTAAAAAATAAAGTGCCTCTTTCCGGTTCTTTGAAGTAGTGAACCTGGCTCTGGGGTGTATCACTTCAGAAGCGGGTTCACATGATCCAATACCCCCATCCAGCTTCATAATCCCCCGTAGGTAGAAAATTAAGGTATCAGGGAGGGGCTTTGATTCTTCCTCAACTTGCTACCTGCAGGGATTTTTTAAATATATTTTTTTGGTTTTGGGGGGATTCTACAGCAGCATGACATCACGTGACTTCCCACCTGCGGCTCGATCTGATACATCCCAGAAAAAGTCTGGCCACCTTCGCGAAAAATAGGACTATTTGCTACTGTGGCAGCAGCCGCCGCCTCCACCACCACCACCACCATCCCGGTATCTTCTGAGAAGAACATTAAGGCTCAGTCGGGTTCAGAGGCTGAAAACTCCCGCTCAGGGAAACACCCAACGCGAACAGGGCGAGGGAGTGACGACTGCAGCTTTCCGGCGGAAGCTACCCTGGCCGGAATTGCGTCAGGGCGCGCCGGAAGTCTGCCTTCGTCATTTCCTCGCCCTGTTCGCGTTGCGTGCCCATCGCCCTTGTGTAGCATCCGGGTCCCGCGACGGATTCTTGGTAGGGTTGTCCGTGAAGTGAGGACGTGGCAGCCAGAGGGAAAGCGAGGCGGGTGGAGGGAGCGGGCTTCCGGTGAGGAAGAGTTGAGGGACGGGCCCAGGAACCGGAAGCCGGCGCCAACGGTGGGTCAGCTTCGGCGGGGAGCAGCCGGCTGTGGTGAGCGGGCGGCGGAGCCGAGGCAGGCAGCGCCTGGGAGGAGCTTGGGGGGGGGGGGGGTCGCGACTCCGTGATGGACGGGGGGGGGGGGGTGGCGCCGGCGCCGCCGCCGCCGCACTGGAGGCGGAGACGCTGACCCCGCCCGCAGCGCCTCTGGCCTGGTCCGGGCGTACCCTCTGGCTCCGCCGGGCCCTGTCCCGAGCCCCAGGGCGGTATCTGCCGGCAAGCCTCTCCGTTCTCGGCGGAACCCCAGCTTGGCTTGGGCACGTCCTCCCCGGCCTTCTTTCCTCACTTCCCTCTTTTCAAGAGGCTTGGGAATAAGCGAGAGCCGCAGGGAACGAATACGGCCTGCGGTGTCTCCCACCCCTACTCCCCACTCCCCTCTCTTTACTTCACAGGGGCGCCGTCCCGGCCGCCCTCGAGGGTGTTCCGCTGGGCCTGTGCTCTGCTCACAAGTGCAGCTATACGGTTGCGGATGAGTGTGTCTTGGAGGCCCCGTTTATATATTCGCAGGCTCAAGTAGTAAAGCTTTTCTTGGACTAGGTGTTGGTTTATATAGTTTACGGGAGAGCTCTAAAAAAGGCTCTCTGAATGTAGAACAAATAATATTTCGGGAATATCGCTAAGTTGAACTTTTTTTTTTACATGCTAGTTTTCTGCGTACAAGGAGTTGTCGTTGGTGTGGAGACTATTCCAGTTTTCTATCTGCAGCTTATCATGATGCATTCCTGGGGGGGGGGAGATTCTGCTGAACATATAAATAAATAAAGCTTGAGAGGAACAAAATAGACGTAATGCAATATTGTGTGTCTGGGAGTGGGGTCGACTACTCTGGCTACATTTGACCAAAAAAGATATTCCGATGGGTCTTTCTTTAGGATTAGTAGTAATACTTAGCACTTAGACACTGGTTTTGTAGCACTTGAAGTGCTCAGTGTTCCCTCTGAGGTGGCCTTAGGCAAATAGACATCATCTCCCACTCTCATCTGCAATATTAGGCTATTATGGAGCTGAGATTGAGGATGGCTGCTTACCTAAGGCTCACCTGTTCACTGGGCTTTTAATGGATCACAGAAGCACCTTGGCAAATAACTAAGAGGTATCCTTTTTCTGTTCTTGCTTCTAATCATGCTTGGTCTCTAGGTATCCTCAGAAGGAGTGATATAGTGTAAAGCAACACAGGTGTGTTATTTCCACCAACATCTCTGCCATCTTACTGTTTTAGTTGTATTGAACCAGGAGTTAACTTGCAGACTTATTTCCCTTCTCCCCCATTTCCTGAATACTTGCACCTTTGTGGCTTTGTTTATCCTCCCATTCTTCTGAATCGTTTTGGGAGACTAATGGAATATTTCCCATGTTAATTCTGTTTAAATCCCTTGTTAACTTTTTCCAAGATTTCAAAGCACATCATGGTTGCCTCCCCTTTCCCTCCTCCAAGTTAGAGCACATTTATCTTGTGTTTATGAGTTGTGCTTAGGTCTGTAACATTGCCTATGTATAGAACTCAAAGCCAGTAGCTTCTTTATTCAGGGATGCATATTCTTGGCTTTCCAAGTTTATTGGAAAAGACCCAAGAATGAGGAGAAATTCTATGGAATGGGCCTATTTTATGGACTAGTGATCCTCTCCTCTGGTGACCTGTGCAAGGCCAGAGGTGTATAGAAAAGGATTGTTGTAATAGTGTAATATCACAGACTGTGGTACAAGATGTTGGAATGGTGTAGCAACTGGGGGTGATGCAATTGCATCCTTTTAAAATCTTGGCAAGTTAAAGGTGGAGAAGGGATATGGTGAGAATGGAACAAGTGAGTAGCAACACTAAGCACAACTCTATTTGTCAAAAGGACCAAGTTGTGTGCCCTTCTCACTGCACTGTGGTGATCACAAAACAAGAGCATTAATTCAGAAACATAGGTGTCAAAGTCCATAGCTCAAAGGTACACAAGGAGTGCAAGGATATTCCTTGCAATGCTGTGCTGCACACCAACCATACAGCATACTTGTATGATTGGACACGCACATATGTATCTAGGTGCATTCCGGTACCTAGATACTTGAGGACAGCAAAAGGAAATGGGTGGAGAAAGGATAGTAAGCAAGAAACATACTGGACAAACAATGAACATGACAAATGCCTGACCACTGTTTTTATGACCACTGCAGATAACAGGATGCCAACTGTCTTCCAGCTTTGCAAGTGCTGGTGCACAGGAGCTATTCCCCTTTTGTAGTTTCATTTGCTCACCAAGATACAAAAATTGGAACACTTTTTCATGGAAGCAAGCACTATAGTATCAATACGACTCCCAATAATATTTTTTTTAAAGTTCAATTCAGACATTATGCCAGGCTATGGTCTAGTTTTAAGCTAACTATAGTTTAGAACCAAATCATAGTATTAATACAGAGGATTGACATGCAGCCAATACTGTAAGCTCAGTCAGCACGATGTTAGTTGAATTTAAGGTTCTGAGTGTAACGGTTGTAGGAATAATAGGTCATATTCAGTGTATTCTTTAGCAATTTTTAGTATTTGTGTATTATAAAGTTTATTACCTCTAAGATGAACTGAAGACTCTCATATCCTAGGTGTTTAATATTATATACTTTGCTAAATATTGCTATAAACTTTGGCCTCAGAAGAGTAAAAGGGGTTCCACTTTCTAGTATATTCAGTAACAGAGAGATTATTACTTTCAAACCAGCACAGGGGGGCTTATTCCTCCTGCGATCATCTTCGAAGTAAGACTGTTAAATTGAGTGGGACTTATTGCTGAATAAACATGGTTAGGATTTAGGGTGGATAAAAATCAATGATAAAAAACAGATCTTTTTATTTAATTCTGAGTATTTTTTTAAAAAAATACTTTTATTTTTTAAAAAAACTTTCAAAGCATCTTGATTAATATTAAATAAACTGAACATAAGCATAGGGACACAGGGAATTGCTTTATACCAAGTCAGACCATTGGTCCATCATGCTTGGTATTGTCCACACTATTTGGCATTGGCTCTCCAACATTTCAGGTGGGATTCTTTCTTATTCATACATGGAGAAGCTGGGTATTGAATCTGGGACCTTCTGCATGCAGAGTATGTGCCATACCACTGAGCCACAGCTGCTTCCCACATGTTAGCCCTGTAGTGAATCTCTAAACTAAATCAATGCCTTTTACTAAATACTGGCCTGGATCAGATGTCACAATAAACTATAGTTTATTTCTTTAGTAATAGGTGTAGCCTTTCCCCTAGGGTTGTGCATTTTGTCCTTCCTCTTCCTCTGGTCCAGCCTTGAGGAGATCAGAAGCTTTCACTTCTGTTTTTGCTAGACCAGAACTTGTTGCATCGTCCAAACTGACAAACTATTAACTGGTTTGTTTGAAATAAGCCAACTTCAAACCATGTGTTATGCGACTAGCTTATTTAAACCAATCAGAGTTAACATTAGCCACAGTTCAGGATTCAGATGACATACTAAATTGTGCTTAGTTGAAATGGGAAGCAAAAGCTAATGATTCCCTCATAGCTGTGCTGGCAGAGGAAGGGGGAGGTTGGGCTATCGCTCATTCTTGTTATTTAGTTGTAAACTGCCCAGAGAGCCTAGGCTGTTGGGCAGTATAAATATGTAACAAATAAATAAATATGATTGAACATGACATCTGAATATGGCCATGGAGTTGAAGGAAGTTTTTCTGTGTAAATGAACCAACTTGATCATTTCTCAGATATGAATATCAACACTGAGCCTGTTTGCATGTAATGGTGGAGTTCTTCAACAAATATCCCACAATTTGCAGCACCATGTGGGGGCCGTTTCTGGATGAATGTCAATGTTTATAGGATGCTAGTGTGATATCTAAACCTGGACATTTTGTATTATTTGTGTTTTAAACATCCCAAAGTTAACCTAAGAACAAACCATGGGTTTCCCTTCAGTTGTTTAACCAATGACCAACACAAGGTGTCTGGGTTTGGACGTCATGCTAACAACCTACAAACAAGCTGTTCACATATGAGTAAAAGCAGGGACACGCTGCCTCATGCACTCCTATCCTTTCAACCTTTGATTCCCCCTCATACCGTGCCTTCCCCAACCTGTAATCACTCTTATCGGTGCACCCGTATTCTCCTCCCCCATCCCTCCTATCCAGACATATCCAACCCCCCGCCCAAACAATCCTCACACATGTGTCTTAAAGTCACACACATAAACCTCATACTTTCCAGAAAACAAAGGAACCACTGGCCCAGTGAATTCTGTAGTTAAGACCACCATAAGGACGCCATTTTAAAGACCCACCCAACAAGCAGATAAGGTGTGCACTCACAGGCAGAAACCAAGGCCTCACTTTGGATATTGTCTCCCAGACTCAGTTCTCACCAGAGCTTGGGCTGAAAGTCAATACCCCTCCCACCCTCAGGCACTCCTTGCTCTTGCCCAAGAAAACTCACAATTTATCAGCCCAGATAAAAACATTCATTTCACAGGGGAAAGTGCACTCGGTGATATTGGCACAGTGACAGCTCCTTGGAAGCAGAGGACCAGGTGTATTCAATTCCATGCTACCTTCAGTCTGCGACTGCATCGCATGTCTTCTTCTTCTTCTTATTATTATTATTATTATTATTATTATTATTATTTATCTATATAGCACCATCAATGTACATGGTGCTGTACAGAGTAAAACAGTCTTGCCTCCTGCTGGCTTCTCAGCTTGGCTAAGAGCCTTTGTCTCTCACCATTGTCCAAGCTCAACTTTTAAATTACCTGGACGGGAGGAAAATGTCTAAATTAGAAGCCAATAAATAAATACAGGTGGCCAAATGCGCTCTCCAGATAGGTCATCCACAAACTATGGTTTGCCAGCATACTGGGTGATTCGTTCCTGATTTGCACAGCATTTTATACCTTGATTTTTACTTTAGGCAAAATAATGTTTTAATCCTGTATTTTCAAATTGTGGTTAACTGCGCAATCATGTGTCTACTAAGAATTAAGACCCATTGAGTTCAATGGGCCTTACTCCCAGGTTAGTGCATATAGGTTTGCAGCCTAAGATCTTAAAATGCATTTTAGGTGTCTTGTCCAGTGAAGATCCCTAATGTTTAGACCTAGAGATAAGTCTGGGATTCTGTTCATGTGGCACCTATCCTGTTGCCTAACATTCTTGACTGAGCTGATGGGGATTGTCTTGGACTTCGTGTAGGGAACTTTGATACTGGAAGACTTTTACTTTCATTATAATGTCTCTGACTTCATGGCCACCAAAACAGCCATAGGACTATCCCAAACGTTATCTAGGCCAGTACATGTAGAAGGTCATATGTTTGACTTTAGCTGGATGCAACAATAGTGATTCAGCAACTGCAAGATAACTCTCAAATGCTTTTGTCATGGATGGATCGTTACTTGATTAGGTTTCATTTCTAAAGAGACTTGTTACGTCTGCAGGGGCGGGGGACTGATTAGGATGTTGGATCCAGATGCTCCTTGGCTACCCTTTGGTGAGTTTCTTGCTGACATGGATCGTGATCTTTCTGAAGCCCCTTAATCTATGGAACAGAGAAAAGATTAATATGGTGCTTGATATGAGCACTTTCAGATGCCTTCTGCTGAATAGTGCTGGGAGATGCGCTGAGGTCAATGAAACAGCATGGAAGACTACTACAGTAGAAGTGGAGGACAACTTGGGATGAATTCCAAAGTTGTTCAAATCCATTTTAAAGATCCACTCTTGGGTAGCGATGGCATCACCATCATGTCCACATGGTGCCTCTGCCAAGCTTTTTACAGTTTAGCTTTTTAAAACCTGGCCCTTTGATTGACCAAGAAGAATCAGTTAACCAGGTTCAACTTATATGGGAACATAAGAAACTACTCTTATAGCAATTGTCTATCTCTCTTAATATTGTGGGCACTAACTAGCAGCAGTTCTCTAGGTTTTCAGACAATCTTTCACAGCCCTATGAGGAGATGCCAGGGATCGAACCTGGAATCTTTTGCATGCAAAGCAAGTGCTCTAAAATGTGCTGTGGCATCCAGAGGGCACTTGCGAGGTACTTTGCAGATAAAATAACTTGCATCCATTCTATCTTGTATTTACTAGCCTCTTACAAATAGTGCTCTGGAAAATACCTCTGTCTCCTCTGTTCACAGTAGTTTTGAATTTCACAATACGTAGCTTGAGCATATGGACAGAAAGCTTGGATCTGTTTAGCCAGCCAGTTGTTCATTGGGTCTTTGTCCTTTGTGGTTAATTACAGCTAGTAGAGTAAAATTGGCTTAGTGTGTCTATAAGGTTGAGACCACCTCTTAAAAACTCCTGCTTCAACCCAGATGACCTATTTATCTACTGCCTTGTTTCTAATTTTCTATTCTTGGGCAAAGTGCTTGACAGGATCCCCTATTAGTCCAGCTTCAGACAGATCTGGGTTTGGAATGGAGCCCTGGTGGTTGACCTATGATCCGAGGTAGTCTGTTCGATTCTGCTTGATCTCTCTGGTTTTTGGTATCTCGATACCTTTCTAGCTTGCATTTCCATGGGGCATGCTGTGGAATGTTCTTCCCAGGGAGGCTCACCTGGCATCTTCCTTAATGCCAATTGAGATATCTGTAAAAGAACTGGCAGCCTGGCAAAAATACTAACTAATTTTATATGGTTAAATAAGACACCTAGAGTAGCACCAACAATATTGCAAAGAAAGTGGGTTATGCCCAAGAATTTTAAAATGTATTTTGAAATTAAAGAGCAGAAGGTGGACCATAGCTGATATCTTTAAAGCATAGTAGTGCTGGAACAAACTAGTTTTAAATTGCCACTCTCTAAATTGCATTGGAGTGAGATTTCATAGAATCAGAAATGAAGTAATGAATCATGAAAATATAACTACCATGGCAGTTATGTATGTATGGAACAAAATCAAAAGACTCAAGTCTTAGAAATGGCAATTCACTTTGAGAAAACTGTCTTGCAGTATGGTTTTTCTTTAGTACCTGTAGGAGCAAAAAAATAGGAATCCTTCTGCTACAAACAGGATTTGTTCCTGGTGCAGGCTAGGATTTCATTTTGCTATGCTGCGATGGTGCTATGGAGATGGTGCAGCCCCCTGAGCTAGCATCACATAGCCTTTGGGAACAAATATATTGTGCACTTCTGTGCTGAAACAAGGACAATGTATAAGCTGCGGTGATCAGAAAAGGATAATGGAGCCAAATCAACCACAGTGGTTCCGGTACACACAGATAAAAGATTATATACATAGTGAATTAAGTAACGGCTGAGAACTCAGTTGACTAAGACAAAATGATCTTAGAAGCAAAAAGCCTTAAGAGTCTTATCAAAGTTATATGGTATATTATTGGGTGTAGACCTAACAAAATTTTATTTTAAAATTAGTGAGAGACAATGATAGGATCAGAAATCAGCGAACATGAATGAAAGTTAATATTTCCAAAAGGGATGTCATATTCAGTTTTTGTCAATTTAAATGAAATAATATATAGGTTAATTTGTTATTGATTTGTCAATTTAAATGAAAAATATATAGGTTAATTTGTTGTTGATTTTTTACACCAGTAAAAATCAACAAAATTTATGGAGGAAACTATTCTGCATGTTGGAAATGTGGATTGTATTCAGCTGATCATTTGCACATGTGGTGGTTATGCCCACAGCTTAAAACATTTTGGAGGCTATGAAAAAAGATATAAACAGAATTACTGGATATGATTTGACTTTTAATCCAAAAACAATGTTGTTAGAATATTTTAAATACATCAACTTATTTGTTGACTGCAGCAAATAGCAAACAACAACAAAAAACAACAACAGTGGATCAATGAAGTTTGGCAAGTAGTACTGTCATTGGAAACCGTAAGATTATTAGATTGAGAGGTGGTAGACAGCATGAACCAAAATTCTTCAATGAGTGGAGACCATTTTTAATGCTAGAAAGTAATTATAATGTGGCAATCAATAGTTATGTATGTTTCAAAGGGTAGTATCCAACTTTGCCCCAGTATTAACTCTAATGACATTCTGCTGGAGTAAGCTTAATTCAAATAACCATATGCACACAGGCCAGTGTTGCAAGGGATCTTATGCCAGCTTCTTTATTTCTGCTCTTTCTGTTGTAAGAAATGTTGTTTTGATTTATAGTTTCTCTTTTCCTTCTTGCAGGTGAAGAATAGTCTGGGGATGTGAACACAATGAGTGTAAACCAGCAAACTCACACAGGGCCACCTTATGGACAACCGCAGCCTGGATATGCAGGATACCTGCAGCCTGGTTATGGAGGGCAGCAAATTCCGAGCGTTCCTGCTTCTCAGTATGGTGCTTACAATGGTCCAGTGACAGGATATCAGCAGACAGGTCCCCCACAAGGTATTTTTAATTGGTATCTAATGGCCAACGGCCTGTTTGTTTTTCACTTTTTAAATTATGTACCCTGCTTACTGGCTCTCTAGTGCCTTCAAGCAGGCCCCAACAAAAATCAAGAATACATTCAAATTTTCATTATTAAGTATTTATGAATGTAGTAGAGAAATATTTTAGTAGTTGAGTCCTTCATAATTAGTAACTTGTGCATGCCCTTATGTCATAAATTAAGTGGTTCTGGTTGCAATGGTTGCACATGGGGCTGCATATTATGCAATGTTATTATTATTATTCTTTTTTTGTATACTGTTACTGTAAGATTATAGGTCAGCAAGTGGAAGCCCTTGCATCAGATTTAGTTGTGAAGAAACTGGCTTCTGTGGCAACAGAACTTTCTGGAACGCCACTTCAAGGAGTAGAGATTAAGGTGTAGGCCTCTGAAAAACTATTGGCCAAACAAGACTTTAACACTTTAACACAGCACCATGTACACTGATGGTGCTATATAAATAAATAAATAATAATAATAATAATAATAACACTTGAAATGGGAGTGGTTTTAAAGGTGGCAAGCTTACCATATTTAATATTTCTCTATGCTTAAGAAAAAGATAGCGTTGGTGTGTTTTTTTCACTTTAGAAACATGAAGGTGTGGAAGTTGGCAGGCATTGGTGGGAGAACTGGTTCCTCCAGTATTGCTTAGTGGGTTGAGTTGCCCAGTTAGGTTCTCAAGAGGAAATAATAAGTAGCAACCTGACTGTTGGGGGTGTATCTTTTCTATCAATCTGTGTCTGGTATCAACAGAATAAGTTGTACTAGCTTGTCCTCATATTTCAATTATCATAAGGTGCAGGTGACATAGTTAAACTATAGGATCCAGAAGGACTGCTCTTTAGTGTCTGCTCATTCCTAACAGGGAGACTCAAAATAACCCTTTCCCCCTCAACTGTTCTGTAAGCAATTTAGCATGCACAAGTTTGTTGGGTACTATATTAGGATAATTTAGAGTGATCTCACCCAGTTATACCTTTTGTCCTGTTTACTCTTCGGCCCAAACGTCTCTCCTCTTAGTCTCTGCCCATGCTTGGGACCTCATGAAATGTTGATAGCTGATAAAACCATCAAAAAGGATAGCAAGTACTGTGGCACTCTTCTAGTAACAGAGTTTTGTTCTGTGGTTACTGGATGAGGAAAAACAAACTGTAGCTGAATCCAGACAGTATGGAGGTGCTTACTGTCAAGGGCCCTAACCCGGATTTGGAGGTGTGTCAACCAGTTCCCCCTGAAAGACTGTGTTTGCAGCTTGCAGGTGCTTCTGGATCCATCGCTCCAAATGACCACCCAGATAGATGCGATGGCCAGGAGTGCCTACTATCAGCTTCAGCTAATACACCAGCTGCGCCCCTTCCTAGAGTTGGAAGACCTAAACACAGTAGTGCATGCGCTGGTAACTTTGAGGCTCGACTTCTGCAATGCACTGTACATAGGGCTGCCTTTGTGCCTAGTTCGGAAACTTGAACTAGTTCAAAATATGGCAGCTAGGTTGGTGATTATCACACCAACTTTAAAATCACTTCACTGGCTGCCAATTAGTTTCTGGCGAAGTAGGTTATTATTACCTTTAAATCCTACATGTTTTGGGTCCAGCTTACCTGCTGGATTGCCTTCTCCCATACAATCCTCCCTGCACACTCAGGTCCTCTGGGGAGAATTTACTCCAGTCAGCCACAACTAGGCTGGCAACTGTTGACTCAGAGGACCTTTTCTTCTGCCGCCACCAGACTGGGGAATGGCCTGCCAAAGGAGATCCGTTGGCTTAAAGCTGTCTCTGAGTTTAAGACAGCCGTAAAGACTGATCTCTTCCGGCAGGCCTACCCAGATTAATTTTAAACCTAAGAATTGTAAGGTGTTGTGATTGTTATTTTAATATTGTATTGGTTTTATATGCTCTTTTAACCAGTTTTTTGTATTATAGTGTATTTAATGTTGTTTTCCCACCTCAATCCAGAGGGAGAGGCGGGTAAGAATAAATAAATTTATTATTATCCTCACAGTCTTGGGTGGTTCCTGAAAGTACTGTTGCTGTTGATGATCAGGTCATACCAACGGCTAAGATCTCTTTTTTCCAACTCTGATCAAGTGCAGAACTTCATGTTATTTTTTGAGCATTTGCACTGGCTTTTTTTGGCTTTCTGGTTATCAAAAAACTATTTTAATCTATGAAATTCTAAAATGCTTAGTTTACATAAATCTAGGACATCACTTTATATCCTTTCACATCCAACGTTCTGGCAGTACCCACTCTTCTTCATATAAACATCGAGGATATTTTCTTCATTGCCATTTCCAACTTGAGTTCTGTTCCTCCAGTGGTCCAAAGTTGAACCACCTTAGAAAAGCAATACCAGACCTATCTGAGCGAGCATTTACTACCTGAGGATGAGCAATATTTCTTTTAATGGTGGCTTTATTTTGAAAATAAATTGTTACCTGCCATGAGACTTCAGGAATGAGTAGTTTAGAAGTTTATGTAAATGAGAATGTGCTATATGCAGTTCAGAAGTCAGGTTGGCATTTAACTGAAATGGAAATGGGAACTTCAGCTACCTGGAAACGTGTTCTTGAGCAAGAACTAGACATCTGTTTTCAACTTGGTTTGTGGCCTTAATCATCTAAGGACTCAGACATATGCATGCTTAGACAGGGGGAAAAGGCCTACAACTCTCAGCATCCCTCCAGCCAGCTATGGCTGGCTGGGTTATGCTGGGAATTGCAGGAGATAGGATTGCGCCCTTAATTGCGAGTGGTCTAGTACATATGCTGGTCTATCACCTCTTGCTACATTTGTGACTTGAGGTATGTGCTGTGTAGCCATTAAAACACTGTTCTGGCTTGTCTTCATTGTTGCCTGTACATGCTCTTTAGTAGCATGACTTTGAGGCAGGATAAAAGTAGAACTTATGGAATACATTTACTTTTTTCAAATCTATTCTTACTGATATCTATCTATATATATTGTCTTTCTAGGTTACTTTCCTTCACTGGGGTTTCCTTCTAAGGGCTCTCCAGTTTCTCTCGATTCTGATGCTTCTTTTGCTCCTAACTTCATAGGTAAATGCTTTCCTTTTGATGTGGTGTCTCCTATGAAAAGTTCAATTTATGATGCATTTATTTATTTATTTATTACATTTTTATACCGCCCAATCGCCGAAGCTCTCTGGGCGGTTCACAAAAATTAACTTCTGATGTCAAAATGATGAGGGGGAAAACACTACGTAAAACCAAAAAAAGGAAGAGATAGTCTGTAGTGTTAAAAAATAAAAAAAATTTAATCTCTTTGTACAGATGTCTCAAACGTTTAAAAATGTATTGTTACAAGACTTTTTGAATAAAAGCCTGACGTTTCAGATTTGTCGAACTTTTATTCAAAAAGTCTTGTAACAACAATACATTTTTAAATGTTTGAGACATCTGTACAAAGAGATTATAACTTGTCTACTTTTTAACACTACAGACTATCTCTTCCTTTTTTTGGTTGCATTAATTTCTGTAACATACCACATTTCATCTGAATGTTAAGCCAAGTGAAGATTGGAACATGGAGTTCTGATATCTCATTACAGGGAATGTGTAGGTCTGGGGGGCACTTTAAACATGTGCCCCTCAGGCTTGTGGTACTCTGCACATCAGAGCTTGCAAACAGTATGTAGTCCCTATTTCCCAGTGCACATATACTGCAGCAGTGTACATGTGTGTGCAGCCATTGCACATGGCAACATACAAGTAGTTTGAATGCCAGCCCCTCTGAGATTCTTGGCAGCAGCCTAAATAAAAGAAAGCTGTAGAACAAAGCACCTGGAGGACCAGAACTCCCAACAGCCCTAGCCAGCATAACGAATTGTGAATGATGATGATGATGATGCGAGAGCCACAAGTTGACCACTCCTGATATAGACAAAAACTGTCCTAGGAGGACCAGAGATGTATTCCATGATCAAACCCCCTTTGGTTTAAGAGAAGAGCTGAAGTGCTTACATAAGTACTACTCCACCAAAATGTGTTACAATTGTAGGTTAAGTAAGACACCTGTAGGTTAAGCTATGATCAGTGAATTTTTAAGCTATTTTAAAATTCTAAACCCTTCATTTTGGGATGCAACCTCTTACGTAGCTTTAGTTCAGCTGTGAAGTGCAGTCTTCTACATGTTTGACCAAAAATAAAATCATTAAGGTATTTAAGCTTATTAGAACATTGGACTTGAAAACCTACTGCTCTGCTTGTACATTCTAAAGTTTTAATTCATTTGTTTTAAACTTTGCCAACCCGCTGCCAAAACCATTGTTTTGCATGTTTAGTAATAGGTAAACATGCATAAGCAGGACTTCTTTTCTCTTGTTGACATGTGTGTTGCTTCAGGTTGGGGCTAGTGTCTGTAATGCAGATGCTAGCCCCTAATGCCTACCTGCCTTCCTTTCTTATCCTCTGTTTATCAACCTTCCCTCCTCCCATACAGCCTATCATGACTAGCACATGCCACTCTGTCTTCTGACATTTAGCCAGGTTGTACCTGTCACCAGGTAGATTCTCTATGCCAAATTTCATACTTGCACAACAAATTGTCTTGATTTTCACCTTTTTAATGATAGATTGCTGGAAAAGCCAGGCATCATTAACTATAATTCTGTTCTTGTGGCACTATAATAATTTAAGATGACTGAAAATATAAGTATTCCCAATATGAATTGTTAGTGAAAATTCTCAGGTAAGTAGAGATTATGCAAGTTCTGCCTACCGAGAACTGGAATGCAATGCTCTAGTAAACATGATAAATCCTTTTCTTTTCATCCATAATCTTAACTTATGGGGATCTGATTTGGAGCTTATGCTTTGAAAGCTAGGCACAATACGTCTTGTGTAATATAAAGATGTACTTTGGATAGTGCATGATAACTACAGTTCGTGCTCTTCATTCTTTGTGTTTACTTCATATTGCTTGTATCAAAGGCCATGCCTAGCGTATTTCAGCATCTCCTCTTATAGGGTCTCCATTTTGGACTCCATTTTGGCGGAGTCCCAGGAACAGGAGCGGGGAACCTGCTGGGGAGGAGGAGGCGGAGGTGGAGAAAGGCGCCCAGATCCGCCCCGGCACTCGCAAGTTACCTGGGATTTAAAGACACACGACCGGGCTGCAGGGGGCAACGTTTGCGCAAATGCAGCGAGGAGAAGGGGAGCCGGGCTTGGGAGTGGGGCAGGCCCTTTCCTTGCAGCCTCCTCTGCTTCTGCCCCTTCTTCCGTTGGGGTTTAAAAGTGGCATTTCTGGAGGCATTTCAGCAGCTACCAGTAATAACCCCTACCGGCACACACACAAAAGTGTACTGTACCTTTAAGGAGCTATAGGGTGGTTGTAGTAGTAGGAATAGCTGCTGAACAACCCTGTGATGTAGGGCAGGAACGCCATGTCTTTTATTTACATTTATACAGAGAGAAGGCTGAGGGACAGGGCCTTTTCAGTGGTGGCCCCCCGACTGTGGAATGATCTCCCCGATGAGGCTCGCCTGGCACCAACACTGTTATCTTTTAGGCGCCAGGTCAAGACTTTTCTCTTCTTCCAGGCATTTAACACCATTTAACAACACTAAGTTTGTTTTTTAATGGACCCCCAGAACTGTTGTTTTTAAATGGATACTGTTGTTTTGTATACTTTTAATGTTTACTGTTTTAACTTTTGTAAACCGCCCAAAGAGCTTTGGCTACGGGGCGGTATATAAATGTAACAAATAAATAAATAAATAAATTAGTATATTACTGACATGCAGTTCAATATTTTTAGGTTCTCTAAGAGCTTCCACCACTTCTGGAGCACCTGCATCAACATCTGGAACACTAGTTGCTCCCGGGCAGCCAGTCTATAGTCAGTTTGGACAAGGGGATGTACGTAATGGAATTCCTGCTTCTACTGTTCCATTGCAAAGGTAATTATGAAAACAGTGGCCAGACTCTGACCCTGTTAGTATCAATTTGGGGTAGGGGGAAGCTCAGCCGTCTATTCTTTGTACTGCAAAATGATGTGTTCTAATTTGTTCCATTTTTGGTTTAAGTTTAGGTTTTTGCCATTAATTACAGCTACAAAACAATGATCTTAAAATATTATGAGCAAACTCTATAATTGGAGCAATCAGCACTTTTGACAATGGGGCCTGGTGTATAGGGGATTTCATTTCAGCCTTTTATGTTTCTTATACTACTGCCCCCCCTTCTTTTTGTCTCTACATATCCTGTGGCTATGTCTCCCTTTCCAATGAATAAGCACACCTCTCCTGAATTCTTTATGTTGATGTAACCAAATACATATGGTCAGGTGTAAACAATTGCCCAGTTGCTCCCAACAGTTGCTCCCTTCTCCTGAAGAAAATGTGCTGTGGTGATAGGCTTTCCCAGCATCATATAAATATTGAACAGAATGGAGGATAAAATAGAGCCCTGTGATACCCCATGGTATAACTGCCAAGGGACAAAGTAGTAATCCCCCAGCACCACCTTCTGGAATCTGCCATCGAAATAGGAGAGAACCACTGCAGAGCAATACCTCCAACATCCAGCTCAGATAGCCTTTTCAGAAGGATGCTATGATCTATTTTATGGTGTTTTTATTTGTGTTGTACCCTGCCTCAATCCAGAGGGAGAGGCGGGTAACGATGATGATGATGATGATGATGATGATGATGATGATGATGATGATGATGATTATTATTGAAAGCCACTGAGAAGTTGAAGACAAGGTTGATTGTACTGCCCTGTCCATTTCTCAGCAAAGGTCATCCCACAGGGTGATCAAGGCAGTTTCAATTCCAGAACCAGGCCTTGAATCCCTGCGTATCACATTTCAAGCTCTGTGCCGCTTGACAACCACTCTACAGAAACATTAGAAACAGGAATAAGAATGGGCAGTTTACCCAAGAAGATAGATGAGAGTTACTATATGCTGTTGTCTCAATTAGTAGAGAAAGTAAATTGATTGTTTAGCTAAATACTTGGGCTAATATGATGTAACTGGCATGTGGATTGGAATAGGAGTGGATTAAGTTAAAAGGTCATGAAGATGTGTTGAAAATTGGGAAGCACTAGGAGTACTATACCTGGACTCAAATTTTTATTTTTATTTTACATAAGATAGAAAACAAATACATCCTGGTATATTTCCCAAGTTCATTAATATTTTGCAAGCTTGGTAAATATTCCAATCTATACATTTAGTAACATGACTAGTGCTTCTACTTAATGTTTATTTTTAAAAAAATGTAAATATAATTTAATTACTATCAATAAATGTAATCTTATTTTAACTGTATGTCTAAGCTATAAATCTCACCATCTTTAATAGGTTTTATATTTACCAATATCCAAATTGTATTTTTAAAACTTTGTTTTATTCAATTATTGTACATAGTACAATGAGCTTATAGTCAACAAATACAGTAATGCTCAACTATTCTGTTCCCATTCTTATTTGAGTTACATGAACAGTAGAATGTTCATACGCCACACCTCATTTAATTAGATCCCTTCAGAGTGATATTTGGGGTATCAGAGGATTATAGGCCACCATCCCTTTGTTGACAAACACCATGAAGAGAAATCAGATTTCCATGAAGAGGTTATGTTTGCCAGCCCTCTCAGAACTCTGCTGTGGTGGGCTAGTCTATCAAAAAGTGAACCAGCCCTGCATTGTGCAGCTGGCAACTGTTTTCCAACGTTGTACTATTTCTAGGTGTGCTACTAGCAACAAAAACAGGACTACCAAACTCTAAAAATCATTTTCCATTTGTTTTGGGGAGGAACCTTCTTCCTGTCTCTTATTTGTACATATTCTGTTTGTTGTACATGTTCTATTAATTTTACTATTCATACAATACTTTTCATACTTTGTATCACCAGTAGGTACCTTGTTATTTCTCCATTTGCTGGCTATTAAATATTTTGGTTGCTGTAAATGCATTCCAAATTAAGCCCTTGGTGTTTACTTAACACTGTTTCTTTCACATATCTAAATACTATAACAATTGAATCTAATGGTAGCTCATGACCTAACATAACTTTAATTATGCCTACTGTTTGTTTCCATAACTGTGCCAACTTAGGACAACTCCGGCATATATGGTAAAAAAAAAAAATGGCATCCTACTTGACAACATTTTTTCCTTGCTTAATAATATTAAATAGTTGTACAGGCATAAGATACCATGGGTTGTATGCTCCTTAGAATAAAATACCAATGTTAGGCCTTAGAGTGTGGGTTTTCTACAGAATTTCAAATTGGAAAGTCACAAATTAGGCTCATTTGCATAGAGTTATTTACATTGGAAAATTTTCAGGGTTTTTTGGAAAATTTTCTGATGCTCTAAAGTGCATTTAGCATGTTCATTTTACTTATTCAGTAAATAATAGCAAAGCTAAAAAAAGTCCTCCTTGTTAATGTTTTATCCTGTTCTACCACAAGACTAGTGTGATATGTCATCTGCAAGCTTGTAATAGTTGGGAGTGTCTGAGGTTCACAGTCAGTTATGTTCTGTTTTTTATTTGATTAAATTCATTGATGAGAAGAGTAGCTCTTCTTTCTACATAAGATTTTACCTTTGCAGCTGTTTTCTCAACAGAGGTAACTTTCGTGCATTAGCAAGGTTTCCAAAATTGTTATAACTTGCATTTGATTTTAAAAATTAAGTCATTCTGAAAGTCCGCAGTCTCCAGCTTTATTCTTCTCAAACTTGACATAAGACATGTCTACACTTGCCAGATATCCCGGGGTCATCTCTAGGTCGTCCCTGTGCATCCATAGGACGACCAGGGACTTTTCATGGGAAATCTGGGACCATGGATTTCCCTATCTTTCCGCGGTCCCGGGACCATCACTAGGAGCGCAGCTGATATGGCTTCTGCTCCCGGATTGTTCCTGCATCCCTGCGAGTAGTGGGGTGGGGCACAGAGCTGCATAGGGTGGCTCTGTGCCCATGGAGGGCCCAAGCAATTTCGCCATCCCTGGGATACGGGTGGGGGGCATGGTTGTTGTTGTTTTTACCTTTTACCATGCAACTGGCTCCTCTTAATTTTTTTTTAAAAAAATGGCAGCAGCAACGTCCCTCTTCCCCTCTGGGACGTCACGCAGCCTTCTAGACACTGGGGGAGGATCGTGAAGCAGGTATGTCTGCGATCCTCCCTATAGACATGCCCATAGTTCATCAGTGGATACTGCATTTTCTGTAACCTAAACTGGGCAGAATGGGTTCACAACAAGGGGCACCACTGGATCAGTGTTAGAGAACTGTTGAAATTAAGCATAGAATTGTTCCTTAAATGTTTGAAGGTTAATGGTGTTTTGTTGGAATCACTCTCACCGGCCACTTGTCTCATGGGAGGGAAGAGGTGATTTCTTCTGCAAGTTTACTTAAACAGCCTCAGTTTACCTTTGAAGAAAATGACTGAAGTGATCATGTCAGAAATGTCCTTATCTTTTCCTTCCACCTAGCTACTGAGAAGGCCTCCTTTCTTAGCTTTGTACAAGACTGTGCAGGAGCAATAAAAGGAGAGTGGTTGATATGACAAATAACTGCCTTTATTCTCTTTACTCCCTCAGATCTTCTCAGCAGTTCATACCTGGCACAGCACCCACTGCTATTAGCCAGCCAGCTTCTTTCCAGCAATATGGGCCATCACCTACAAGCACACATCAACTGACCAATCATATGGCAGGAATGCAGATAGGCAGTGTTTCTGCCTCTGCTCTCCCCCCAGCTGGACTGGGCTATGGTGAGTTACTAAAAGACTTGCATGCTGCTTGCTTGCATAGGCTGATTTGTTCTGGGGTTCCTTCAGTGTGCTGCAGATACAATTGCTTCACCATTTTGCAAATACTATAAAATAGAGAAAAACAGGTTTAGGTGTTGTAAATATTTAATGCCATTTTATCATGTCTTAATTGGATCTCAGAGTAAATTGTAAGCAGCTCCAGGAACCGTCTTTGGCTGAAGAGTAGTACTTTCAATAACCAAACAAAATGTGTGTGTGTGTGTAATTATAGATATAGAGATATATAATTTCAAGATATTTAGCAAGCTTTATGAAAAGAAAGTAACCAACAAAATTATTGGTATTCCTATTAAATGCGGAGTCAGTCCAGTAAGATCTGCGTCTTTGTAAATATTTGGCCTATGCTTCAAGTGTGTTGCCTTGTGTCTGTGCTCCAGGCATAGCGCCTATGAGAAGAGAATTCAGAGAGTGGTACACTTACCACTGAAATTTTCTTCTTACAGGATGGGGACATTCAGAGCAAGGCCTTTGAAAATTTTCTTAATATTGAACATGTCATCATATGTCAAAAGAATGGACAGTATGCACCTTTCATTATTAGAATATGTTCAAAACAGATAAAACACTTACAACCACCATGTATAGTAGGTCAATATTGATCAGTAAAGAAGCCAGACCATCCAGTGTTTAAAGCTTGAAAAAACTAAAAACATATTGAATTGGATCCAGACTTCCTAGCATAGGAAATCAGGCAATCATTTATTTGACTAAAAAGGGTATGCATACATGCTGGGAGAAGAATAAAACTTTTTCCAATGATTAAATGTGAAAAGGAGGTGTGATCATAGTCCATTTCTGTTCCTCAGGTCCCCCAACATCAGTTCCACACGCCTCAGGAAGCTTTACTGCAACAGGATCTGGGCAGTATGTGTCATATTCAAACCAAGGGCCACCACCTGCTCATATCCCACATGGATTGCCTCCTACCAGCTTGTCTCAGGGTCTTCCCATGACACAACCTGCTATGTCTGGTCCTCCGTCAGCACCTCACCTTCCCTCTCAAGACGCAAGGTTTGCTGCCCCGCCACCTACTTCTGCTGGGGTTGGAGGTTCCAGCTACCCTCCTGCGACAGGCGTTTCAAGGCCTCCCACAATGCAGGGTGCATCATTAGCTGGGCAAGCAGTTACTGGGCTGCTTGCTTCCCAGCCAAATCATGTGACTTCACCGCCACTGCCACCATCTATGACAGGGCCACCCCCTGGACCACCAATGGCAGGCTTGCAAGGACCACCTTCCACCCAGCCTTCGCAACCAGGATATGCACCACAACAGAATGGTATGCTTAGAGCATTTTGGTAGGGGTTGGGGTAACAGTCTGTAGGATTTTACTTGGGTGTTGGTTATAATAAGTGCTTGTACTAATTTGTAGCACTCTTCCTCTAAAATACGTTGAATAGCAAGGGAAATGAGCAGCTTGCAAATAACTGGATCTTGTAACTGTTTCCTCCATTATCGAAATTCTAGGTTAACAGTTATTATGTAAAAAGGTGGTCCTACATAGTGCAGCTAGCTTTTTTGGTAGCTTCTAAAAACGTTTTTCCCTGTAAATTTAAAAACCTAAATATAAAAGTGGTTTAGCTTGTTAATCCCCTACTGTTTTTTCTTACATTCAGATGATGGATACTTCCAGAGTTAAATTCGCTTAACTTTCTAGCCCAGTGAACAATGAAATGGCAAAGTCCCCGAAGTTTTGCTCTTCCTTTGGGAGGTCTTTTTAATATTAGTAGTAATGTTATTTTTGGATTCCTTCTTGTTCAGGACTACGTTGTTCAAATTTTGTGTTGACCAAACGCAGTTAATTACGTATGTGAAATATCTCTCATAGGACTGCAACCTCTTCCAGCAAAAATACGAAATATGCAATGAGTTCAATCCAGAGGAAGTTATTCATACTAAAATGTGGCTAACTTTTGATGGATCCAATAGTTCTGATTGCATGGAGTTCTTTAGAAGTTAGTAGGGTGGAGCAATATATGGCCTCCAGGCAAGGAAATGGTCACCACCCCTAAAAATAACAATTGTAGAGCTGGAAAAAGGGCAACTAAAATGATTAAGGGGCTGGAGCATCTCCCCTATGAGGGAAGGTTACAACAGCTGGCATTGTATAGCTTGCAAAAAAGGAGGATAATAAGTGACATGATAGAGGTGTACAGAATTATGCATGATGTGGAGAATGTGGATAGGGAGACATTTTTCTCCCTCTCACATAATACTAGAACCTGGGGTTATTACATGGCGCTGATTGGAGAGAGATTCAGGACAGATAAAAGGAAGTACTTCACACAGTGGAATTCAGTACCGCAAGACGCAATGATGGCCACCAATTTGGATGGCTTTAAAAGGGGGTTAGACAAACTAGAAGGCTATCTGTGGCTACATCCATATGAGAGGCATGAGACATGGGGAGGCTGCTGTTACGCTCATGTCATGCTTGTGGGTTCTGGGTTGACAGATGGTTGTGTACATATGAACAAAACGCTGGAATAAACGGACCCTCGGTCTGATCCAGCGTGGCTCTTCTTATGTTCTTATGAGATAATGGGGGAAGGAGTGTCATTGCAAGCTACTTTTCATTTCTCACTTAGGATATCTGCCAAATGCCTGCAGATATGTTCTTGTGTTATAATCCTAAAAATAGTAGACTGATTTTTCAGTTTCAGAAATGAGCCCAAAATATGATGCAAATTACCTTTAAATTAGTTTCATTTGAAGTTATAAATAACTTATTTGAAATTGTAATTTGTAGTTTGTATCATCAGAGTCTTGGTTGAATTGGACAGTGGTTATTCTTTACTATCAACGATGGATTAATTTTAGTTATGTTATATGTTTAATACCAGCATATATATATTTTTCAGGGTCCTTTGGGCAGAATAGAGGTAACCAGCCAAACTATAATGCGGCTTACTCTGGGCCAGCAAATTATGGGAGTCAGCCTGGACCGCCACCTCCAGCAAAACGTCTAGATCCAGACTCTATTCCTAGTCCAGTAAGTTAGATGTGTCCATTTTAAAATTGAGTGTCATGGTCTAGTAAGTCATGAAGATAAAAATGTGCCTCTTTGTAGCTTCTCTTCATTTGCTTTATTCATACTCACTTTCAGCAGTCTAAGGGCATGTTCTCACACAACATTTTTTTGTCCATGTTGGCAGTCCTGACCATCTCCAAGGATGTGCTCATATGGACAAAGATAGTGTGTCAATTGGATGTATAATTTGCAGCAATTCCTATGATTACACTAGTTGGAGAAGGATCACAGGAATTACCATGGACTGTATCTCTGATTGTTTGGTTCATATGTTTGTCTGCATGAATGATCAGAGTGAGCTCACATATACTTTTAAAAAGTAATTTAAATTATTCCTTTGAGTGCATGGAAGATGTGTATGAAATAGGTGTCAGCAACTTACTTGCCTCACGGCTGGCTATTATGCCATGAGGTGAAGTATGATGGCACTTTGACCACTTTCTTTATGGTGATCCTGGCTAGCATAACATGTTGTACAAAACAAGGAGCATTACAAGCTGAACAGTGTGGGGTGACCCCAAAAAACTGTATGACTAGTTCCACTAAGGGAGCTTTGACTTTGACCAGCAGCTCCTGATGGCAAACTTCTTTTGAAAGTAAGGGGCGTTTGTTATATGGCACAACAGTCAGATGTTCAAAGTAAAGTCAGAAATTCGACATGGCATGCCTAAGCCCTTGGGCACATCTAAAATAGCTCTTGCCAGCCGGTGAATACAGGTCTTGTATAAATTTTGGTGAAAATCACGAAGATTTGTTTACGTTTATGTACTGCAACCCACGGACTTCAGTTTCAGGGCAAACTGCAGCAGTATATCCAGTTGTACAGAGTCTGCTTAATTTCAGTCTTAATTGTTGGGTGCCTATGTAAGCGTCACAGAAGCAACAAGTGTGTTGCTTTAATCTGTAAAAGATGGTGGCACATTGGCTTGTGTCACTCCTCTGAAAGGAAATGGTAGGGCAACTGAATTCTGAAGAATAAAGGAGAGCACGAAGTTTGAATGGGTGCTGCTTCCCACTTATTTTTATAACTCAATTCTACTGGGTTTTATGAAGTCATTGTTCCATGCACCATAAGTTCAGGCGGTGGTAGTGGTGGCTCTTTCTCTAGAGTGGCTTTTACATGTCTAGCTTTGTGCTATCACACTAACTTAGCTTATGGAAGATAAAGGTTCAGCCTTTTGTGGTGTAAAGTCTGAATCTGCCACTTGGAAAGCATACAGGTATGTGAGTAGCTTTATTTCCTTACGTGCTCTTCCTTTAAATGAAATCTCAAAAGAATTGCATTCCCTACAGCATGGTCCCATAGTTCTGCAGAGTTGAACTAAATAGTCATATAAGCTGCCAACTAGGTCAAGGGAATGTTCATTCTAGTGGTAGAGTGAAATGTGGAAATAACATGTAGAAATGAAGCTGGTGGTATTTCCCTTCTTGTTGCATGAAAAACGGTCCAATATGCATATATCTAACAATGATGCAAGTAGGGACAGATAGGAGTAACACTGCTTGGTACTTTTGTTTTACTTTTCTCTCTCTTTTCCCTTTTTGTGGCAATTTTACTTCTTTTTTTCTTTTTAAACAAAAAAAAAGCAACTCAATGAGCTGCCACCTCAGCAGAAACCCAGACACAGAATAGATCCAGATGCAATTCCCAGCCCAGTAAGTGCGGTGTCTCTCTGTCTGCTATTGTCTGCATGTTGGTGGCTGCCTGTGTGTCTGCAAAGTAATCTTCTCCTTGCTAACCACCCCTGACGTTAGCCCTTCATCCTTATCCCACCTCTCTCTTTCTGCTCACAACATTACGATAAACAAAATAAAACACCACAAACTGTGAAATCCTCTTCACATCACAAATCAAGGGGCAATAGAAACTTGGCATTTAAAGAAACAGATAATCAAGTTGTGCCTTCCCATTCTGAAATCTAGTCATTTATAACTGAAACAAAGTACCTCTGAATATAGGGATTTCATTTGTTAATTCCATACCATGGATTCAGCCTAATCCACTAGGGACTCTTATTATATATCAAGTGTTTCTGAAATGAATAGGGATTGTTTTCCTACAAGACCCATTGAAACAAGAGGGAATTAGATGATCTCAGAAATCTTCTAAAATGTGTGTTTGATTTGAAGTTATTTTACACTTTCAAAACCATTACTCAAGTTTAATTTTTAGTGAGAAGCAGCAGTCATTCTGTTAAAGTTTCTCCCTGATATAATTTATGGGTGAATATTAGAGGGGAAACGGAGATAATAAATACATTGAATTAACTGCTATAACATTTTACTTAAGCAGCAGGGTATTAAATTTGGTTTGTTAACAAAAGATATTCCTTGACAGTATTAGTTTTTTAAAAAGGGAAGTTGCTTTAGTTTGTGATAAACTTGTTGATGTCAATTCCTATTGCCCCTGTGTTGCTGTGTTTTGGGAATAGGCTGAAGTTGGCCACAACACTAAAATCTGAGCCACAGTGTTACCAACTTCAGTTAGTTTGTAGACTTGGAACAGAAAAAATTCTTCTTGGCATGGTCACTCAACCTTTGTATGCGCTCTCTTCACTGGTGTGTTTCCGATCAGAATATAAAGGTATTTGTGTCCTGGTCATTGGAGGTTTACTGCTAAAATCAAGATATGAAAGGAAAGGAGGATTGAACATTCTAACAGGAAGGGTGGATGCCATGGAAGTATTTAAATGCAATTAAACTAGAGCACGCAGTAATGGATTGCAAGGGAGCATTATCTTTTCCATAGCCTTTTGTGGGCAGAAGTAAATAAATACCTGTTTTCCATGAGTTGGAAAGTATCCTTTAGTATACTTCAATACGACTGTAATTTGCCTTGCTCTTGTATGGTGAGTGGTTGGATGCAGAATTATTTGGGTTCCGAAAACTTATATGGCTGCCCTTTTGGTTTCAATCAATCATTACTACTACAGTTAATTAATAGTTATTCAATCCCACCAGTGTTTTTACTTTGAACAGAACTTCAAAGTTGTATAAATCCTGACCTGTGAGAATTGCAATCTAAGCTTAACAGGACAGAATTGAAAGATTTGTCTTGATAAAGGAGTAGGATGGATGGTGCAAGTTACTTGCTAGCAGAAAGGGAGTGGCGATAATTGATCTGAAAAGGCTTTGCGGAAGTTTTTTGAGAAGCATTTTGAAGAATGCTCTGTTGGTTTGACCGATGTGGAGATTCTTTTCCAGCCATTGGGATTAATAAAGCCAGATTGCACAGAATGGATGTAGTAAGAAGGGAGGTGGGGAGAGAGCAGTGGGGGGCATCTAGCTTTCTAGGTGGATATTTATTTGCTTGGAGGATCATTTCATCATGTGAAGCCCTCTTGCAGTCTGAAGTGGTACCGCCAAGGCAGGGTTTTTATCATCTCAAGAGAACTAGAACTTGGCCTCAGTTGTCATTGCATCAGTTTTGTTGCGTTTATCGTCAGATATAAAACACTTGGTACTTCCTTTAAAAAAACAACAGCTAGGAGATAACAAACTACACTTTACAAAAATGCTAGTTTAGTCTTTAAGCATGACATTCACAGACCTAGCTTAGTATATAGTTGCAATAAAAGATTCTGATGAATAATGAGGGGGGAAACTTTCTTGGTCTCTGGGTTTTAGATTAGTATAGCCTTCCCCATCTTGGTACCCTCCAGATGTTTTGGACAGCAACTCCCAGCATTCCTGACCATTGGCCATGCTGGCTGGAGCTGAAGGAAGTAGAAGTCTAAAACCTCTGGAGGGCCGCACGTTGGGGAGGGCTGGATTAGTGGCTATCATATCTTGAAATGTAGTCCTTAACATGCTAATTGTATCTCTGTCTTTGAATTTATCCCCAACTCTGGAAATAGCAAACTGATAGAAACTTAAACTAAATTTAGTTTTCTATTAAGCCATTGATTACAAATCCTGTTCGGCTACTGCTTAACTTGAAAGTTGTGTTATCACCAGTTTTTACAGAGTGTCCACTGCACTGCTAACTTGCTGCTTCTCATTTTAGATCCAGGTAATAGAAGATGACAGGAATAATCGTGGGTCAGAGCCATTCGTCACTGGAGTCCGTGGGCAAGTCCCACCCCTTGTCACTACCAATTTCTTGGTCAAAGATCAAGGTAATATCATGCTTATGTAGTTGAAGAGAACTCTCAGTCTCAGCCAAAAAAGGAAGTCACCTGGCTCTTTGGCATAGACACCATGATCACATAGGGTTTGATTAGTCTTTAAAGGATGGAAGCTTTTATATTCAGAAGTTCCCAGAGTACGTTTTAGTTGCGATCAATCAACCAACCCTGAACACTTTTGCATGAAACAATAAGGAATATATGTAAGGGAGCTGTAAGGGGACAGGAAGGTCAGGTTTCAGGGCATGGCTGATGCAGCTAAAACTAAGCCGGCCTGGGTCTGGTCAGTGCCTGGATCGGAGACTTCCTGGGAACGCTAGGTTTGCCACCTTGAGCTTTGTTGTGTAATAAAGGCAGTTTATACATGGAGAAACAAACAGATTGAGCCAGAGACTTGTGAAAAACACTGTGTAAAACTAACATGTTGGATTAGTTTCTTGACTTAAGAGGAAAGAGTAACTGTATTTGTTCGTAACACCAAAAGATGCCATGGTACTCCAGACATTAACTGCTTGCGGCATATACTGTCATGGATGCCTCTTTCCTAGTGGTTTGTGCTGAACTCTGGGATCGAGCATAAAGCTTCCTCAGCTGACCCTCTAAGAATTGGCTTGTGTATCTGCCCAACCTGGGAACAATTCCATTTTTTAAAATCTGGGTATGTCTGTAACTCACCTGTGGTCATCGGTCAGTAAAACCAAAGTCATCAAAGCTATCTCCCATGATGGAGAGGGTAACTTCTAGGCTTGGATCCAAAAAACTTCAAGGAAGGGGCTTCCCTGCTTTTCCCTCCACACTGTGCCCCCCTCCCTGCCCCCAAGCTGATTCTGATCTCAGGGAATCCATGGGAACTGCATGGGATATAACACTGGGGGGAATTATGGACTCCCCGGCTCATGTGTGCGCAGAGGTAACTGGCATACTAGGGTCGTCTCTTTGGATCTAACCTTAGGGTTTTGGCTAACTTTGGGGCTGGGTCTTGGCCAGCTCTTTTGTTTCTGTATTCCCTCAGAGGACAGGGTTTGATATACTCAGGCTGAAACCTAAGTAAGTCTTAACATCATGTGCACACACAGAGGTACCTTCTTCTCCGTGATCCTGCCTGTATCTTCGGAGGAGTTTTTTCCAAGTCCCCCCACCTCCAGCAATGGGGAAAGGCCCTTTTTGGGAAGATTTGCCTGGCCATTGTTCTTCTACCCCTTTTGGCGACTGTCTTGCTTTCCCAAGCCTTTCTTCTATGGTTTATCCAGCTGCAGCAATCTTTATTGCCTTGCTGTTTTGCTTTGATATATGATTTAATTATTCTAATTGTCTGGCTTACAATTTTTATGTGACTGTTAACCAACATGGGAACGTTAATACTGGAGAGTGGGGTATACAATCTGTTAGTTTGGTATTAATGTACAGATAGAGTTTTGATTTCTTCTACTTTTCAGGGAATGCAAGCCCCCGCTACATAAGATGTACATCCTATAATATCCCCTGCACTTCAGATATGGCTAAACAGTCTCAAGTTCCTCTTGCTGCAGTCATAAAGCCATTGGCTGCACTGCCTACAGAAGAGGTGAGGTTGCTTCCAGAGACTTCAGATGAAATAGAATGTAGTTCTTTATTTCCAGTTCACAGACCCTAAAAAACCAAACAACTCAGGCAAATGAAATAGCAAGAAGTATAAATTTATTATGTCTATGTTCCATGCATATCTCTGTGATCTTTTATTTTTTTAGCTTCACTAAATAAAGGACTCAAATAGATGTTTACAAAATTGTAAGCCATACAATTTTGATCAAGGTTTTTGTATGTGATCAAAGAAAGTTACTAGCTACGAACTAGCAACGGTAATTTCTTTGTTTATCAGCTGGCTTCCTGGGAGGCTAATTCTAGTTTGTCATTTTTAACTGTATTCAACTAGCCCCTTCACTGGCTTCATTGTCCAGTTGAATTCTTCCTTAAATTTGCATTAATTGTTTTAAAAAATATTCTATTTGTTTAACTTCGGGTTCATTTATTTATAGACATAATAAAGCTCCCAAAGTGGCTTTATGCATTAATAAAAACAAAGCGCCCCCCAGGTTTACAATCTAGAGTGGAAAGGAGAATGGGAATAGGTGGGGGTGGGGAGAAAGAAAACAAGAACATTCAGGGATCTGTTCTTCTTAATGTTCTTTGGTTCTTACAATGACCAGATGGGGTGGCAATAGGCTGCTCGTATTTCAAAGAGAGGCCTCCAAGAAATAGCCTGGTGACTTGACCTTCCTCAGAATAGCTGTAATAACGGTTGGAGATGGTTGTGTTTCCATGTGGGGCCTTGGCCTCTGGTGCCTACTAGGAAACTACCTGTTTCTTATCATTCCTGCTCTTTCAGGTAAGGCTCAGGGGGCCCAGATGATACTCCCTCCTCTGAGCTGATGTCCTGCTGCTCTTCATTACAGAGTAGTTGGAAATGATGGTTGCTGTGACGAGAGTCCCAGCCCAGTGGGTAAAAGTAGCACCTGACAATCGCTGTTGCATGAAAGGTGTCCAGTACTTTATATTCTCTCATATGAGTGAATGAAAAAGTGAGCCAGACGGTATCTGCATAGCTCTTACCTAGGGTCCCGCTAGTGTGAGCAACAAAATGGAACCCACGAACTGACTTTTATATGCAAGATCGTTACAGCCTGCTTTAGCCATTCAAGACATTATAACGATTATATTTTGAGCCAAAGGACTTCCCATGGAAAAATAAAACATAGTAAAGATACTTCACTTGTAAAACATGCTGTTCATTGAGTCAGTCAACTTTAGCAGTCTGATCAACTGTTGCTTTAGAAGCTAGATGCTTATTTCAGAGAAGTGGGGAAGACTTGACCTGGATGTCGAAAAGGTAGCTTCATGCAGAGCCTGGCTAGGCAAGCATTTTTAAAATTTGGCAAGTTTTGCTCCCAGTGTTAAGGGACTTGCTTAGCAGCTGTGTCCTCCATCTGTTAGGGGAAAGAAGACACTCTATTTTTTTTTAATAATTTTTATTGCTTTTCCACATTAATTAAACATACATCATTACAGTAAAAGAAAACAACAACAACAACAACCTACTACATACATGTTGAATAAATATTGAATACATATATATTGAATAGATAGTAACTATAAAATATATCATATCATAACATAATCAAATGTAAGCCTATGCGGCAGGGTCTTGCTATTTACTGTTTTGCTCTGTACAGCACCATGTACATTGATGGTGCTATATAAATAAATAAATAAATAAATAAATAAATAAATAAATAATAATAACATACAAGTGCACCCCCCACCTCAGGATCTATTCCTGACTCCAAAATCTCATACTCTCTTCTGCTGGTGGTTTCCCACTTCCCTTAGAAAACACAAATATTAGGAACTGTTTCCAAATTCCTTCAAACTCATTTATTTTCGTTATACCTTTCCTCCACTTAATATTACAAGTCAATTTATCATTAATAGCTATATCCCAAACTTCTTTATACCATTCTTCAATAGAGTATTCCCCTTGAATCTTCCAGTTCCTAGCTACCATCAATCGTGCTGCAGTCAGCAAACTCGATATCAATTCTTTAATTTCTTTTCCACATTTTAAATCTTCAAATAGTGACAGTAATGCAATTTTTGGTGTTTGTTCTATTTTCATTCCCACTATTTCTTCAATTTCCAAAAACACCATCTTCCATAATCTTTGTACATATTTGCATTCCCACCACATATGTAAATACGTTCCTTTTTCCCCACAACCTCTCCAACAGTTTGCTGAATGCTGATTATCTTATTCAATCTAATCGGGGTTAGGTACCACCTCCACAAAATTTTAAAATAGTTCTTTTTTATTCTCACTGACATACTTCTCAACACTCTTTGTTTCCAGAGTCCCTCCCAGCTCTGTCGTCCTATTTGTACCTTCAAATCTGTCTCCCATACCAATTTTCCTGAACTATCCACCAGCCCTTTCTCCAGCAATATTTTATATATTTCACTCATTAACCCTTTTAATGCTGAACTTCCTCCCTTACATTTTTCCCTTTTAACTATTAATTCCTCAAACTTTGTCATTTCTCTACAATCTCTATTTTCTCTAATCCACTTTTTATTCCACTGTTCTAATTGCCTATAATCTAACCAAGTTAATTTTTTCTCTTTTAAAACCTCTTCCATATCTTCTCTTGTATTTACTTCTCTCAACCAATCCTTTAATTTCATTTTATTTTTCTCTATTAATATTTTACTTAATCTGCCCTTCAGTTCCTCTGGGAAATTCTTTAACATTATTACCGGTGACAAAGGGGAGCTGTTCGGAAGCAGCTCCCCTTTAAATTTACTCCAGATTTCCCAGTGAGACCTCAGGAGCGGATTACCTATACTTTCAACCCATTTTCTCCCTCCTTCCCTAAAAAAAACATTTTCTAATATCATCTCTACATTACTTGTGGTTTTGTCCTCCATCCAATCTAGATCTCCTACTCCTATAATTGCTTCTACAATATGCCTTAACCTGTTTGCTACATAATATCCGGGCCCGATTCAAAGTGCTGGTATTGACATTTAAAGCCCTAAACGGTTTGGGGCCAGGTTATTTGAAGGAACGCCTCCTCCCATATGTACCTACCCGGACCTTAAGATCATCTACAGGGGCCCTTCTCCGTGAGCCTCTCCCAAAGGAAGTGAGGCAGGTGGCTACTAGGAGGAGGGCTTTCTCCGCTGTGGCACCCCGGTTGTGGAATGAGCTCCCCAGAGAGGTCCGCCTGGTGCCTTCACTGTACTCCTTTCGTCGCCAGCTGAAGACCTTTTTATTCACTCAGTATTTTAACACTTAATTTTAACTTAAATTATACTGTTTTAACTCTGTATTTTAACCTTATATCAATTTTGCTGCGTGGTTTTATCCTGGTTGTGCTTTTTATATTGTATTTTGTATTTGTGTTTTTTAACTTGTTGGTTCAATTATGATGGTTTTAATTTTTGTGAACCGCCCAGAGAGCTTCGGCTATTGGGCGGTATAGAAATGTAATAAATAAATAAATAATATAATATAATTTTATATTTGGGAGACCCATTCCACCCTTCTTTTGACTTAAATACCAATTATTCTTATTTACCCTCGCTTTCTTATCTCCATTACAATAATTGTTTATAATATTTTGCCAACTTTTTATCTCTAATTCTGAAATTTTTATTGGTAACATCCTAAACACAAAATTAATCTTTGCTAAAATCTTCATTTTTATTAATGCTATTCTTCCAAACCAGGATAAATTTAATCTTTTATATTTTTCCAATTTTATTAAAAACCTCTTTTTTTAACTTAATTAAATTTTCCTTCTCTAAATTATCTAAATTTTTTGTAATTTTGATTCCAAAATATCTAATCTGTTCCTTAACTCTCATTTCTATTCCCTTCCGTTCCCATTCCTTTTCTTCCTTTTTAGTATAATTAAACAAAATCATCTCTGATTTGGACCAGTTTATTCTTAATCCAGTAACTTCTTCAAATTCTCTCAATTGTTGTTTAATTCTGTCTATCTTTCTTATTGGATTCTTAATAGTTAATAGGGTATCATCCGCAAACATATTCAATTTTATTTTTTTTACACCACCAATTCCTTCTATCTCTCCATCATCTCTTAATGCATTCGCCAGTACTTCCATAACCATTACAAACAGGACCGGCGAGAGCGGATATCCTTGTCTTGTACCTCTGGTTAGTCGTATCTTATCGGTGAGTCCGTCGTTTACCACCACTACAGCTGTATTTTGGGAATATAACTGTTCTATTATTGTTTTAAATTTATTTCCAAATCCTATTTTATCTAAAATAATCTTTAGTGCCTGCCAGCTCACACAATCAAAAGCCTTAAAGATATCCAATGCCAAAATTCCTGCCTTAATCTTAGATTTTTTTATCACATGTATTGCATTTAAAACTCTTCCCACTAAATTGTGCATCTGTCTGCCCGCCACAAATCCACATTGGTCTTCTCCTATATATTCCGATATAAATTTGTTTAACTTATATGAATCAGGGACAGTCAAATCTTTATCTGGTTTTGGAATTAATATTATCAATGAATGTTCCCATGATTCTGGTATCTTCTCTCCTTGCAATATAGCGTTATAAAGTTTCAATAATTTCGGTACTAAAAACCCTTTGAAGACCTTATAATATTTTGATCCTAGACCATCTGCTCCTGGTGATTTACCCACTTTCAAATTATCTATTACTTCTTCAACTTCTCTTTGAGTTATTACCTTCTCCATTAGCTCTTTATGTTCTATTTTTATTCCCTTCTTTATATACCTTTCTATATAATCCTCCAACTTCTTTTTTTGGATATCTTTTTCCTTATATAGTTCTTGATAAAATTCCTGAAATTTTTTTATTTTATCCTTCATTGTATGACAATAATTCCCTTGTTTATCCTTCAATGCTCCTATCCCATTTCTCGCTTTTTCCTTTTGTGTGAGTCTGGCAAGCAATCTAGAATTTCTATTACTATTTTCAAAATACTCCCTTTTCATATAAATTATGTTTTTCTGAACCTGTTCTATATTTATATTCTCTAACTCCTTTTTCTTAGCTTGTATTTCTATTAATTTATATTTATTTTTACCCTGCCAATATTCTTCCTCCAAACTCCTAATCTCTGTCTCTAACTTCTCCTGCTCTGCATACTGTTGTCTTTTTAAATTACACATTTCTCTAATACAAATTCCACTTGCTATAGCCTTCATGGTGTCCCAAACCACTGACCCTGCCGTTCCTCCCTTTTCATTAATTTCCCAGGACTCTGACAATTCCCTCTGAATTTTTTCTACCACTTTATTATATTTCAATATTTTTGTATTCATTTTCCACCTATACGCTTCTTTGTAATTCTTCTTAACTGTAAACTCTAAACTTAACAATGCGTGATCTGTTACCTTTATTACCCCCATTTCCATTTTACAAACCTTAGTTGCAAACTCTTTCGAGACAAATATATAATCTATCCTAGAGTATGTATGATGAACTGGGGAATAATATGAAAACCCAGGCTTTGCCCCATTAAGTAAACGCCAGCAGTCCACATAGTCATTTTCTTTTACTAATTTGTTCATTATAGTAATATTATTTCTCTTTTCAACGTTAGTGGGGTTTGACCTGTCCCATCTATTATCCATCACTATATTAAAATCCCCAGCTAAGATAACATACCCCTCCTTAAATTCTTCTATTTCTTTAAATAATTTTATAAAAAACTCTCTATGTCTCTCATTTGGGGCATAAACATTAACTAATGTATATATTTTACCTTCAATTTGACCTTTTATCATAAGGTATCTACCCTTATCATCCTTCTTTATAGTTTCTCATATAAATCCACTTTTTTTTTTAAATCAAAGTAGCCACTCCATTTTTTTTGAAGTCCCCAATGACTTTCATAATAAACTGACCACTTTATCCTTATCTGATTTACGTCCTCGAACCCCTGGTGTGTTTCTTGCAACATAATAATGTCAGATCCTTCTTTATTTAACATTTGTTCAATTCTCCTTCTTTTCACGACTGCCCCCAAACCTTTAACATTGAGCGTTGATACTTTTATTTTTTTATCCATAGTCACCCTTTTGATGTCTCTTCCGATCCCTTGTGCTCTGTAACTCAAATTCACATACATAAAAACACAAACACCATAAAAAAACCCTCAAATCCCTTACTCCAACCCACTCCATCCCCCCTACCCCCCCCACCTCTTCCCCCCCCCCAAATCCCCATAAGTCTATCACTCCGGCCATCTACTTTAAGGGGGGTGGGGAGGCAGTGCTTCGCCTGGCCGGCAAGGTCTCTATATTTTAACAATTCTATCTACAATTATCTCATAATGCATTTATCAATTCTATTACATCCCAGATGCCCCAGCCTCACTTCCCTCCCCGCCTGTTTCAGTCAAACTAAGCATCATCATACAGACCCAAGCTCTTCAACAGCTCCTTGCCCTGATCCAAAGAGGTTACTCTGTGCTGCCTCTCACCATATGTAAATCTTAAAAATGCAGGGTAACCCCAAGCGTATTTTATTGCTTTTTTCGTTAATATTTCCGTTATCTGCTTAACACTGCGTCTCCAATTAAGTGTATGCTGACAAAGATCGTTATAAATTTGTACTGTTTTGCCTTTATATTGTAGCAGGGCCATGGATCTCAATTTCTTCATAACTTGCTCTTGTAATAATTGCCAAATTTGACCAGAATGTCTCTAGTAGCTCCCTTGTAGTTTTGTCCCCCCACTCTATGAATTCTATCCAAATCACAGTCCTCTATTTCCAAATCAGGCATCATATCTTTGAACCACTGCAAGATTATATCCCTCAAGTCTTCTCCTGGTGATT
Organism: Elgaria multicarinata webbii; assembly: GCF_023053635.1. Taxonomy (NCBI): domain Eukaryota; kingdom Metazoa; phylum Chordata; class Lepidosauria; order Squamata; family Anguidae; genus Elgaria; species Elgaria multicarinata. The sequence goes on from NC_086176.1 coordinate 808,169, forward strand.
GAATCAGATGTTTGATACGAATTGATGATCGACGGTTCTGGTCTTCTAATTGGATCAGCCTTAATTCATGGTCCTGGAATTGGACATTAGAGCTTTTTTCAAAAACATCCTGTCTTTTCTCCAGCAAATTTGCTCCAGCCTCCAAATTTTTTATGCTCTTAACATTCTGAGCAATCTTACCAGCCAACACTGCCATTCGTTTATCTGATCTCTCAGCCTGTTGATCGATTCTTTTAAAGATAGTTTCATTATTTTCTACTATAAAGCTTTTGATTTCAGCCATGGTGGCTGGCTCCTTGCCAATTGGTGCCTTGCCACCTTCCGCCATTTTAGGGTCTGCCGCCGCTATTTCCGTCTCTCCCTGCACTTCTTCCGAAGCCAACTTCTCAAGGTGGGGAGGTTATGATTACTAGGTCTTTTCCTTGACCAGGTAACTTTTGCAATTTCTGTTTTTTGTTTTTTTTTAATGTTCGACATAGGGCATAAATCTCTTTCTTAATGTCTCGGATTGATCATAGCAATCTCTCCTTCCTTGCCCGGGCTGCTTTTGTCTCTCTGTAATTCCCGGTAAGTAACTCTTTCTTCTCCAGTAAGGAGTGAGATTCACCATAAATCAAGTCAGCATTTGCTGGGAGAGTCGACAATAGCAAACAGTTTATTTTTAATCTTACTCTCCACTCCAAATGCTGCTTTAAACTGTAACTGCGTCGATTTCCCCACTCCTTATAAATCTCTTTCTTAGTGTCCCGAATTAATCAACACCGTCTCTCCTTCCCTGCCCGGGCTGCTTTTATCTCTCTGTAGTTCCCGGTGATTAACAACTCTTTCTTCTCCAGTAAGGAGTGAGATTCACCATAAATCAAGTCAGCGTTCGCTGGGAGAGCTTCTAACCATAACAAGCAGTTTACTTTCAATCTCATTCTTCACTCCGAAACGCTGCTTTGCCAGCTGTAACCACGTCGATTTCCCCACTCCTTATATCATTTCGAGTTTCACAAATATCAACAACACCGACAGTTAGTATTCATAGTCCTTTTCCATCATATTCATTTGAGATTTATGCCCTTTTAAAAGAGATAATTGACTTTTCCGGCATGGCCGGTTAGAACTTCAAGAAACTCTTACCAGTTCCATGGCTGCCAGGCTCCGCCCCCCCCGGAAATAAGACACTCTAAACCAGCTAGGTATACAGAAGGAGGGGTGTTGAAGGGGAACTAGCAAAACCCACTTTCAGAATGGTTGAAATGTAGCGCCTGTTCCTTAGAGATATTTTCTCCTTAGTACAAGAAGGCATTTGAAGGCTTTTTGTCAGTGGGTTGTTCGCTGCCTTGAAGGGTGCATCTGTAGCCCCTGCAGTGGCAGCATACTTGAATGTTTTTTAGAGCCCTAGGTATTGATTCTGTTTCTCCATTAAAAATAGAACTGGTACCTTATTTCTTTGTCTTCAGATAAGGTGCTCCTAGTTATACAGAAACTGGTTCAATAAAGAATTTATAAAAATATAGAACCCTTGGCCTGATCAAGAACTGGATGTAACGAAGTCTTAGTTATTCCTTACATTAGCAGACATTGGCACAGTAAAATGTTTCATCATTCTATGGGTTAAACATGACAAAATGGTCTACATTGAAAGCTTCATATGAGCTTTTTTGGCCACACTAAAATGAGAAAAACATTTTAGTGGTAGTAAAAACATGGTAGTAAAAACATTTCATAGACAAAAGCTGACTGAAACAAGGATGGCGTGCTTGTAACTTGTTCCAGAGCTGTGCTTTGTCACAGATCTTAACTTTGACAAAAGATTCAATGGTTTAAATGTATTTTCCCATTTTAAATGGAATTAATTTAACCATTGTAAACTTTGAAGGTGGCAGTAGGATTTTCTAAGTTTTCTTTCTTTACTCTTTCCCCCCCATCCCAGCCCAAGAAAATATAGGATTTGTTTGATATAGTTTTACACAACTGATCTTATATTATAGATGTAGGAAAAGGTTTGTTGCGTTGCTGACGTGAATACTAGACCAAAGTGCAGAAGAAATGTTCACAGGTATCACCTGCTGGGGAGAACAAGGGAAGTTGCTTTAAATAGCATCAATATCCAGATTTTATTTTCTTTCCAGACTCCTCCTTATTTGGTAGACCATGGAGAATCGGGTCCTATCCGGTGCAATAGGTGCAAGGCCTATATGTGCCCTTTTATGCAATTCATTGAGGGTGGAAGAAGATTCCAGTGCTGCTTCTGTAGTTGTGTCACCGAGGGTAAGATTTTTCTACTGAGACAGTTGTGGAGAATGAGAAGGGAAGTGGTTCTGTTTATGTTGCAAGGAAGTATAAACTGAAGGTTATCCAATGGCATAAATCATGTAACAAATCCCAAGGGTAGATTACTAATACTTTCATGTTGATTGACTGCATTGTAAATTTTGGGCTTAAATTCTGGATAAGCAATGTATCAAGCCAAAGACCATACATATGCCCTGTTTGGATTTTGAGCAGTTTCCTTCCCTTTTGATGGAGCGTGTGCAGATATTACTAAGCTTAAGAGCAAGTCTGCATGTTTGGCTCACTATAGCATCAAACACTTGGGTGCGTTGGGCCTTCTTCAGCCTTGGAGTAACTGGAGGTGGTTCCCATACTCCTACCCTTAATTAAGTAGCAATGGCTATAGCAGACTGGTCTTTCCATGCGGCGCATTGTGGGTGTACATAGAAAAAGCATGGAATGTAGTATTGAATGCAACTTCCTGTGAATCTCTGCTTTTAAAAAGAAAAAGCAAATTTCTGACCCTTGTGGTTGCGATGATATCCTTGAAAGCTTGTAGGCCATAATTGTGGAAATCCTAGAACCCAAAAATGTAGACTAATTAGGGGTTTACTGGTTGAAGGCAGGTTTCTGTTTAAAAAGATATACAAAATAATAAAATTTGCAAAATTATGCAAAACAAGAAACATTATGTAGCTTACATTATTGATATAAGCTGCACAATACAGCTTTCTTAAGACTGGATTTTAATTGCATAAACTAAGAAATGTAATCCTTTTTTTGTGCTGCATGTGGCATTGCTATGTTAATCTTAGCCTTTCATATAGGAAGGCAGTTAATGAATGCTACAATCCTCAAGGAGCAAAGTGATTAGTGCAGCCTCTTTGTGATCCATAACTCATCAATTAAGGTTAATTCTAAAACTTAACCCTTAATATCTTTATTTTTTCTATTTATAATCGTTCTCTGAAATATTTTCTTTTTAAATGAGTCATTTAGAAAGAATACACAAAGCTTGACAACTCTTTAATTAGGGATGTGTTTACTAAGATTAGCTGAATTCTGTGACCTGCATAGATTATGCAAAAAAGAAAAAAGCCATGTGTTTGCTTACGTTCCATTATCCTGCTTCTACTAATCATAGGAAATCCTACTCACATTATCCACACACATTTGCACCTATCTATGTCTTAAGAGTACCAAGAAAACTTGCTTTTTTAAACAATCTAATACTAATTTCAGTGCTTGAGCATTACAATTGGGAAGTACAGAGACCTGCCTCATAATATACTTCTGTTAAATGAGTACTGAGTAGTCATGATTATTGACTGGCAACAATATCCATTAATATGGACGTGCTCCAATATTTAACAACTGACATTAAATAAATGTAATACACAAAACTGGACAATCGCAGGTAACTGCACCCAGGAGGCATTTGATAAATTTATTTCCTTGCTTAAAAAGAGTGTTTTCTAGAGTGTCTGTCAAACTTTTCCTTTACTGGGATCTAAATGTGAACTTACTTGCCACAAAAAACATTACTAACTGTCTAAAGAAAAAGTACATTTATGTAAGTTCCTCTCCTTTTCCTCTGTTCCTAGTGCCGTCTCACTACTTCCAGCATTTGGATCACACAGGCAGACGGGTGGACTACTATGATAGACCTGAATTATCATTGGGGTCCTATGAATTCTTGGCAACTGTTGACTACTGCAAGGTATGACTGCTTATTACTTATTTAATCAATTTATATACCACTTAGATAGGTCTAAACGGTTTACGAAGACAAAGATTAAAACGTATCGTAATAAAACAGACATCATCAATTAAAACGTTTAAAATATTTAAAAACAAAACTAAGAGTACTATGAGTACTAAACAAACTAACTGTGCAGCACAATCACCAAGGGAAGGCTTGAGTAAAGAGATGTGCCTTGAACTGGTACCTAAAACGCATCACAGTCAGTGCCTCCTGAATACCCAGAGGGAGGGCCTTGCATAAGGTGGGGGTCACCATGGATAAGGCCTGCTTCCCCGTGGTTTGCGGCCAGATGGTCATCTGCAGGTCATAGCACAACCAGCAAGGACTCTTCTGAAGTCACCTCCTTTATACTGCCAAGGGGGAAATTATTTTCATGATTGCTCTGTTGGCCCACATAAAGTAATATAAAGAGTACTGTACCAGGTTTCTGCTGTACAAGCAGTAAGTGGTTGTCTGCATACCTAAGAGTTGGGCTACCCGCTCTTAAACTCTTTACCTCTGTTGAAGTTGCCATTGGAAAGCCTAGGAAATAATTTCCAGAGTGTGAGCTGAGGAATGTTTTCATATGTGTTTCTATTACTGGTGCAACTGCCCTTCCCCCCCCCCCCCCACCCGGGCCTTTATTACATTTCTAGACTGCTCTATCCAGTCCAAAAAGCTTAAAGTAGGTAACATTAAAACAAATTTACGGTGCAGTCCTATGCATGTCTACTGAGATGTAAGTCCCATTGAGTTCAAGAGGTAGGGGTACCTTGGATTGCAGCCTAAATTCTAAAATCCCTAAATGCCTCCCTTTCTCCAGGGTTACCTTCTCCAGGTAACCAAAATAGAAAGGTTTTAAAATACTATGGAAGATGCTTGCCTTTTGATTTTTCATGGGGAGGGAGTTTAAATCTGTACGGAAATCAAATAGAGCTGCTTCGCTCTCGCTGCATTCTGTCAAGACATGCGTCCTACCACCTTCCTTTATCATTATGCCCTTTGATCCGGGCTGGTGATGCCCCAGCTAAGGATTATGATGCAGATTTCTCCCATGGTTTGTTGTGGCATAACAAACATAGATGTTAAGGCGAGGTTAGAAGATGGACAGCCTCTGTATTGTGTAGCTCATTGGAAGTAGGAACACGCACACTTAAACAGGCGAGCTGCATTTCTTGTGCTAGTAGAGCATTGCACAAGTGTACATGTTAGCAGCACATATGCACACGTTAGTAATAGTGTTCTTCTCTTCCTCTCCTACAGAATAACAAGTATCCCAACCCCCCTGCTTTTATTTTCATGATTGATGTATCCTATAATGCGATAAGAAATGGCCTGGTAAGACTGATCTGTGAAGAGTTGAAGACTCTCCTGGACTACCTGCCCAGGTAAAGCAGATAAGGTGGCATTTTAAAAGGTAGAATTAATCTGATGTAAGCTTCCCAAGAGATTTTGAGGGACACATTCTGTTGCTCATTAACTTATTTAGGTAAAAAGTAAAGTGCCTTTCAGTACTCCCGAGGTGGGAGGGAGTCTTCTGGCAATTGTATTCTCTGCTAAGAGTGTCACAGGATTGCAATTTTTAGAATTTGTTCAGTTGCTGCTGCTGTATTTGAGCTTATTCTGCTTCACTGCAGGCCCATTTCTAGGCATTCTTAATATCTCTCAATTTTATTTAAACAGAGAAGGAAACATGGAAGAATCGGCCATCCGTGTGGGCTTTGTCACCTACAACAAGGTTTTGCACTTCTATAATGTGAAGAGCTCTCTGGCACAGCCACAAATGATGGTTGTGTCTGATGTAGCGGATATGTTCGTACCTCTTCTTGATGGCTTCCTGGTGAACATTAATGAGTCTCGCACAGTTTTCACCAGGTAAATGAAAGTTGGCAAATAGCAATAAATGGCTTGGTATGTCCTGTTGCAGTAGCTATCATAAAACACATCTATAGTGTGGTGTCCTAAAAATTATAATAAATAAATCGTATGGGTTGTTAACCCATTTTTAACACAAGATGGTGCATTCAATGCTGAAGCTCACAAAATTGCATGTATGTTTTGAGGGAGGTGGTGGAGAAAGTGGGCATCTTTTCTAGTTCAGTCCCTGTTGTGAGAGCCTACACACCTTCCAATAAGGGTGGAGGTGCTATAGGTCTCCCTTGTCCATCTGCTCAGCGCTCTCCTTGATGGTCATTAGGCACCCAGTAGTGTCCTCAAGGCAGGACAGCACCGCACTCAAGGAGGGCAGGACACTCCCACCCCAAATGCAGCGTGATCAGCTGACCACATTTTGAAATGAGCGAAGTAATACAACTGCTGGTTGTATTACAGCTATCAGTAGTAATACAACTACTGATATCAACTACTGATAGGGGCTTCCATTTCCAACAACTGTAAAACCTTTTGGCAGATAGTATCAGGTGCCCTAGGTAACAGCAATGGCAGCATGGAATGCCATATACCGGCTGAAATCTGGGAGAATCATCTCCGTATCGCCTTTAGTGATAGCCACATATCAAATTCTGATCCGAGACTGCCACGTGACTCCCCTAACTGGCCCAATGTCAATATCAGCACTGTAGAGGACTTAATGCTACAGTTAAAGTCACGTAAGGCTCCTGGACCAGATGGCATCCCCTCAGAGATGCTGAAAAGCAACATCAGCTGGTGGACTGCCCTGTTAGGGCCTCTTTTCTCTGTAATAAATAAAACTGGGTTAATTCCTGCAACTTGGCTAAAAGCCATTGTCATTCCAATATATAAAAAAGGACCCAAAGATGACCCATCCAACTATCGGCCTATTAGCCTCTTATCTGTAGTTGGTAAGGTCTATGCCAGTTTCTTGGCCTTGAAACTAAAAACATGGATCCTTGATAACAATATCCTGGGAGAAGAACAGATTGGCTTTAAAGCAGGCTGCTCTACTCTTGACCATTGCCTGGTACTGGCTCACCTGGTTCATAAATATTCTACACCCAGTGGAGGCAAATTATTCACCGCTTTTATTGATCTCAAATCTGCCTTCGATTCAATATGCCGAGCCCATCTTTGGCGCAAACTGGAACAGCTTTCTATCGAAAGCAGGCTTCTGTTCCTGATTCAATCTCTGCATCATAAAACATCTGCCCAGGTTCGTTGCAGTAGACAAGGACATCTCACAAATGAGATTGTCACTTCACTTGGTGTCAGACAAGGATGTGTTCTCGCCCCCATCTTGTTCAACCTTTATCTGGCAGACCTCCCTGCCTGTATGGCGTCATTACCATCGCATGCACCCAAGATTGGTTCAACAAAAGTTTTCGTTCTTCTCTATGCTGACGATGCTGTTTTGATCTCCCAGACTCGACTGGGCCTCAAGAGACTACTAAATGGTTTTGCCAAATACTGCGAGAAAAATTTGCTGACAATTAACTATTCAAAAACCAAAGTGGTAGTTTTTGCCAGGAGGAAGGTAAGATTCCCCTGGTCCATTGGGGGAAACAGAATCAACCAAGCTGACGCATATAAATACCTGGGCATATGGTTTCATGAAGCTCAAAACTGGAGGGCACATGGCAAACACACCAAGAGCAAAGCTGAATAAACTATTGGTGCATTAGCCCGATTCTTCTTTGCGAAAGGTGGGAAATATCTACCGGCAGCCATCCAGGTTTACAAAGCTAAAATAGTGTCTCAGACTCTGTTTGGAGCTCCAATATGGTTCCCACACTTCACAAGTTCTCTTGAAGGAGTGCAACATCTCTACCTCAGGCTTATATTCGGAGTCCCTAGATGTGTTTCCGGTGCTGCCCTCAACTTGGAGGCTGGACTAAGTACATTAAAATGCCAAGCTTGGATATTCACCATACATTACTGGCTCCGCTGCCACCTAACGCTCACTCCCAACTCCTTGGTTACCAAAGTCCTGTTAGAACCCTCCGAATCTCACTGGTCTAGGGCAGTGGTGCAAAAAGTAACCTCAATAGGGCTATCCCCTTTCTTCCTGCTATCTCTGGACTTGGACAGCGCTAAACAGATCACCAAACAGAGACTACTGGATATAGACCACCAAGAGCTCCAGGGAACTGCCTGGGGACCATGTTCCCCCCAATCATTGGGTCTCCCAGTCCCTTCTTGCAAAGACGGAATGCCATACCTGGGTTGGTTAACCATTCCCAAATACAGGAAGGCATTCACCCTAGCAAGATTTAACGTCCTCCCCTCCAAGTTGCTGGAGGGCAGATATAAGAAAATTCCATCCAAAAACAGATACTGCCCATGTAATAACATCGAAGTGGAATCCATTCTGCATGTGCTTTTCCATTGCAATTTTTACCAACAGGCAAGGAAAGACCTATTATGTCCTATTATGCAACGTCTCCCTGGACGATCCCCTGAGTCACTCCTGATTCAGGTCTTCTACTTCAGGTCTCCAGTAAATCTACCACTGAGCAGGTGGCCAAATTCCTGAATTTGGCCATCCGCACCATATCTCTTATGGATGTTGATTGTGCTTAAATCCACAGATTAGCGATTTTATTATCTATATATCCCTCCCTTTTTCACTATGCTAGGCCCCAATAACCCAAATCTGTTCCCTTTTCAGAAACCAACAAATAACAATCTAGTATCTTCAGTGGTTTTGTAACACTCCCTCTTCTTTTTTTATCCCTACTTTGTACTGTTTTATATAATGGTGTATCTTCTTGTTTTATATTGGTCTGTTGACTGTAAATAAAGAAATACAATACAATACATGTTGCCATCTAAAGAGGGGACTCCCATGTAAGACCATTAAGCCCAGAGCCCAAAATTATCTAACTGTACCCCTGTAGGCACCAGCCTTTAAATCTGGGATCTTCTAGGGCAGAGATGCAGAACCTCTTTTGGCCTGGTAGCCAAGTTCCATTTTGGAGAAGCCCTTGGGTCACATTCCAGTGTTGAGTGGGGCCAAAGACGAAGGGGGGGGGCAAGAGAGACAGAGCCAAAACACCAGCATATTTCGGCTTAAACCTTTTACTTCCAGTAATGAAGCCTTAGAAAGAGGCATTTAATCTTTTAGAAAAGTCTGCACCAAAACTATAAACGTGCCAAACTATCTGTGGGTGTGGGGAGGGGGCAGGGCTGGATTTGGCTCCTGCCCTTGAGGTTCTGCACCTCTCTTCTAGGCCTGACACATTTTAGGCTTTTAAAAATTGGTTTTATGATATTTTGCTGCTACTGTATTTTCTGGTTTTGACTGTTACTCTGGCTTTACTGGTTTTTGTGCCTTGTTCTGATGTTTAAATTCTGTTGTGAGCTGCCTTGAAAACTAAATTTCAAAGGTGAAATACAAATAAATATCTCCCAAGTAACTGGAAAAAGGCTGGCTAACACCTGAGGGAACAATAGTGATAGTGAAGTATTGCACCTTTGTTGCTATCACCACCATAAAGCAAGTTCGATAATGAGATCCCACCTGTGTTTGGTTGGATTCAGTTTGGCATTTCTTCCACCGGTGTTCTAGTTGCTTCTCCTTCCACTTCTGTCTCTAGTTCAGTGGTAAACCATGGATACATATAATTGCAGGATGATATGGCCACAGCAAAATGCAGTATGTCCATCATTAAAACTGTAATTAAAAACATTTTAAACAGTGAACCAGCAATATAGGAAAACCTTAAGCAGACAGAAAAGATGAGGAAATGACTCAGGACCTGCTGTTCAATGAGTAGGGGAAGGAAGCAAACTCTTCCTCCAGCCCCCGAACTGTAAAAATGGACCAAATAAACATGGCAGTGTTTTGAACCCACAGTGTTTCTGTTCCCACTGACTAAGTTTGGCTGCTGAATTTTACATGCCCTTTGATTTCAGTTTTCTTGATTTTTAGCTTGCTGGACCAGATCCCTGAAATGTTTGCTGATACAAGAGAAACAGAAACTGTGTTTGCGCCAGTGATTCAGGCTGGCATGGAAGCTCTAAAGGTTTGTTTAGCATTCATCATTGGTCTAAACAACCTTCTTTCTGTCATCTCTCCATTTTAATATAATGGCCTGGTTCGCATGTCATAAATAATCCATGGTTAATAAACAGTGAGTTATGGAAAAGGTGAATGTGTTGTTCCCGCTGCGATAAACAACCCAGAAACATTGCGCCCCTGAGTTGTTTATTGTCACATCCAAACCTGGAACTCTGGGTTCTTCTTTGTAGTCTCTGTGCATCAGACATTATGGGCTCTGTGCAGCGCCTCGATTCAGGAACCCTTTAAAGCTGAGAACTGTTTGACAGGAACCCCAACCAACCACCATCTACTGTGCATGTCTGGCTGGGTTCCCACCTCTCCCTCAGTTCCCTTTTGACCACTGTCATAGGTGTCTCGTACGGATCTTCGCTGTGTTTCTGAGCAAATTTCTTCCTCTCTCCACCTGAGAACTTCTCCGAACTTCTTCCTCTCTAGTTCCTTATTATGTTATCCACCAAAAAAAGGGGGGGGTGTTCATCCTCTTTATTCGTTTTTTCTCTATCCTCACTCTAGCAGTCCCCTTGATCACTCTCAAGCGGCACCATGTGGCACTGAAGGCCCCATTTCACAAGTGTGTGAAATGTGGGAATAAACTACTTCCAACTGACAGACACTCGTTCTGCCTCCTTTGCCAAGGAGAAGCGCATGTGGTGGAGACCTGCAAACAAATGCACAAAAATGGCGCTGACAGGCTTAAGGCAATTCTGTGGCAAAAAGCCTTGTAGGTGATTTACAAACCGACCCCCTCAGAAGGTTCTGTCTCGGCAAAAACTTGGACACTGCCAATGGCCCAGCAAACACCAGCTACACCATCCACCCCAGTCCACCCTTTGGGCTGCATGGAGCTGCAGGTGCCCGGCCGCTCCCTCTTGGTAGCCGCCACAAAGAAAATTTCTAAACGAGCCAGAAAGCATAAGTTGTTGTTATTATTATTATTTATTTATATAGCACCATCAATGTACATGGTGCTGTACAGAGTAAAACAGTAAATAGCAAGACCCTGCCGCATAGGCTTACATTCTAATAAAGTCATAGTAAAGCAATAAGGAGGGGGAGAGAATGCAAACAGGCACTGGGTAGGGTAAACAGGCACAGGGTAGGGAAAAACTAACAGTCTAAAGTCCGAGTAACATCAAGTTTTAAAAGCTTTAGAGAAAAGAAAAGTTTTTAGCTGAGCTTTAAAAGCTGAGATTGAACTTGTAGATCTCAGATGTTCTGGGAGAGCATTCCAGGCGTAAGGGGCAGCAGAAGAGAATGGACGAAGCCGAGCAAGGGAAGTAGAGACCCTTGGGCAGGTGAGAAACATGGCACGAGAGGAGCGAAGAGCACGAGTGGAGCAATAGTGTGAGATGAGAGAGGAGAGATAGGGCAGAGCTAGACCGTGAAAAGCTTTGAAGGTCAACAAGAGAAGTTTATATTGGATTCTGAAGTGAATTGGAAGCCAATGGAGAGATTTCAGAAGTGGAGTAACATGGTCAGAGCGGCGAGCCAAGAAGATGATCTTAGCGGCAGCGTGGTGAACAGAAACCAACGGACTGATGTGAGAAGAAGGAAGGCCAGAGAGAAGAAGCTTGCAGTAGTCCAACCGAGAAATAACCAAAAAGGAGAAAAGATAGGGGAGAGGCACATAAAGACTTGCCCTCCTTACTGCCTTCCATGCCCAATTCACCAATACGACTTCTATCTCAACAACTCAACTCTAATTGTCTGTGCTCTGTTTCAGAGGGAGAACTCAAAGAGACACTCCTTCGTTAGATCACCAGCTAGTCCCCAGTCGGAACCCCAGACCGCTCTCCACATGGAAGCCTACACTCTTGACATCTCTTTCCCAGAATTACTCCCCAGCAGGAATTTCCCGTTGTGGCTCATCCTTGCCACTCAGACCTAGTCAGGACATAGACCTAGTCAGGACACTGTAGATAGCCACTTTTGGCTTCTGGCATCGAGATCCCTGACATTGAGGACACTGGACCCACCTCCAGTCCCTTCCAGAACATCCTCATTACAACTACCAACGGTGCCTCCACATTACTGAGCCCGCCTGGCCAGTCCTGGGAGGCCCCTTCCACCGCCACCACAACTGTCGGTCACACACGCAGACATGTCTCCTCACTCTTTCAATGACTACCTCCTCCTATTCCTCGTTACTGTACCTAGACGATGCAGTTGCTATGCCAGGCAGGTCTTAAACATTTGAGGATATGTCCGATTTTACAGATCAAATCCTGACAATGGTGCAATCAGTTGGTATCGATACTCAGCAGTCAACTGAAAAAATCCAAGACCCGGTCTTCACAGAAGCGTCCATCCCAATCTCCATACCATTTCTACCAACCCTACTCCACATGGTCCAACAATCTTGGAAGGTGCCTTCATCCATGGAGTCCGCATCTAAGAGGCTAGAATCCCTTTACAGGGTCCAACAAAAGGATGCAGGTTTCCTTTTTACGCATCCGAAACCAAATTCCATTATTGTAGAGTCCTCCCAAGGTTGAACCCAAAGGTTATACTCAGCCCCTGTCGACAAAGAAGGCAGGCACCTAGACTTACTGGGTTGTTGTATATACTTCTCTTCCTTGAGCTTAAGGGTAGTTGAACTACCAGACAACGATGGCCCAGTATCAATTATTCTTATGGGAGAAGATAGTTTCAATATGCAGATATTTACCAGATGAAGAGCAAGACCTAGCCAGAAGTCTTATATACCAAGGCGATAAAACCAGCGAAGCAAGAACTCAACACTGCACATCACCAGACGGATTGTGCAGCAAAAGCAGTGATGGGAGCAGTCGCCTTGTGCAGGCACGCCTAGCTTAGAACAGCAGGCTTGACACCTGAGACAAGGTCTGGAATTGAAGACCTCCCATTAGATGGTGAAGGCTTGTTTAACTCCCCAAACCAATGAGGCGATGGACACCAAACCAAAAGGCAAAAAATACCGCCAAGAGAATGGGTATTAGTCAGCATTTCCCATCCCAACCATCATTCAGAAATAGTAAGTGGTACAGACAAACACCCCAATTCTTCTCTAGACAGAAGCAGGACCGTAACTTTTGTTACCAATCGTCTTTTCAGCAAAGGAAACGAGATGGTCCTGGCCAATACCGTCAGTCAGAACCAACTGGCGATGGCTTGTCCAAACGTCATCTTTGATGCAACCGTTGTCACACCTTGGCAGCACCTCACCCCCTCATGAAGCTGATCTTTGGAGTGTCCTTGCAATCATTTCTTGCAGCATGGGAGACAAATGGATCCTTGCTACCATCTCCTCAGGCTACAAAATTGAATTCGACATCCTCGGTACTGTGAAAGTTACCCACCTGTCAGAAGTTCTCCATTCAGAGACAGCATCATTACTCAAAGAAGGAGCAATCCAAAAAGTATACCACCACAAGATACAAGGCTTCTTCTCATGATCATAGTACCGAAGAGAGATGGAGGACACCGGCTAATCTTGGACCTGAGAAACCTCAATTTCTTCATCAAGCTGAGGAAATTCAGAATGGTCACCTTAAGCTTCTATCCTGCCCATGCTGAAAAAAGGATGCCGGTTCACAGCAGTGGCCCAAAGGCATGCTTATTTTCATGTAACAATCCATCCTTCCCACAGAAAATACTTGCGTTCTACTGTAGGAACCAAAGTATTCAAATTCAAGGTCCTTTCTTTTGGGTTGGCCACAGCTCCGAGGGTGTTCACAAAATGCATCGCTGCAGGCGCTCGGAGTCAAGATTTACCCCTATCTCGACGACTGGCTGTTAGTTGCGCACTCCCCTTGGGAAATCATGAGGGCAACAGCAGTGGTTTGCAACCTCCTCAAATCCCTAGGCTTCCTCATAAATGAGGAGAAATCAAAAGGCAAGCATCTTCCAAAGTATTTTAAAAGCTTTCTGTTTGGGTTACCTGGGGAAGGTAATCCTGGAGAAAGCGAAGCATTTAGGACCTTTAGAATTTAGGCTGCAGATGACAACAGTGCCCACCGCACTTACCTGACGATTCCCTCTTTCATCCTCGCAACCCTGGTTTGGTGGACAAGCACAGACAACTTGCTTTGAGGCTGCCCCTTCCGTCCAGATACTCCAGCATGCACCCTCACCATGGACGCTTCTCTCTTCTGCTGGGGAGCCCACCTCGAAGACCTGCAACTACAAGGACATTGGTCCAAGTCAAAACGTTGAAACACATCAACTTTCTAGAACTGCTAGCCATTCTAAAAGCTCTCAAAGCCTTCAACCTCAGTTCGAGAAATTAGTTGATACAAATCCTCATGGACAATACTTCCACTGTATGGCACATCAACAAACAGGGGAACTCACTCAACAGACCTCATCAGCCTTTCACTGGACATATTTAGCTGGGCCATCCCTCGAGGAATGATGCGGTCAGCGACCCACATAGCAGGGAAAGACCACACACTAGCGGATGCCCTCAGCACATCCAGCTGGAAACCTCACGAATGGCAGATGTCACCCACAATATTCAAAGTGACAGAGCATTATCTCCGTGGGAGAGGGTGGGTGATTGGGATCCAGCATGCATGTTCACTCGTGCTTGTCTTCTCAACAACCTGTGGTTTGTTAACTGTGGTTTATTGTGACATGCGAACTGGGTCAACATGTCTGAACCACTTTTGAACACTTTGCAAACCTGCTGAAGTGTTGGGAGGTAGTCAGAGCAAATCCATCATGGAAATATAATTAACTTACAACTAAATGACTATTTGGACTGTTTGGACACATTGCAATGTTCTACGATACCAGGTAGAACTGAAAAAAATTACTGTGAGCACAGAGAACCTTGAGAATAGGACTGGGATGGGATTTCAAGAATGTATTGTAAACAAGGTTTTATTTATGTACCATACATTTCTAATAAACTATTTAAAAAGTGACCAGGGGGTACTTTATAGCAAAAACAAGCTGAATTGTATGAAAGATAATAATGTAAACCAAAAAGAATCATGTAGAAAGCTTGTCCTTGCAGTGTCAGGTGTTGCTGTTTTTTCAAAGCTTGTCCTTGCAGTGTTTTATTTATTTATTTATTTATTTATTTATTTATTTATTTATTACATTTTTATACCACCCAATAGCCGAAGCTCTCTGGACCTTTGGCAAACCTGCTGAGTTAATCTAGCTCATGGGCAAGCTCTCTGTGTGACACTGGCTGTGAAAAGTGAGGGCTGCCAAGCACACCCCGCCCCCGCCCCAGTTCATGCGTTCCACATCTTCTTGCCCCTGGAAACCAAGTCTCACAAGAGCTCTTCTGCTTTGAGAAGTAGGAGTTGGGCTTCTGGGTAAGCAGACAGAGTGGACTTCCAAAATGGTCAGCAGGTGCAGCTTTGTGACTACTAGTACCTGCTTTAATGTTTTCCTTGTTCCCTGATTCTCTTGCTAGCCATCCAAGACTAGGAAGAAAGCATAAGTAGCTTTTATGTGAATATATGTTGGTGAAAATAAGATTGTTCTAGCCAATAACTGTGCATGAGTGCCTGTTCATATTTATTAATGTGCTGAAGGGACAGCATTCTATTAAACCCTGACACGACATATGCTTTCCTCTGACTGCAATTCTGTCTAGTTCTGCACATTAAAAGTAAGGATGCTGCAGAGATGACAGGTCACTTTTAAAGCACTTTGTATCTTAATTCTACTGTTCTTTAAAATTTGGGGGGTTGGGAGCTAAATTTCTTTTTAGAAAAGAGCCTTTTAATACCTCAACACAAAGGATATGTACGGAAGATGGTCATTGAGGAACTTTGAGAATCCAGAATCTCTCAACTGTGATATTTGCTTCTAATCCAAGGACTTTAATATGCTTTGCTTGCAGGCAGCAGAGTGTGCTGGCAAGCTCTTCATATTTCACACATCACTGCCTATTGCAGAAGCCCCAGGGAAGCTGAAGAACAGAGATGACAAGAAACTGATAAATACTGATAAAGAAAAGGTACGGGGGCGGGGTTGTGTTTCATGGTTGTATTCATGTGTTTTTCAAGGAAAGATGTTTGAGAAAAAATAGCGAGCAAGACTGAAAGCCTAGTCAAGTATTATTATTTCTATTATTATTTTATTATACTTATTTATATCCCACCTTTTTCCCAGTACTTGAATTCAAGGTGGTTTACAAGATTAAAACATATAAATATAAATTTGCAAAAGTTAAAATGGAATTAAACCTGCAGTAAAACTAAAAACGTTTAATTAAAAAAAAAACAAGTATCACTTCTTGTTTCCTCCTTAACCCTTCTGCCCCCTCCTCCTGCTTTTCTTCCTCAATCCCCTCCCACTCCAGGATCTATCCTTCCAACACTACAACCCCCCCCCCAATATTTTTATTTCGTCTACCAATAATTGACTGAAATTCTTAGCACTAATGGGTAGTTCTGCACTCAGAGGAACTTGCCAGTTCAAAAAGCTGTATAGTTTGCTTCGTTGGCTGTAACCCCTGCTGTAAGACATACAGAGTCAGCCGACTGAGATTTTTCCTCACTTTGCAGCACTGGCTTTAGCTTGATGTCTTCCTTCATCAACAGTTTTCTGTTTTAGCAGACTCCTGGTTCTGATACTGCACCGTTCCCATCAAGTTCTGGTTCTTCTGCCTGGATTACGCTGGCGTAGGCTGGTCTAGGCTAGACTGGGCCCATAACCTTTGTTGGGTTATTGCCAGAACTTTTCTCCTTCTGGAACTCTGTTTGTGCTCAGAAACAAACACACATCACGCAGGAGGGAGGGGGCTCTCAGCTGGAGCTGGACCCAGGCACGGTGGAGAGGTGCCTGGCTGCTGCTTCCTCCCTCACTGGTGGCCTCTGCAGAGACAGTTGTTAAGTATATGAAAAGAAATACTTGCTTAGTCATTAAAATTGTGTGTGTATGGAAAAATCTCAGTCGGCTGACTCTGAGGAGGACTCTGAGCAGGAGGACGGTGAGATACCAATTCCTAAAGCAGAGGGAATGGCAGGAGCTAATATGTCTGGTTTGCATCAATTGTTGGAAAAGCTGAATGACTCTAACTATGCATTATGGTCTTACAAAATGCAAATGTATCTGATTCAGGCTGAACTGTGGTATGTAGTCACAGAGGATCCACCAGATAGAGCAGATCCACAGAATGCTAAATGGTTTAAGGACGATGCAAAAGCAATGGCAGTTATTGCATTAGCTGTGGAAGACTCTCAAATTTCCTTCATTCAGTTTTTGAATACATCAAAAGAGTGCTGGAATGCGCTACAAGCTGTATATCAAAGAGAAACAGCGGGCAGTAAAATAATTCTAACCCGGAAGCTGTATGGAATGAAGCTGAAACCAGGGGAGTCTATGTCAAACCATTTGAAAAGCATGAGAGAAATCTTCAATCAACTCAGGGCACGAGGGATGGAGTTTACAACTATACACCAAGTCTATGTGATTTTGTCAAGCCTTGATTCATCGTACGACGCGGTTGTCACCATGATGGAAAGTCAAGAGGAGAAAAATTTAACCCTCGAGTATGTAGCTGGAAAACTACTGGAAACCTATGAAAGAAGACAAGCTTCAAAACAACAGAGCCTTAAACTTCCTGTGGCTGAATTTCAACAAAGCCATAAATCTTCTGACGTGGTGGCTGCATTAAAGGCAAGGAAATGCTTTAACTGTGGTTCCACAGAACACTTAAGGCGGGATTGCAACAACAACAAGAAGAAAAAGCAGTCAACAGCAAAGTGGAGAGAAGAAAACAACATGAATGAAGCTGAATCAACAAAGAAGTGTCTTCTAGCAAGAGTCAAAGAGACAATGAATCCTTGGTTTTTGGACTCTGGGGCTTCAATAAGTATGGCAAAAGACAAACTTTCATTTGTTACCTTGGAAACTTCTACTTCAGAGCAAAAGTGTGTTACCCTTGCAAATGGAACAAAAATCCAGATTTGTGGTGTGGGTAATGTATATTTTGATTGTCTGGGAGTTGAACTACAAAGTGTTTTATATGTACCAGAATTAGAAACAAACCTTCTAAGTGTGTTTCAGTTAACAGAAATGGGGTATGAGGTTTGTTTTACTGAAGAAAATTGTACTATAAAACAGGGAAACAAGGTGTGTGTGCAGGGAATAATGAAAGAATCTTTGTATGTGATTAATACTTGTACAGAAAATGAAGTTGTGGCCAGCAAAGTCACAACAAAAACAATAGCCAATTGCAAACCACACCAAGAGTGTATCCATTTAACTCATAAAAGGTTTGGTCATGCCAACTATGAAATAATTTCTAAGATTCCAGAATTGTGTGAAGGGGTGAAAATCAAACCATGTTCTAACTATGTAGAATGTAATGTATGCAGTGAAACCAAGTGTCATAAGTCAAACATTCCAAAACATAGTGAGAGAACAACAAAAAGAATTTTTGAATTAATTCATGCAGATCTTGCAGGTCCTTTTGAGACAAGTCAAGGAGGAAACAGATTTTTCTTGTCTATTGTTGATGATTACAGTAGATTTGGATTTGTGTATGTGTTAAAACAGAAGAGTGAAACTTTTGGAAAGTTTAAAGCCTTTGTTAAGTGGAGTAAAAATAGATTTAAAGAACCTATAGCTAATCTAAGAACGGACCGGGGAGGTGAATTTCTTAGCAACCAATTTAAAAAATTCCTCAGTGATGAGGGTATACAACATGACCTTACTGCTCCATATTCACCATTTCAAAATGGAGTTGCAGAAAGGAAAAACAGAACCTTGCAGAACATGTTAAGAGCTCTATTGAAAGAGTCAGGATTGTCTAATCTGTTCTGGGCAGAAGCTTTGTCCACCTCAAATTATTTGTTAAACAGACTTTACCACTCTGTACATGAAAAAACTCCATATGAAATGTTTTACAAAAGAAAACCTAGAGTGTCACATATAAGGGTTTTTGGAAGTAAATGTTTTGCTCATATTCAGAAAGAAAACAGACCAGGAAAGCTAGCTCAAAGAGGTTTGGAATGTAAACTGTTGGGATATGATACACAAACAAAAGGCTATCGTTTGTGGTCTCCATATCACAAAAGTGTAATTGTGAGCAGAGATGTAGTTTTTCATGAACAAATGCAGGAAACAAAACAGTATGTAAGTTTGCCTGTAGAACAGAAAGCTGTAGAAATAGAAGAAATTCCTGAACAATCTCAGCAAGAGAGGGAGGGGGAAGAAACTGTAAAGGAGGAAACTGTCCCTGTAACTATGCCAAAGCGACCAGAAAGGGAACGCAAAGCTCCAATTCGTTATTCAGATGAATACCAAAGCAAACAGGTTTCTCATAGAGCTTTACTAATAGCCTATGAACCTACTTCATTTGAGGAAATTCAGGAAATGGAACCTACAGACGCTCAGGGCTGGCATGAAGCAATGTCAGAGGAAATCAGAGCAATGGAAAAAAATGAAACGTGGGAGCTAGTACCTTTACCTGAAGGTCGTAAAGCCATTACCTGTAAATGGGTATTCAAAGTAAAACAAAATGAGAAAGGACAGGTGGAACGTTACAAGAAAACAAAATTGTGTAGCAACCTCTAGTGCAGAAGCAGAATATATCAGCTTATCTCTGGCTTGTAATGAGATTGAGTGGTATAAACAATTATTTGCTGATCTAAGGTTGGAAATTGAGACACCAGTAACCATATTTGAGGATAATCAGGCATGTATTAGTATGGCTACATCTGAAAAGTGTAAACCAAGAACTAAACATGTGGATGTTCGTTATTCTCATGTGAAAGATATAATTCAGAAGGGCTGGATTAAGCTTGAATATTGTCCATCTGAAATGATGTTGGCTGATTTATTCACAAAGCCAGTATCAATGGTAAAACATAAAGAGATGCTTTTAAAGCTGGGTCTCAGATTGTAACACAATTTAAACAACATGCGCAAGAGGAGGACTGTTAAGTATATGAAAAGAAATACTTGCTTAGTCATTAAAATTGTGTGTGTATGGCTATCTCAGGGTTAAACAGAGAAAGACTATCTGTGGGCAATTACCTTGAGATAGAGGCTGTTCTGGGAACCTTGCCAAGATTCTAAGTTAGCCTCATCACAGCTGTATGTAATGTAGATAAGAATTGTGTAAGATGTGTATATAGTTTCTCACTTGTGTAAAATGGATCTGATCACTGCTTACTGATCACTGCTCTATGATCACTGCTCTCTGTGTATGCCTCAGTGTGCTGATCTGAACTGATCTGAATTGAACTGCACAGAAGCCTGAAGGAAATAAACCAGCTCTGCTGTGTAAGACCTGCGTGATGTGTGTTTGTTTCTGAGCACAAACAGAGTTCCAGAAGGAGAAAAGTTCTGGCAATAACCCAACAACAGTTGGTAGCAGGAGGGAGGGGGCTCTCAGCTGGAGCTGGACCCAGGCACGGTGGAGAGGTGCCTGGCTGCTGCTTCCTCCCTCACTGGTGGCCTCTGCAGAGACAGTTGGTAGCAGGAGGGAGGGGGCTCTCAGCTGGAGCTGGACCCAGGCACAGTGGAGAGGTGCCTTGTATGTATGTAGACTTGCCAGTTCCACTCTGAGGAAGTGTCACCTAAACATAAAACTGAAGTCTGCTCATTGAAAGCCCCTATCTTGATCTCATTTTTGTAGTCATTTTCACTTTCACTGAGGACTATTTCCTTGGCAAGTAAGCTAGCTGTCCCAAGAGCTGAGCTTGCTAGATGAAAGCAAAGCTATTGCAACCCAATTACCTTGTCTTTGCAAAAATGTGTTATTTTGGTCTTGGAAGCTGCTTTTAAATCGCTTTTGTAGCTCATTAGGATTAAAACACATACTTAAAAAAAAAAGCTTCTTTCACTAGTGTCCCATCCCAACCATTTTCTCTTCCTCTATTCTGTTCTTAGTTCATCAAGGACTTTGCGAGCTAGCTTTGTGTGGGGAGCCAAGCTCAACCTTTACAGCGTATAATAATTGATTTAAATCTACTGTTCATCCTTCAAACATGGCAATATTGAAGCATTACAATGTTCCAGAAATACTGGAAATAATATACATAGTTTGTTTTACTTCCATTTTTGCTTATGTGGCAAGGTCAGAAGGGACAGTCTAAACTTCTATTTCCAGAAGTTGTCAAACAGGAATATGCTGATTGTTCAACCTGCTGTCTGATCTTTCTGCCCCACTTTTCTCTCCTTCTAGACACTGTTTCAGCCTCAGACAGGCTTCTACAGCAACTTAGCCAAGGAATGTGTAACACAAGGCTGCTGTGTGGATCTGTTCCTTTTCCCAAACCAGTATTTGGATGTGGCTACCTTGGGAATTGTTTCTCATCAGACAGGTGGCTCCCTTTATAAATACACCTATTTCCAGGTATGGTCTGTTTTAGCTTTGATCCCTACTCAGTAGTTGCCATTCTGGTCTCAAAGGAAAAACGTAGCGTAGGTAAAATAACATTTTCATTGGGCCAACTTGGGTTGATGAGGGAGTATGCAAGCACTATTCAGTTACTGGAAGAGCAGCTTTTCTGTAATTCCTGCTGGTCAAACAGCATGCCCTGAATAAAATATATGGATATAATAGTTTAGCAAAAAGGTTTGTAGGGAGAGATATGCTAGAGGTGTACAAAATTATGCATAGTGTGGAGAATGTGGACAGGGAGACATTTTTCTCCCTCTCTCATAATACTAGAACCCAAAGGGGTCATCCCATGAAGCTGATTGGACGGAGATTCAGGACAGATAAAAGGAAGGACTTCTTCACACAGCACATCGTTAAACTATGGGATTCACTGCCATAAGATGTTGCGATGGCCACCAATTTGGATGGCTTTAAAAGGAGATTGGATACATTCATGGAGGATAAGGCTATTAATGGCTACTCGTCAAGATGGCTAAATGCTACCTCCGGTATCAAAAGCAGTAAGCCTACGCATACCAGCTGCTGGGGAATATGAGTGGGAGGTTGTTTGTGGAAGTAGATGGACCCTTGGTCTGATCCAGCATGGCTCTTCTTATTTATTTATTTTATTTATTTAAGCATTTTTTTCTTATGTTCTTAGGATGTTTCCCACTATGCATTTGAGGCATACTGTGTTGGAAACTGGCTAAAAAAGCAGCCCTGTATTAACAAATGACTTCTTCTAAGTTTATATTAGGTTGTAGTATCAATGTAATATTGGAAGCTAGTAAGTGGAGAAAAAAGTCCTTCTGGACAAGGATTGTGGTATATTTGTAGATGGCTGGTTTCTTTAAATCTGCAAGGGTGTGAGCATGCATAATTTGTATATTTAATGAATTGGACTGGGCACCTGTATGCAAGGGGTAAGGAATGTCTTTCAGCCTGAATTCCATTTCAGAGCAGCTCTCATGGACTGCATTTCAGTGGTGGGGCCATAATGCCCCAAATACCAGCCTATTGTGGCTTAAAGCTCTTACTGCCCAGAACTGAGCTGCCTTTTACCATCAAACTACCATAGTTGAGGAAAGGGGATGGTGCCAGAGGACGGGGACATGGCCTTCTGAGGAGCCCTGGAGGGCCGGACTTGGCCCCCAGGTTTGAGGTTTCCCACCTCTGCTGTATACGTTGGAAATATAATAAAGTGGTTTATGCAAGATGTTACCAGGGCACCTCCATGTGTGAGAAACCCTGTGGTTGTTTTTTATCTATACTAGGTGGAAACAGATCAGGAGCGCTTCTTGAATGACTTGCGTAGAGATGTTCAAAAAGAAGTGGGCTTTGATGCTGTGATGAGAGTACGCACGAGCACTGGTGAGTACTTATGAATTGGGGGTTGTAAATTTAGGTTCCAGGAGGTTGTAAGTTCCTCCTTGAGAAAGGGGGTGGTACCAACCTCCTTAAAGGAGGCAGTAATTAGGCTACTCCTAAATAAGCCTGACCTGGATGATGTTACCAACTGTAAGCAGTAGCCAACATTCCCTTCCTGGGCAAGGTGCTTGAACTGGTAGTTGCCGATCAACTCCAGGCACTCTTGAATGAAACTGATTTTGTAGACCCATTTCAATCGGGCTTCAGGCTGGGTTTTGGAACTCAAACTGTCTTTTTCGCCCTGTGTGATGGCCTTTGTCGAGAGAGGGCTGAGAGAATGTGGCCCTATTCATCCTCTTGGACATTTCAGTGGCTTTCAATACCATTGATCATGGTATCCTTCTGGATAGGTTGTCTTGGTTAGGAATTGGACTGCCACTGCATTGCAATAGTTGTGTTCTTATTTATCTTGGTTGTGCTTTTATATTGTGTTTTATATTATGGTTTTATACTATTGTTTTATACTTTGAATTGTCTTAATTTTGTAAACCACCCAGAGAGCTTCGGCTATTGGGTGGTATAGAAATGCAATAAATAAATAAATAAATAAATAAATAGATGGCTGATTCCAGAAGGTGGTGCTGGGGGATTATATCCCTGTGCCTTGAGAGCTCTCCTACCTCAACTAAGTTCAGTTCTTTATTATGAAAACACAACACTAATTGCAATAGAGAAGTCAAAGCAAGCCAATAGTTAAGCACAATTTACCAGGCAAATATGGATTTTCCAGAGAGAAGTCAGATGTAGCCAAGGTCAAATGCATGGGATATCAGTCACGTATAATCAGAGTTCCAAAAAGCAGCATCAGACAGAGGTCCAAACACAAGTCAAGTTCAGATTACAAGATACAGGAAATGCAGTAAAGGCTAGACTAAGTATGCAGGCTTGTGTCCTGAGCCCCACCCAAGGCTCAGCTGCACTACATTGTAAGCCTTGCTCCTGAGGAGTTCCCTCATCTTGAGTAGTCATTCTTTGAAATCAGGTGCTTCTTACAGGAGTCCTACTGATATGCCTCAAGGTAATGATGATGTTTGGGACTGGATGATCATTCAGCCTCTGAAGCAGACTATAGTCTTCTTCCCCAAGAATCTAGGCTCCCCCAGGTCTCTTGATATGGCTGGTTCAATGGACTCATCTGTCTATGGGAACTCTAGCACCTTGGAAGGTGGAGATTCCTCCAGCAGAGACATGACATCAGCTATACTGTGGGGTTCCACAGGACACTATTCATGCTGTTCAACATCTACATGAACCCACTGAGGGGGGTTATTTGGAGGTGTGAGCTGAGGTGTCACCAATATGCAGATAACATCCTACTCTACCTCTCCTTTTCATTAAGTCCAGGTGAGGCAGTAGCTGTTCTCAATCAGTGCCTGGGTACAGTAATGGACTAGATGAGGGCCAATAAACTGAGACTCAATCCAGACAAGATAGGGGTACTGTTAGTGGTATGGGTCATCTGCCCAGCTAAGTGATGTTCAGCCTGTTCTGGAGGGGGGTTACACTCCCCCTAAAGGACTGGGTTCATAGTTTGGGGGATGCTCTTGGATCCAGCATGGTCACTCAACCCAGAGGTGGACTCAGTGGCGCAGAACACCTTTTATCAACTTAGTCTGATATACCAACTACACCCTTATCTGGACAGAGTTAGCCTAGCTCTGATAACCTCTCGCCTGGATTACTGCAATGTGTTATACGTGGGGCTACCTTCGAAAATGGTCCAGAAACTTCAGCTGGTCCAAAATAGGGCAGCAAGATCGTTATTAGAGACTGGCCAACGCAATCATATTATGTCAGTACTTTTCTGTCTGCACCGGCTGCCTTACCATTTCCTGGCCCGATTTAAAGTGCAAAACCGCTTGGGACTAGGTTACCTGAGGGATCCCACATATACCTGCCTGGACCATCTTCAGCGGTCCGTCTCCGGGAGCAACCTCCAAAGGAAATGAGGTGGGGGGCTACTTTTCTGTTGTGGCACCCTGGTTTTAGAATGAACTTCCCAGAGAGGGTCACCTGATGCCTGTGCTGTAATATTTTGGTGCCAGGTGAATACTTTCTTATTTTCAATGGCATTTTAATATTTCAGTTTTTGTTGTTTTAAATCTGTTACTGTATTTTAAATCTTTGCACTGCTGCTAGCTTTTATTTTGTTTTTTGTTTTTATTTTATACTGTAATTTTATTTTTGTAATATTGAATTTTATCATGTTGTATTTTATGGATTTAATTGTTGTGAACTGCCCAGAGAGCTTAGCTATTGGGCAGTATAGAAATGTAATAAATAAGTAAATGTGTGTGCAGTTGGTGGATGAGAGCACAGAGATACGGCCTCAAACCAACTAAAGTTAGACTACAACTTGTCTCGCTTACCAACAAGACCTTTTTTTCCCCAATGGCAGCCTTCTGGACTGGTGTTTCCTTACTGGGTGTCCTTTTGCCTCTAGGTATTCGAGCAACAGACTTCTTTGGAGCATTCTACATGAGCAACACAACAGATGTGGAACTAGCAGGCTTAGATTGTGACAAAACAATCACTGTGGAATTCAAACATGATGACAAGCTTGGTGAAGATAGTGGAGCACTTCTTCAGGTGATGCATAGGGCTACTGGGTGCCATTCTTTAGGGCTGCATTTTTTTCTTTCCTCTAGTTCTTACTTAGATACTAAGTGCTTCAAGCCAAGAATATTTTGTGCTGTTCAAGTATGCAGCAGTTTAAGCACTGCTATTATGCCTAACAGAAAGTAGCTGGGAACACTTCTAGTGGGAGCGAAGTGTTTCACAAAGACTCTAACAGCTCTGCTTGCAATCTCTCTTGTGTAGTGTGCTGTACTGTATACAAGCTGTGCAGGACAGCGGCGATTGCGTATTCACAACCTCTCCTTGAACTGCTGCACACAGCTGGCTGATCTTTACAGGAACTGTGAAACGGACACACTTATCAATTACTTGGCCAAATTTGGTAAGGCACCATTTTGTTACAGTTTCCTGCAGAGGACAGCTCGACAGGAAGCCTTATGTGGGGGATGGGTTGCAGGAAGATACTTGCCTGGATTCTTCCCATGCTGTGGAAGTAAGCCCTGCCTTCCAAGTCAACGTAACTAACTGAACAGATTGTCTTATGGGTGGTAGATTTCCAAAGAAAAGGGTCCCGACCAGGGCTTGGGACTAGACAACATCATACAGTGGATGTAAGAACAGAGCCGTGGCCTGTTTTCTCTCAGGTACTTCAGCCTGTGGCAAGTTGGTTCCACGAATTCTGCCAGCATTTAGCTGTAAGCCCATCACTGTGTGGCCCCCAAATGTGGCATTTATCTAGTTGCTAAATGCGATGGCTAAAATAAGCACACAGAATTAATTGATTATGCTCTTTAAAGGATTGGCCATAATTTTTATTTCAAGCAAAAGTGGTCACAGAACTAAAGCATAATCAGAAATAAAGTTGAAAAGCTTTTTCCTACTGGCATATTTTTTTTATTTATTTATTTATTTATTTATTTATTTATTTATTTATTACATTTTTATACCGCCCAATAGCCGAAGCATATATATCTTTTATGTTGTGGATGGCAAACAACAACCCTCCTAGGAGCTCTTTAACTATATACTTGTACTCTGCCTTCATATACCACATGAGAGAACATGGGTATGAGGCTCTGTCTGTTTTTCCCACTTGTGCAAACAGTATATGTCCTTATACGCTCTAGGTCATTTTCACCCCAACTAATGGGGGTATTTTAGCCAGCCTGTCCTCGCCTGAGGTGTGTTAATAGGAGGGAAATAGAGAGAGAGACATTACTGATGATTAAGCTTACTTTAATGTGTTATAAGACTTTCTAACAAATTACTGGTTTTCCTCCTGAAGCATATCGTGGAGTTCTGAACAATCCAGTCAAGACAGTGAGAGATACACTGATCAATCAATGTGCCCAGATCTTGGCATGCTACCGGAAAAATTGTGCTAGCCCCTCCTCTGCTGGACAGGTACCGGTTTTAATGTGGTTGTGGGATGCCGTTCATGCTTATCTAGGATCTTCAAGGTAGTAGTCAAACACTTAAGCTCCTCACTTGGTGTCCTTAAAGGCAGCCTGTCTGCTTCCTGAATGGCACAGAACAAGGAAAGAGATGGCTTGTAGTCCCCTTGGAGGTGCTTATACAGTGTTTTCAGAGGTGTTGTAATCCAGCCTCTGGAAAAAGGTTCCGTATCACATCAGGTACTTAAGATAATACCATTGTAGCATTAACTTAAAATGTAGAGATAGATATTCATGAGCCTCCTAAAGTATTGTTACATTTCTTTTCTTTTTTTACATCTGTGTTGATGTTGTTGTTGTTGTTGTTTTTATTTATTACATTTATGTACCGCCCCATAGCCGAAGCTCTCTGGGCAGTTTACAGAAGTTAAAAAACAGTGGACATTAAAAAGCATACAAAATTTAAAACCATCAAAAATATATAAAAACAACAGTATACAGTATCCATTTTAAACAACAACAGTTCTAGGGTCCATTAAAAAACAAACAAACTTAGCATATGTTGTTAAATGCTGTTAAATGCCTGGGAGAAGAGAAAGGCCTTGACCTGGCGCCGAAAAGATAACAATGTTGGCGCCAGGCAAGCCTCATTCCATAATTGGAGGGCCACCATTGAAAAGGCCCTCTCCCTTGTTGCCATCCTCTGAGCTTCCCTCGGAGTAGGCACTCAGAGGAGGGCCTTAGATGTTGAGCGCAGTGTACGGGTAGGTTCATGTCGGGAGAGGTGTTCCGTCAGGTATTGTGGTCCCAAGAGGTGTAAGGCTTTATAGGTTAAAACCAGCACCTTGAATTGGGCTCGGAAACATATACACAGCCAATGCAAGCTAAGAAATGTTAGTGGTAAAAACAACAACAACAAAGAGTCTTGAGGCACATTAATTACTAACCAATTTATGATGGCAAAATAAATGTGTTGGTTTTTAAGACTCCACAAGACTCTCTGTTGTTTTTTCTGCAATAGACTTAACACAGCTATCCTCTGGAAGAAGTAGCTGAACCTATACAAAAGTTTAAATGCTCTTGCTTTCTCCTACTCATTACCCTATTTATGAGTTATTTTTCTAACTTCCTGTCTTGTCACTTGTAGTTGATTCTCCCTGAATGCATGAAACTGCTCCCTGTGTATCTGAACTGTATTTTGAAAAGTGATGTGCTCCAGCCTGGCTCAGAAGTCACAACTGATGACCGCTCCTACATCCGCCAACTAGTCACCTCTATGGATGTGGCAGAAACAAATGTTTTCTTTTACCCCAGACTCTTACCACTGGTAAGTGCTTTTGCACATAGAAGGCTTTAATTGCTTAAACATATAGCTCACGGAATAAGGGGAAATTAAGGTAATTGGATGAGATTATCTTGTCTAAGTAGAAACTATGATGAAGAGAACTTACAAAACAGTAACACTTCTGTTGTTGCTCTGGCAAATACTTTTTGGAGTTAGTCAAGATACATTATCTGCAAGATAATAGTATTGCCGTTCTTGATGCTAATTAGACCTCAGTTACAATGACCCAGTTTGAACATCACAACTACCCAGAGTTTTTATAAAAGAGTGGAAATGAGCACGCTGCTGGCCAACCATTGAAATCAGGGATTCCTTGTTCCTTGGCTTTAAGTGTGATATCTAAATGAGGAATTCTGGGTTGTTGGGAGGGAGACAACCCAGGGTTGTTCCCCAGGGTTTGCTCTTGGGTTCCAATTCTGGGCTGTTTCCCCCCTTCCCCTCAAAACCCCCAGAGTTCTGCAATTGGGCATCACGCTGAGCGGCTAAGGGATAAGGGCACACCTGGGTTATTCAACTCCCTGAGAGTGATTTGGTTGAGTGCCTCTGCCCAGTGGAAGCAGGAGTGATCGGGCAGCAAGAACCAGCAAGTTTGCTCACTCCCACTTCTCTCACAACAACCCAAGTTTTAAAAAACCCTGGGTTATTGTGATATTCGAACCGAACCAATACAGTTCCAAGATTGGATGAATGCTTCCAAGGATCATAACATGTTTGAGATGATTCACAGTGAACATCAAAAATCAAGGATTTGGGAAGCTTTATCTACAAAGAAGCTGAAGGAATAGGGAATATTTAGAAACATGAGAAATATCTAAAATATAAAAGTGAGTGTTTTAATGCTACATGTCGCTTTGTATTTTTGCTCTATGGACTATCACCCAAAGGGCTGTACTACACATGAGGGTTTTCAGCCGTTCTGAATCTTAAGGCATGATCTGGAACAGCATTCCATGGGATAAAAGGTTGCCACTGGAAAACCTGTGTACTGATGGAAGAGCTCTGAGTTATGGCCATGCTTGTAATTCTCAGTTAAATGCAGGTGGCATGTTTTCTGTACTAAAATTATGCTAATATATAAATTATAATCCTTAACATATAAGCTAGTATAAATTTAAGCAAATTTCTTATTGTGCAATGTTGAATAATATTTCTTCAAAACCAGCCAGTGTAAAAAAGATTATGTACATAATCAAGGTTTTACTATTTGTATTTTAATATAGAGTCCATAGTTAAGAAAATATGTATTACTAATTTTATTCAGAATAGATTATGCATATGTTCTTCCTTTTACAATTTTTTATTATTTTCTACAGAAAAAGTCTAAACAAAGCTTCACAAATTTAACGAACAATACAATACAATACAACTTATAAAACCATGCATAAGGCCATATTCCACTTAAGGCATTCTTCATGGCAGACAGAAGGACTATCTGTTACTTCACTTTAGCCAACAGAGTGTTGTGTATTATTAAGACCACAGATTATATGTGAAATCCACAAACATATAAATCATTTTTTCCAACTCTTGCAAATATTCTATCAGCGGTTTCCAGTCCAGTACAAATGAGGTTGTTGATTCTGGTTTCATTTGTAGATTTGTCTTTAATAATTTTTGCATTAACAAATGCAAGAAAGTTTTTGCTTTTTTACAGAACCACCACATATGGTAGAAGGTTCCTTCTTGTGCACCCCTATACATTTTAGCTAATTTTGAAGGAGACGTATACCATCTATACATCATCTTGTAAAAGTTCTCTTTAAGTCTTGTACTTCACGTATATTTTAGACCTTTTACCCACATATTTTTCCATAGTTCCATTGGTACATTATACCCAAAATTTTGGGCCCATTTTATCATACAATCCTTTGTTTGTTCATTCTCTGTCTTGAGCTTTAACAATAACTTTTAAACCTTAGAGATAACATGTTCATCATTAGTGCATAGAGCTACTTCAAACATTGACTTTGTTTGCTCAAACCCGCATTCTTTTATGTCTCTCTTAAACCTTTCTGCAATTTGTAGGTAAGAGAACCACTGACATATATGGCCCTCCTTTAACAACCCTTCTCTTGTTTTTAGTTTGTACTCCCCTTGAGACACTTCCAATATGTCGTCGTACATCAACCATTTGTGCCCACTACACAGTTCTCTTCTATGGTAGGCCTCCTGGGCCGATACCCACATTGGTATTTTCTGACAGAGTCTATGTTTATATTTATTCCATACTCTTAGAATTGTACGTCTGACATAGTGATTCCACATTGACCTTAGCTTTCTCATACCACAGGTAGCCATGCCTGGGATGGCTTTCAAGCTCCAATAGTCATCTATTTTCCAACAGTACCCATTCTTTCATCCAAACCAGGCAACAGGCAGAGAAGTACAGTTTCCTCTTTCTTTGGCATCCTGTAATATTTTAAGTTTAACTCTTGGCTTTTTCCCTTGCCATATAAATCTAGGAGGGAATCTACACTAGTATATGAAATGTTGTTTTCACAGGCGTTTTATTTATGACCGATTTAAAACGTAGCTACACTACCTCTCCTTCCCACCACCTCGCTCTCCTCCTTCCTTCCATCCCGCTCTCTCTCGCTGTCCCTCACTCACTAGCGTTCTCTCTCTCTCTCTCTCGCGGGATGGAGGGAGGGAAGGAAGGAGGAGAGCGAGGTGGTGGGGAGGAGAGGTAGGGAGAGAGGAGAAGCGGCTAAGCGAGCAACTCCCGGCAGCGCACCACAGACACTGACTCGTAAATGGGGAGAGAATGAGAACGGCGAAAGCAGCACCAGCCTTCCCCACGCTCTCTCTCGCTCTCGCTCTCCCTCACTCACTAGCGTTCTCTCTCTCTCTCTCTCTCTCTCTCTCTCTCTCTCACACACACACACACACACGCAGAAAACGCAAGTAAATGTTTTAAAACCAGCTACGTTTTAAATCGGTCATAAATAAAACGTTCAAAGCCTGTGAAAACAACGTTTCATATACTAGTGTAGCTACGTTTTAAATCGGTCATAAATAAAACGCCTGTGAAAACAACGTTTCATATACTAGTGTAGATTCCCTCATCATCTCTCTTTCTCTCTGCCATTGCTTGAATGGTGAATCCCCTATTACAATACGTACTGTTTGGAATAAAAATAACATTCTTGGCAATACATTCATTTTTATAGTGGCAATTCTTCCCAGAAGAGACAATCGAACCTTATCCCATTTTGCTCGGTCATTTTTAACATCATTCCAGACTTTAACTTAGTTATTGTGAAATAACATTCAATTCATATTTGTCAGGACAATTCCCAGAAATGTTGCCTTCTTCTTAATTTTGAAGCCTGTCAATTTTCTTTGTTCTTGAGGTTGCATATTCTTAGTTAATATTTTCGACTTCTGCTTGTTGACCTTGAAACCCGCTACTGTTCCAAACTCTTTCAACTTACTCATCAAGGTCTCAATACCTATTAGAGGATCTTCCAATGTAAGGACCAGATCATCTGCAAACACTAGTTTATAGGTCTCTTTTTTTAATCTTTATTCCACCAATTTGTTCCTCTTGTCTTATATCTCGATTCAAAACTTCCAACACCAAAATAAATAACAAGGGCAACAGTGGGTTGTCTTGCCCTGTCTTGTCCCTCTTTGTATGTCACACGGACTGGTAAAATCTCCTTTAATAATTACTTGGGCTTTTTGTAGATTGTAGATAGATTTCACCCATTTTATGAAGTTCTCCCCAAAGTCAAATGCTTCCAGTATCTTGAACAAAAAGTTCCAATTAAGATTATCAAGTGCTTTCTCTGCGTCTAAGAAAATTGGAGCTAGAGAGGGAAGCAGGGAGGCCAGTGCAGGGTCAAGGTTCTTGTGACCCCAATATTTGTATTGGATCCCAAAACCAGGCAAAAGCTGTGGACCTGTGAGCATTCCCTTGAGCGACCTTTGTATTTTCAAGTAGCTCTGCAAATATAAAGGTTATTAACATGCCTTTTTAAATTAAGTCTGGGATTCTGAGATTTCTGCAACTATTGTCCTATTATGCCCCAATCTATGCCAGGTTCAGTGGATGTATGCAAAATTACTGTCCCTGGTTAAATGTTGTTTGGTATCCAGCAAGACAATGACTCCAGTTCTGTTTCTACAGACCAAAGTAGATCTCAACAGTGACTCACTACCAACAGCAATCAGAAACTCTGAGGAGCGTCTCTCTAAGGGTGACATATATCTTCTAGAAAATGGGCTGAACATATTTTTATGGATAGGAGTAAATGTTCAGCAAGGGCTGATCCAAAACCTCTTTGGAGTTTCATCATTCAGCCAGATCAGCAGCTCTATGGTGAGTAGGGTCAGTTTGGATGAGAAATTCATTTTATTCTTAAAGCATGGTCAAATCTGATCTTTGCTGTTTGCAGAGTTTCTCTACAAGATCTGACATTGTCATGTTCAAGGGCAAACGCCAGTAATGCTATGGGAAGAGCTTAAGCCTTTGTAGTTCTTCCATAGGAGTCAGAATGGTGTATGTGATGATGCATTCATAATTTTCTGTGTGGGCTGAACTAGGGCTACTCTTTGCTAGTTTCAAGAAATTCCAAGCTGTCTGTTTAGCATCTCCTCAATTTGGACATGTTTGTGATTAGTATTTAATTTAACTGACCCATGTGATTAGAATTGATTTAATTTAATGAATTAAATAGTTCCTGTTTACTCTGAGATATTTTATCTTCTTTATGTGTTGTAGTACATGCTACCAATTTTGGATAATCCCTTTTCAAAGAGAGTACGATCCATCATTGATATGTTCCAGTCTCAAAGGTCACGCTACATGAAGGTATGATCCTTGGTTGGGATGTTGATTTTTTTAAAATCTCCGTTTTGTGATCTTGAATAATCTTAAAGAATAGTACAATATGGGCCTTTATTAATGATGGCTGCACATGACGCATAGGGGATCCCGGGGTCAGGGAGGGAGGATCCCTCCATTTCCCCAGGATAACTGGGACGGCTTTTAGCCTGATTTTTCCCGCGGTCTTGGGATCATCCCAGTTTCGTCCCAGCTCCTCACGAGTAAACGCGAGGAGCCGGGACCCAGGCACAGGGCACGGAGTTCTTCAAGTGCTCCGTGCCCATCGGGGGGGGGTAGAGTGGGAGCGGGTTTTTTCCCTACCTTTGGTGGAGGAGCGCCCATGTGCTCCTCTCCTGGTTGTTTTTTTTAAAATGGCGACTGCACCGTCCTTCTGGGACATTGCACGGCCGTCTGGACACCCAGGGAGGATCGCAGGAGGTGATATCCTCCCCCTACAACCTTGTGGTGTAGACATGCCCCCTGTTAATTTTGCTCGATCTCTCATTGGCTTTTGATACCATCGACTATGTTATCCCCCTCGATTGACTCCGTGGGATGGGCATTGGAGGCACTGTGGTTCAGTGGTTCCGGTCCTACCTGCAGTGTCAATTTCAGAGGGTAACATTGGGTGAGCGGTCCTCAGCCCCTTGGCAATTAATCGATGGGGTCATGCAGGGCATCATCTTGATTCCAGTGTTGTTTAACATCTACATGAAGCTGCTGGGAGCAGTCATTAGGGGATTTAGATCAAAATGCCATCAGTACACTGATGACACACAGCTCTGTCTCTCTGTGGGATCTGGATCAGGAGAGGCTGTGCAAATCCTAGATCAGTGCCTAAACTCAGGAATGGGCTGGATGAGGGCCAATAAACTGAAGCTGAAACCTGGCAAGGCAGAAGCCCTAGGGGCGAGTGGTTCCCAAGTCTGGGAGATAGGCTCGTTGCCTGTTCTGATGGGGTTGCACTCGCTCTGAAAGATCAGCTTCATAGTTTGGGGGTCCTCCTAGACCCATCTTTGTCGCTGGAGTCCCAAGTGGCTGCTGTCGCTCGCAGTGCCTTTTACCAGCTTTGGCTGGCTCGCCAGCTACAGCTTCTTCTGGACAGAGATAGCTTGGCCAGTGGTCCAGGCATTAGTAACCTCAAGACTGGATTACTGCAAGATGCCCTTAAGGCTGCTCCGGAAGCTGGAGCTAGTGCAGAACGCAGCAGCTTGGCTGTTGTCAGGAGCTGCCTCTTTTCAGCATATAACTCCTTTGCTGAGGGAATTGCATTGGTTGCCTACTGGCTAACGGGCCAGGTTTAAGGTTTTGGTACTAGTGTACAAAGCCCTAAGCAACTTGGGACTAGAGTGCCTGAGACCGCGCCTTCTGCCTTACTAAGCTGCCCGGTCATTGGAGGGCATGCTCCTGGTGTTTCCACCTGGACCCGATTGGATTCCACTAGGAGAAGAACCTTTTGAACTCCCTGCCCCTGGAGGTCAGGCAGGCACCAACACTAGGCTGCATCTGGAGCCTCCTGAAAACAACTCTGTTCCAGGAAGCATTCCTCAACTGAACAGCCACTATTTTTATCGGTCTTCGTTTTAAATTGAACAATTTTAATTTTCTGGTTTTAATCTTCTTTCTTTTTACTTTTTTTCCCTAAGTGCACTGCTCCGGAATCTATTTTAGATATGGAGCGGTATATAAATATTGTAAATAAATAATATATTGCATTGGGTACTGTTTTGTTGTACAAATGTTTCTTCACGGGACAGCTAGCCAAAGCTAAAACTTCCTGAGCTTCCAATAATGCGTTGCACCAAAGTCACCACCACGACCTAACATCTAATTGTTCTTTTGCTTGCAGCTCATGATTGTGAAGCAGGAAGACAAGCTAGATCTGCTGTTCAAACATTTCTTGGTGGAAGACAAGAGCATGAATGGGGGGGCTTCATACGTGGACTTCCTCTGCCACATGCATAAAGAGATTCGCCAGTTGCTGAGCTAGAGCTGGAGTTATGCTGGATTCCAGCACTGGCACTTCTATGTTCAATAACCACCTGATGAATGGGCCCAGCTCCTTTGAGAAGGACAATATAGAAACCTGTACAATTCCATAATTTTAATGCATTGTGCATAAACAATTTCAGCATCTCCAAAACCCTTTGAGAGAGTGAGACATGGACAGACAAAACACCTATAGAGCAGGGAAGCATTATTTGATGTCAGACCTTAGTCCTGTGTCTCTTACTGTGCTTGGCAGGAATCTACACCTCTTGCCTGCTGCCAGCCCAATTCTGTTATAAGAGATCTCTTGAATACACTGCACATGGTTCGGCATCAAGTGAAAAGTGATTGTTCTTCAAAATTACACAGTAGCTGCTATATTTGTGTATGTGATTCTCTGTATGAAAAGGAGCCACGTAGGGAAATATAAGTGGCAGGCCCTGGTCAATTAACGGACTGATGTTGGATAAAGCAGGCAACGTTTTCATATCTGGAGGGAGCAATGTGCTGTAAGCAATTATAGAATGGCGTCTTCTAGAAAACATCACTTGAGTTCTGAGCCAGACTATCAAGTTGTTGTATTGCTGTGCAGATCTGCCTTGGAATAAGAGGGTGCTAACAAGCAGGTGCTTGCTCCGAGAGAATAAAATCTATCTTGGGTTGGTATGAACACCGCTCTGGGAAAAGCAGTATCCCCCTTTTATTCTTTTTACCAGTGTCCTCTTGCTTTGGTGTGTGTTGGCTTTTTCCATTCACATGCTAGGTTTTGCTTGGAATACTTTCTTAAAGAAGATGTTCATGCTTTCCCCTTCTTTTCATTTTAGAAAGTAATGTTTTATAACAAGATGTCAAAAGTGACATAGGAGTTTGCTAGGGGATGGTCAGTTTGAATTGTACCCAAGAAAGCACTGAGGAGACGTGTAGCACCATGTGGAAGGAATAGTTCTTACTCATAATGTAAGGTTCAATCATGCCTCTGTGTATTCTGATGTTCAAACCCTTAGTAGAGCTGAAGTATTCTAGCCATTGGTAGCTAACAGATACAGCACTTAAAAGGTTCTATCCCAGATTATTCTTACTGTTCCACCAGTGTAGGGTATCCATGGCAAGCCTGCTTGTGGTCATACCTCAAACAATCAACTTGGGTTTGCAGCTGCCCTTTCTAGTGATGTAGGTGATGTGTTTGAGACTTCAGGAGTCCAAGGGCTCATGAATTTTTCAAAAGGAGACAAATTATTTTTTTAAAAAAACAAAGATGTTACACTTAAGTATTCTTGCAGTGTCCAGGTTATACTGAGAGAACAGCAGAACTGAAACTTGAAAAAAGGAAAAGTAAGAAAGGAGATTGTGCAGACAAATGGTGGATTAAGACTGAATATAGGTAACACATTTATTCCATCTGCCATTGAAAACTGAAGTTGAAACCTTATGTACATGACCGATTAAATAATCCAGGAGTGTGGTTTCTAGTCCCATGACCTATAGTGTGTGTGCGTTTGTAAATATGTTTTCCTTCTATTGCAGCTAATTTGTCTTCCCTCTCATTTCCCTTTCATCACAAAGCAAAGGGCAATGTCCAAGAACTAACCTGATCTCGAGTTTTTCAGCAGTCAGATGTATTTGCAAATGTGGCTGAGATTCTCCCCCTTTTCCTGCCAAACACATAACTGTTTCCAACCAAAAATTTA
This sequence comes from Elgaria multicarinata webbii, assembly GCF_023053635.1. NCBI lineage: Eukaryota > Metazoa > Chordata > Lepidosauria > Squamata > Anguidae > Elgaria > Elgaria multicarinata. Next base: position 844,727 of record NC_086176.1, read on the forward strand.
GAGATCTGTTAAACCAGTAACTATACTTGCTCCCCAAAACAAGGCTCAACAACAAGACTTCCACATTGCTAATTTCTAGAATTAATATAAAAGGAAAAAATCATAAGCATTTCTTCACTTTTTTCAATTCATCTTTTAATTTGTAAAGAAATAATTATATGAAGATGTATTTTATGTCATTGTTAGTAAATAAATACTGATTATTTTTTTCCAGCCCTGTATTTTGGGGAGGGGAATGAACTGGTGTGCAGGTAATTCAGCCAAGTTCAGTAATGGCAAATAAAACTTATTTGCAATTATCTCTGGAGGAAAAATAACTGTGAGGTGCTTCAAAGCTTTTACTTTCTGAGTAAATGCATTTCAGCCTTCAATACATAATTATTCATAACAGATAGGTTGAGAAAATTAGCAATCTCTATGAAAAGGCAGACCCTGCCAACACCATCTTGAAAAGAATCACAGGTTTTTCTTCCCCTACCTAGTTACCTGTACTCATGAATATTGGTTATGCCAATGTATCCCCTTATACCATGGTCTTGAAAAAATTGTCTTGTACTTCCTTAAAAACCCAGTTCCTGCCAGTGTGCTATTACATGTCCTTATAGGGCTGCTCTACTGGCTGGGAGGTGTTTCCCACAAATTGTTGATGTTGCAGATCCCTTTGAGCTGGGAGAATTAAACCATGTTTGTGGGGCAACTGTTGCTACTATTGTTTCCAGAAAAAGCTACATTTGAGTCAATATATTAATCCCCCCAGTGACCCTAAATTGTTCCTTAGACATTTTGGCTATTGCTCCAGATTTAGCTATGCATTTCAATTGCCCTTTTCCTCATTTTTTTTTCTTTCTTTCATTGTTTAGCTCATGTTGATATTTAACCTTGAAAGATGATCTTGCCACCTTTAACTTTGCAGGCCTACAACGTTCTTGTACTTGAACAGACAAACCCTTTAATGAGATGATTTTAGATTTTTGTTAGTGAACATTTATGAAATATAGCAGTATTCTAGACTTGTGCTAGTTTACTGTGCCATAAGATAATCATAAATATACAAGTCTTATAAAGGCAGCTAAATTTTGTGTATAATCCTATGTACTTGACACACTTTGACAACTAAAATGCAAATGTTTCTTGGTAACTTTGATGTACATCAGAAATTACCAGTAGGAAAAATAACCACTGTTTAAAAAAGAAAATCTGAACTAGAAGTTATAGCTTGATTAGTATGAGAGAGAAAAACATTAACTTCGAATGGTTTAGGGCTTTTCAGTGTCTCTGAAAAGGTATACCAAACTGAAATCATATTGTGAATAATAGGAGAATAAGAGGTGAAGAAATAAAGTTATTGCTTTGGCTGGCAATATTTTTAGGAGCACCAATGCAAACAGAGAGGTACCTCACCATCCCGTGCAGGGTTACAGAGGATATTGAGGGGTTTTCTCTATTTATAGTAGCCAACAGTTTCAGCTATGAATCAGAAAACCTCTGGTTTGAACCTTTTTGCTGCCTTGAATTCTCCCTCTCAGCTCCCCTATGGGTGTGATAAATCTGAGCTGCCTTAGCCCACCCACCCCAGCTTATGAAGAGAATGGATGAGCACCTTGAATACTTGAAAGGACTAAGTACTATTAATAATAGCTCTGGATAAAGTATATGTAATCAGTCTGTGGTACTTAACTGTGCCTTGCAACAAGTTGCATTGATCTGCCCTCACTAGTCCGCTACAGGAATGACTGCTGCCCTCCTTATTCTAGGTCTCTGCATGGCTACGGGGCACACCCTACAGCAAATTGTAAGACAATTGAAAATGTGACTGTTGGAAAAGACTTCCTGAAGCTAATGAAGGTGGAAGATTAAAATGATTTAACAAATACATGAATTGGCTCACAGAAATAGCAGCTAAAGTGTTTTGTGGCTGCCTCTCTCCAGCTCCTGACTTGAAATAGCTTTCTGTTTGGCAAGGGTAGACCCCCAGGTGCCCTCCAGATGTTTTTGACTATAACTCCCATCGCTGAGCCATCATAGCCAATTGTCATGGATTATAGGAATTGCAGTCTAAAACTGCTGGAGGCCACTGGCTTGCCTGCCCCTGGTCGGTTGTGGTCTATTTGCCTAGCAGTAGGTGTCTTGTACATTATTTCATTCAATTGGTAACCAGTCCACAAGTCCCATTCATGATAATGTTGGTTTATACTTGGAAACTATCTGTATGCCCTTACTCCTTCCAAGAAGGTACATTTATTTATTTATTTATTTATTTATTTATTTCAAAGAACAAAACCTACACATCGCCAGTTATAGAAGTGTGCTGTAGAGACTGGTTTACATAAGCCCTACACTTATATTTTCAGCCAGAAATTCCCATGAGGTTTATTTGGATTTCAAACTAAATATCCCCCATGCGAAGCCCCCCCCCCCCTTCCACGCTGTATCAAATGAGGGAGATTACAGTTCCTACCCCACCTACCCAGGGGCCTCACGCCACCAGCGCTCATTTAAAATGAATGAAAGGATAGTGTGGAACACACACACTAATGCAACTCCACCAACATTAGGGTTTTAAAAACTCAGTATATTATATTGCATATAATATAATGAAGAGTGACAAAACGAGAATTATAAAAATTGTTCAAAATAATACAAAACTCGGGCAGAGAAAGAGCAAATCTCTCCCAACTCTTGCGTGGTTGGTACTCCTATTAAGTCAAAGGAGCCCCGAAATCGCTCCTAAATAACCCGGGGCCTTGTGGCACCTCAAAGCTTCCCAGCGCGCGTTTGCTGCTTTGTTCTCCATCACCAGCAGGCAGCAGCACCGACCGGAACTCAGGCCGTTGGTTTACTGCGCCTGAGCCCCGGAGGAAGCGTCCGCGGTCTGGGGCCCAAGCAATAGTTTTTGTTGTGTTGTTAAGAGTCAGGACGGGCACCAAGAGAGGTACCTGCGGGTATGTTGGGGCCTCCCGTGTTGCAAGTCGCTCTTTCTCAGCCATATATGGGGGTAATGGGCTGCATTTGAACTTTCAAGGCTGAAAAACGGAAGTGGGGGAATAAGCTTGGCTAGAGTGGCGTGGCAGGAACAGCACCGGGCCAAAGAGGCATCGCCCCGGGCCAGAGCCGGAGCGGAGCAGTCACCGGCGCGCCGTAGGCAGCTGAGCGGGGGAAATGCCCGGGCGCCGGCATCGCTCCCTTGAAAGCCGCTGGAAAGGCGGTCCGCTCCGGTGACTGTGAAGGCAACGCGCCCGCGGAGAAAGAGAAAAAGGCCGCGAGAACATGGCGTTGGGGCGGCGGCGGCGGCGGCGGGGCCCCCTCTCGCCTCTAGCCCGGGTCGTCGCCGTCGTGGTCGCCTGCTGGGCGCTACAGGGAAGAGCGGGCCGCGGGCTGCTGCTGCCGGGCCTTGAGGCGAAGGGCGTCGGGGAGCCGGCAGAGGCGGGCCCGTCGGGCTGGGGCAGCTCCGCGGAGCTTCCCGCGGGAGCTCCTGAGGAGACCGAGGCGGCGGAGGCGGCTTGCTTTTTCCACCCGGCCGAACCTAGCCTGGGCCTGCGGGTGGCCCCGGCCGCCTCGGTGCCTTCCTTCCGTGGCCCCGGCAACAACGACACGCGGGGCAACAGGGACCTGCCCATCCTGCTGTGGTGGAGCGGGAGCCTTTTCCCTCACTTCCCCGGCGAGACGGAGCGCATCGACTGCCCGCGGAGCTCCTGCTTAGCCACGAGGAACCGGCGGGTGAGGCTCCACCGGCGGACCCGAGCCCTCCTCTTCTACGGCACGGACTTCCGGGCGTACGAGGCCCCCTTGCCGAGGCTGCGCCACCAGGCGTGGGCCTTGTTCCACGAGGAGTCGCCCATGAACAACTACCTCCTTTCGCACCGGCCCGGGATCGGCCTCTTCAACTACACGGCCACTTTCCGTAGGGAGTCCGACTACTCCCTGAGCCTCCAGTGGCTGCCGGACTTGGCCTACCTGCGCCGAAGGCCGGCCTTGGGCCTGGGCGAGAAGGAGCGCTGGCGACAGCAGGGCCTGGCTCCGGTGCTCTACGTGCAGTCCCATTGCGACGTCCCTTCGGACCGGGACAGATACGTGCGGGAGCTCATGAAGTATATCCAGGTAGCTGGGGCAGCGCCGTCATTGGCTCGTGTTACCTGTTGCGCCAGGTGGTGCTCAGCTCATTGCGTTCAAAGATGGGGTGTTTCTGAAACGTTACGCCTCCCTTTGGCTGGGGTGAAGAAATGGGTCTTTTGAATCTGGCCCTCTAGATCCAGTCGTGCACACTAATCTGTATTGATAATTTGAGTTGCTGTGTCTTTCTCTTTCTGAGGGAGGTCCTGTGCTGTTATAACAACAACCTGAAACACAATAAATGAAACAGGTGAAAACTGACATGGGTATGGTAGGGATGGGGGAAGCGTCACCTGTTTAACTTCTGTATGTCAAGGTTCTGTTAATGGTACAGGAACAGAGCTTTTTGCCATTATTATTTGCAGCTTTAGTTCAGTTCTAACCAGAGTAGTAGACTATCTCTCCTAGTCCTGATTCCCATCTCTGTTCCTTGTCTGTAAAACAAAATAATGGAATTATTACAGGAATAAGCTCTAGGGAAGCCTTAACCATGCTGAACAAACAATGTGTGGGTTTTAACTCAAAAGCAGGGCCAACAAGGACATTGAATTTCTAGACTAAAATGTTCATTGAAAGGCCTTTCCATTTCAATACTTATTGGTTTGTAACAGTTGGAACAAAAACAGTAGTATCTCTTATCAAATGGCTTTTTAAAATAGCCAACTTTACATTTCAGTTAAAGTGAGAAAGTAGATCTTCTTTAAAGCAGGTTCTTTGCCAGACATAATCATTTATTAGCGAACTGATTCAGTAACCATTGCAATTCTCATCATTTTCACTTCGAAAACCCACAGTTTTCAACAGTTGATTCACAAAATTTATGCAATTCACAGTACATCCCATGACTACTTAGAAGTAAGACCTATTGAGTTCAGTGGGACTTACTCCCAGGTAAGAGTATATAGCCTCAGCATTCTGTCCTATCTTATCATTTGAAAATGATTTTTTTCCAGATACAAATAGTTGAATGCAGAGTCTGCATGAATGTGGTAAAAAAAAGTTCAGAACTCTCATAAAATTTTAATGTTGGCTAGCTCTTTTACTCATCTTGATTGTATATTAGGCCTACAAATAACTACCTGAAAAAGTTACCAGCCAGTATATACATACTTGTGTCTTTCAGGGCAACTTTAGTAATGAATCTGGTAAGTTTGTCACTTGAAGGTATTGCTTATTTGCTCAGGGAAGTGTCGTCTTATTATTATTTATTTATTTATTTATATAGCGCCATCAAGTTTTTATGGTGCTGTACAGAACAAAATAAAACAAAATAACTGTGAAGCTAGTTTTGTGGCTTGAGTAATAAAAACAGCATTAGCTAGTTAATAAATACTTATGCTACTTCCCGTTGTGTTACTTCCCATTATTATTTTTAACTATTGAGAGTCAATATAGAATAAATATCTGGACAGAATATTTGCACATGAGGATGTGGTTAGCCAGATTTGAGTTGTTCATATTGGGAGGGAATGAACATGGAAGAGAATGAATTTATGAGGAGAAACTAAATATACAAAACTACTCTAGCTGCTGCTGCTTTTAATAGAACTTCTTCCTTAGAAAACAGACAATCTAATAGTTCTTCCTTGAGAACATATTAGGACTGGGGTGAGGGGATGGGGCAAAAAACTTTTTTTTTAAAAAAAGATGATTATTACTATTGTAGGTGGACTCTTATGGTAGATGCCTGAACAACCGAGAGCTTCCCAGTATGAGGCTGAGGGACACTTCTACAGCTACCACAGAGGACTCTGAATTCATGACTCTTATCTCTAAGTACAAGTTTCACCTGGCTATGGAAAATGCCATATGCCATGATTATATGACAGAGAAACTTTGGCGGCCGATGCATGTTGGAGCTGTCCCTGTATATCGAGGCTCACCCTCAGTACAAGACTGGATGCCTGATGATCATTCCATCATTCTCATTGATGACTTTGGAAGCCCCAAAGAACTAGCAGAATATATTGATTTCTTGGACAGGAATTCAGATGAGTACTTGAAATTCCTAGAGTACAAGAGTCCAGGTGGCATTACAAACCAGTTCTTACTGGAAAGCATGGAGAGGCGTGAATGGGGAGTGAATGACATGACACTGCCTAATTATCTGAATGGATTTGAGTGTTTTGTCTGTGACAGGGAAAATGCCAGAGTTAAAGCAGAGAGGGAGCATAAGAAGACTCACGGGAAATTGCTGGCTCCTGAACCTCATATAGCCCAGGTCGCACACATGGGATGTCCTCCACCAGCACCTGGATATGGAAATATTGAGGACATTCCTGCTGGAGACAGGTACTCGTTGTTGCCTTTGTTATTTGCAGTTATTATAAAGGATGCGAAGCCTTTTTTTTTTTTAACAATTTTATGACTATGGTTCATCCTATGGAACATTGAATATCAAATATAGAATATTCCTGAAATCTATAACACTTTGATGTAGCTGCTAACACAACTACAGTTTGCAGTGAAAGCATATGGATTAGAAACATTTCACTTGCTTGTAACATTGAACAAGCTATACTGTAATGCCATTCCTGATATAGTTACAGATGATGAATCCCTGACTACATTGTCAATGGTTTTATAGTACAGCTTATTCCAGTTCATCTTTAAAATAAATCTGCTCTAAAGAGCCTACCAAATTTAAGATGTCCAGAGAGACAAAATTGATGTGGCAAAAGAGTCATGAGCTGGAAATCTTGTTCAAATCTCATCTCTAGAAACAGAAGGAAAAATTGTTCATTTTATTTTTTTCAGAATTGTCTGTTTTGAGTTTGCTGTTCTTTTTCAGTGATGCTTTCCTTTTGAAACTCTTTGCCCAGAAAACATTTTTTATTTTTATGTTAGTGGAATGCACAGTGTTATTGGTGAAGGCAAGGGGGGCATCCATATATTTTTCCCACTTTGTGCCCTGTCAGCAGAGACTGGGTCATGGAGGGCCGGGGCCAGATTTAGCCTCCTCAACAGTGACCCCATGTTCCTCTTGTAAAAATAAATAAAGTTATCTTTAGGTGATCAGAGGACGGGGGTGACCAGAGAGACGAAGGAATAAAGAACCATATTCCATTTGTATTGTGTTTTTGACTGGGGGTGGTAGTGGCGGTGACAGTCCAACAAACCACCAATCGGAGTGGTGTGTGAACAGGAAGATTCTCTTCTCACCTTTGGAGTCTCTGGCAGAATAGATATATCAATACCAATTTTGTGGATCTGGAAGCCCTGGGAAAGTCATACAATGTTCTCAAATGAGCTCTTCATGCCAGCATCCTGGTCAAAGATGCTTGTAGCTGTAGAGAAATAGACAATGAAAGGACTGCTCAGTGTCACACACCGAATAACAGGCACCTGATTTTATTATCTGAAATATTAATGGGAAAGAGAGATTAGAGGTGAAGAATGCTACAGGTCCTTCAAACCACCTCCCCAAACGTTTTTAGCATCTGTATCCCTCTCTCTCCTCCAATATTATTTCTTCCCCTTCCCCATCACAATTGTTCCATTTCCTTTATCTTCCTTCTCTCCCCACCAACTTGTCCCTTAGGGATACCAGACCTGGGCTTAGTGAGGTCACATCAGTGATACAGTCTTCCTCCTTTTCACCCACAATATTCAAGCTGAAGGAGAGGGTAGATAGTAGAGTAGCCCAAGTCCCTGCTTCCATAGGCTGCGTCTTTCCATGGCAGTGACACAGTGGCTCTTCGACCCTTGCTGAGAGTCAGGCATGTACATGCACTAATAGTTCAGCATGCTCAGGGTGCTGCACTATCTTCTAATACGTTATGGAAAATTATTTTTATATGTAACATTCATCTGGTAGTGCTGTCTGCATTGTTATTTTAACCGTGCTACAATGCATTATGGGAGTCTGTTTCATTTTACACAATATTCTTCAACTGTCACTATTTACCTATTTCCTATTAAGCAGTTGATGCGCAATCATTGGTCCTATTTTGCCTTTGGGACGAACATTTAAACTTTTTTAACGAAGGCAGTAACTTTCCTTCCACTATATTCGTAAACTGACCATAAGAAGTCCTGTTCAATCTATTAGCACAACCTGCTTCAGAAATCAGAGCAAAACAGGTATATGAACATATAACAACTAATGATGTCAACTTTTGAATCAGCCCTTGTATCTGTGCTTTCAGTCTTCAATTTGTTGTTCACAAGGGCTTTTCCAGGTACCTGACCTGCCACAGTAGAACACATTTCTTGGCTTTTGTCTGTCTTCCCCTTATATAAGTAGCCTTTTAGTCAGAAGTCAAAAATGGCATGATAGAGGCAAGCTCATTTATAATTCATCTTCAAGCTTTTCGGGTGTTTCTGCTTGTAAGAAGTATTGTTAAGCTGCTATAGTCTATTCAGTTCCCTATCATCTTGCTTATAGAAGAGCCTAATAGCTGTTTGTCAATATAGAGTTTGTGACATAGGATCTTGCCCCTTAGAAACTGCCTTCAGTTTACTGTATGCATGTTTTCAAATGGCTTCCCATGACTGCACAGAAACGCTTCGGAGGCATTACAGGCTTATTTGATTAAGGGCTCAGTCCTATCAACTGTACCCTCACTGTTTGGAAGCCTCTGAACTTTATTTTATTATTTATTTATTATAGTACTTTTATCCTTTCCTTTAGCCAAAAAAGGCTCTCAAGGCAGCTTACAAAAATATTTATTAAGACAGTCCCTGTCCACAGGCTTACAATCTTTAAAAAATGACATAAAAGGAAAGGGGATTGGGAGGGAGGATGAAAAAAAGAAACAAATTCAGCAAAGTTCCACAGCTGCTTCCTTTCCCCCTCTGATGGCCTCAGCATGACAGTGGGTAGCAGGACGAAAGGGGCTCTCAGCTGGAGCTGGACCCAGGCGTGATAGAGAGGCTTCTGAGATTCCTGTGCTCTGCCAGGCTGAAGCCAACAGGGCAGAAGGAGCAACAGAGGCAATCTTTGCCTCCCTGTGCGCCACGTTTGATGATTTTTACTAGACAGGCTTTTCAGCCCATCTAGTGGGGGCACTTCAGAAGGGGAAGGGAGGAGGCTGAAGGAGGCTCAGGATGAATTGTATCCTGGCCTCTCTGGTCTGTGTCCTCCCCACCCACCGGCACCCCCTTTCCTCTGTGTGAGCTGCAAGGGTTTGGATCTCCGATTTCCCCTTCCAAGGTTGGAATGCTGTCTCTGGTGTCAGAGGGCTCTTCTGAGCAATCCTATGGTCCCTGAGACACTCTCCCAGGAAACATAGGATCACTCTCTAAACCACTGAGAGGTTGGCTGTACTAAGTGTCCTACTTCCAGCAGTTAGCAATCCAAAGCCTCTGCAGAAATGATTAAATCTTATAATATTTTTTAACACCACAACCTACTCCAGTAAGCACTGAGTACAAAACCATTTCTCTAGCTAGAAAATCCCAAAAGATATTCTGGAGTCTTAACATTTTACGTGTTGTAATATCTGTTTATCACTTTAAATACTTTTTCCTCTGTTGTCAAACCCCTGCCAAGTCATATGTCCTGAATAGATTGCTTGTTTGCTTTAATTGTGGGGATGAATATTTAAAAATAAAATAAAATTAAAGGTACCCAGACTGGTGAAATGACAGCTGGTAGCAATGGATAATTAATGAACTCAGCTGGATGCTTCTCAGTATTAATAGGGAAATGTAGGTACGCCAGAGGCTTGTCTGTAATCTGGACAAATTTTGAGCGTCCTGCACCATTTTGTCATATTGGTTTAGTTGCAAACTAAGCTGTACTTTGCAGTTAGCTTCTGTCTTTCTTGGAATAAGAGGGTTCTTTTTTTGTTGTTGCACTCATTTTGTTCTATCTATTTCAGCTGGAAGGAGATGTGGCTGCAGGATTATTGGCAGAGCCTTGATCAGGGTGAAGCGCTCACAGCTATGATTCACCACAATGAATCTGATCAGGGGACATTTTGGGATTACATGCACAAAGTCTTCATGAAGAGAACTCAGCAAAATTGACTGGTACTCAAGTACTTTTCATTGTTAAATGAATGGTGAGCAGACTATGCACGTTGCCAGAATTGCAGTTCTGGAACAACTTGGAAATTATATATATCATTCTGACTTTGGAGGCTCCTTTTTTATGGTGCCAAGAAAAGGCCAATTTCAGATCAGATCTTAGTATTGCTTCATTTACTGCTACTTCAAATGGAGCAAACCTCATCCTGGGGCCAAAGAACAGTATTAGTGTTTCTGCTGTTGTGGCATCATCTTGAAAAGTATTATTTTTGTATATGTGCCAGATACATGGCCAACTGGATTTACTAGACAGTTCTTAAAATTGTTGCCTTCAGAATTTACCCACTTTCATAAATATTGGACATGAACATCTAAAAAGTCATAGGTTTTTTTAACAAATACTACAGGGTGATACTATAGATACTTGCTTCAGGAGATAAATTGGAAATGCTGGGAATAACTAAACATGCATAGGATTGCACCCTAAATATACTAAGTCCAATTTTATGTGCCATGTGTGTTGAGACCTTTTAATTAGGTCTGTCCATTCTTTCTAAAGAAAAACCTCTGTGTGCAAAAGAGGTATATAAACAAGATCTTTATTTCTGACCCTAAGTGGTTAAAGAAAATATATATACCTAAGGGTATATATATGTATGGGAACATGTCTGGAAACCATAACGGATTGGGCAGCCATGTAGTTATTGTAAATTTTGTTCTCAGGCACTAGAACATTTCATAGAAACCATTGGCCCATTTTAAGCTGAGAACCTATGAATCCAAACTTGGCATTAGCTAACTTGCAAATTTTTGTGCATGTACAATTCTACAAGGTAACCAGTAATGCTTATCCTTCTGTTTAGAGGTAAACGTTTAATTGGTCTTACATATATTTAGATGGTCATGATGGGTGGGTTGAAGTAAAGAACCCAAGGGTTGACAAATGAGGATGAGAAAAGGGATGGTGACAGGAAGCTAGAGTGGTTCAGGAAGGGATTGGAGCAATATGAGCTACTGGAATCTCATTATTGCTTTAGAGAACAACTCTAGTGCAGTGTGATATTTTCACAGATTTTAGCTTTCAAAAAGTCCTTTGTGCTTCTGACTTGGAGGCTGGATACTGTAATAAAGGGAAATACTGTGTTGGGTTTAAATAATAAGGCTTAATGGTGTGGCAAGATCATATAAAATCTATTTTGGTGGATTTATTGTAATTGGTGCATAAGCATTCTGTTTATAAGAGTGGCTACTGATTTGGTCCCAAAGAAACTCCAGTATCACCCTGTTATGCTCCCAGTATAGATAAAAGTATTTCAAATTGCACAGAACTCTTCTTTGGGAAGACATCCTAGCTAATCTCATAAAATATTAGAGTTGGAAGGGGCCTATAAGGCCATCAAGTCCAAGTCCGTCCTCAATGCAGGAATCCACCTTAAAGCATTCCTAACAGATGGCTGTGCAGCTGCCTCTTGAATGCCTCTAGTGTGGGAGAGCCCACGACCTCCCAAGGTAATTGGTTCCATTGTCATACTGTTCTTACAGGAAGTCTTTCCTGATGTCCAGCCAGAATCTGGCTTCCTGTAACTTGAGCCCATTAGTCTGTGTAGTGCACTCTGAAATGATGGAGAAGAAATCCTGTCCCTCCTCTGTGTGACAACCTTTCAAATATTTGAAGAGTCCTATCATGTCTCCCCTCAGCCTTCTCTTCTCAAGGCTAAGCATGCCCAGTTTTTTCAGTCTGTCATAGTGTTTCCAGACCCCTGATTATTATTATTATTATTATTATTATTATTATTATTATTATTATTATTATTATTATTTATTTATATAGCACCATCAATGTACATGGTGCTGATCATCCTCATTGCCCTCCTCTGAACCCCCTCTAGCTTATCTGCATCCTTCTTGAAGTGTGGTGCCCAGAACTAGACACAATACGCAAGATGAGGCCTAACCAGTGCCGAATAGAGGGGAACCAGTACTTCACGCGATTTGGCAGCTATACTTCTATTAATGCAGCCCAAAATAACATTTGCTTTTTTTGCAGCCACATCACACTGTTGGCTCATATTCAGCTTGTGTTCTACAACAATTCCAAAATCCTTCTCACTTGTAGTATTACTAAGCAAAGTATCCCCATCTTGTAACTGTGCATTTGGTTTCTTTTTCCTAGGTGTAGAACTTGGCATTTATCTCTACCCCGCTTGTTACCTCCCCGCAGTTTGAGAAGCTACCATTGATGAGCACTCTTTGAGTCCGATTCTGTAGCCAATTGTGGATCCACCAAATAGTTGTTTCATCTAGCCCACTTTTAACTACTTTGCTGATCAGACTATCATGTAGTACTTCGTCAAAAGCTTTGCTGAAGTCAAGATATATTATGTCCACAGCATTCCCGCAGTCCACAAGGGAGGCTGGACATCAGGAAAAACTTCCTGACTGTAAGAATGAGATCAGATTAGCCTGGCAGGATTTCTTCTTGACAAATTCATGCTGACGTCTAGTAATCACTGCATTGTTTTCAAGGTGCTTACAGATTGACTTCTAAATAATTTGTTCCAAAATTTTCCCAGGGATGGGTGTCAGACTAACTGGTGTGTAGTTCCCAGGTTCCTCCCTTTTGCCCTTTTTGAAGATAGGGACAACGTTAGCCCTCCTCCAGTCATCCAGAACTTCACTACTCTTCCATGATTTTGCAAAGATAATAGACAGTGGTTCTGAGAGTTCTTCTGCCAGATCCTTCATTACTCTAGGATGCAGTTTATCAGGCCCTGGAGATTTGAACTGGTTCAAAGAAATTAGGTGTTGCTTGACCATTGTTGATCTGTGTCGAACTGCAATCTTTCCCCTTCATCTTGTACTTCACTTTTGCCTGGGGTGTCCCAGACCCTCTTTGGGAGAAAACTGAGCCAAAGTAGGAATTTAGCAATTCGGCCTTTTTGTTGTTTGTTAGAACAGTGTTTCTCTGGGAATTGAAATCAGGTGGTTGGGGGTGGAGGGTTGGGGCAGGTGAGATCCTTTACCGTTGATACAGTTGAACTCCAGCTTACTAGGACTGTAGAAAAAAATGCACCAAATGTTTTACAGCCATGACCCTTTTCATTAGATTTAAGTTTTTTTGTTTTCTTGTAATTTTGCACAGCTATTTTTTAAATCATAGAAGTTCATCAACAAAGACAGCCTTGTTTACCATAAGAAAAAAATCAAAATACATTTAGTGTAATACCTTTATTAGACCAACTCAAAGATCACATTTTGTACATTTTTCTGTGATCTTTGAGTTGACCTAATAAAGGTATTACACTATTCAGATTTTGGAATTCTTCTCTGATGTTCTGTGTTCAGTTTAATTGCATCTTATGCAACTGTTCTGATTCTTCAATTGATTTACTTATTGGTCCACTCACATGATCACGCAGAAGACAACTTGTTCATTCCAAATAACATAACATGAAGTCAAAAATCGGCTGTACTTCAACTGTCACTTAGTCGTAGCCATTCCATCACTCCACCTGAACTGTAACTTTAAGAAATGCCTAAATTTGCTTTTACCTCCTTCCCATCATCTTTTCCTTTTGTATTGTGGCTTTTTTAAAATGGCAAGCCTGAGGGCTCAGGACTGTGTTCCCCTGAATTCTCTAAACCTCCTTTGTAAATACTGTAAATATCTGTAAATACTCTGGGAGGCCTTCTGGCTGAAGAGAGGGGTAAAATGCTTTCAATACACATGCATGCTAGATACACAATACACAACTAGAATGTGACAACACTGCGTCTGACAAGTTGTTCTCTGAGAGAGTTCTCTGAAAGTTGCATTGCTGTCACTATTTGAAGATGATTTTAAATGTAAAAAGGAAATTAAGGAACTGATAACGAATTTGCTGACTGCAGCGAGATTGATTGTAGCTAGGAACTGGAAGATTCAAGGGGAATATTCTATTGAAGAATGGTACAAAGAAGTATGGGATATAGCTATTAATGATAAATTGACAAGTAATATTAAATGGAGAAGAGGTATAGCTAAATCAAATGATTTTGAAGGAATTTGGAAACAGTTCCTAATATTTGTGTTTTCTAAAGGAAGTGGGAAACCGCCAGCAGAAGAAAGCATGAGATTTTGGAAGCAGGAATAGATCCCGAGGTGGGGGGGGGCACTTATATGTTAAGAATGGTATATTGTATGATAGGATAAGTAATAGATAATATTTACTCAATATATATGTATTCAACATTTAGTTAAATGTATGTAGTATGTTGTGTTGTTGTTTTTGTAAGATGTTTATTTTGTGTTTTAAAATTTTATATATATATATATATATATATATATTTCCTGATAAAATTTTTGAATTTTTTTTATTTTATCCTTCATTGAATGACAATAATTCCCTTGATTATCCTTCAATGCTCCTATCCCATTTCTCGCTTTTTCCTTTTGTGTGAGTCTGGCAAGCAATCTAGAATTTTTATTGCTATTTTCAAAATACTCCCTTTTCATATATATTAAATTTTTCTGAACTTCCTCTAAATTTAAATTTTCTAATTGTTTTTTCTTAGCTTGTATTTCTATTAATTTGTATTTGTTTTTACCCTGCCAATATTCTTCCTCCAAACTCCTAATCTCTATCTGTAACTTCTCCTGCTCTGCATACTGTTGTCTTCTTAAGTTACACATTTCTCTAATACAAATTCCTCTTGCTACAGCCTTCATGGTGTCGCAAACCACTGACCCTGCTGTTCCTCCCTTTTCATTAATTTCCCAGGACTCTGACAATTCCCTCTGAATTTTTTCTACCACTTTATTATATTTCAATATTTTTGTGTTCATTTTCCACCTATACGCTTCTTTGTAATTCTTCTTAACTGAAAATTCTAAACTTAACAATGTGTGATCTTTATTACCCCCATTTCCATTTTACACATCTTAGTTGTAAAGTCTTTTGAGACAAATATATGATCTATCCTGGAGTATGTATGATGAACTGGGCAATAATATGAGAACCCAGGCTTAGCCCCATTAAGTAAACACCAACAATCCACATAGTCATTTTCTTTTACTAATTTATTCAATATAGTGAGATTATTTCTCTTTTCAACGTTAGTGGGATTTGACCTGTCCCATCTATTGTCCATAACCATATTAAAATCCCCAGCTAAGATAACATACCCCTCCTTGAATTCTTCAATTTCTTTAAATAATTTTATAAAAAACTCTCTATGTCTCTAATTTGGGGCGTAAACATTAATTAGTGTATATACTTTACCTTCCATTTTTCCTTTTATCATAAGGAATCTACCATTGTCATCCTTTTTTATAGTTCCTAATGTAAATTCACTTTTTTTTTAGATCAAAGTAGCCACACCATTTTTTTTTGAAGTCCCCAAGGACTTTTCATAATAAACTGACCACTTTGTTCTTATCTGATTTACATTATCGAAGCCCTGTTGTGTTTCTTGCAACATAATTATGTCAGATCCTTCTTTATTTAACATTTGTTCTATTCTCCTCCTTTTCACGACTGCCCCCAAACCTTTAACATTGAGTGTTGATACTTTTATTTTGTTATCCATAATCACCCTTTTGATGCCTCTTCCAATCCCTTGTGCTCTGTAACTCAAATTCACATACATAAAAACACAAACACCATAATTAAAAAAAAAACCTCAATTCCCTTACTCCAACCCACTCCACCCCCCTTCCCCCCACCCCACCCCCCACCTCTTCCCCCCCCCCATATCCCCGCAAGCCACTCTGGGGAGGCAGCGCTTCGCCTGGCCGGCAAGGTCTCTATACTTTAACAATTCCATCAACAATTATCTCATAATGCATTTATCAGTTCTATTATATCCCAGATGCCCCAGCCTCACTTCCCCCCCCCCACCTGTTCCAGCCAAAGTTGCATCATCATACAGACCCAAGCTCTTCAGCAGCTCTTTACCCTGATCCAAAGAGGTTACTCTGTGGTCTCCCCCACCATATGTAAATCTTAGAAATACAGGATATCCCCATGCATATTTAATGGGTTTTTTACTAGTATTTCCGTTATCTGCTTGACACTGCGTCTCCAATTAAGTGTGTGCTGAGAAAGATCGTTGTAAATTTGCACTGGTTTACCCTTATATTGTAGCAAGGCCATGGATCTCAATTTCTTCATAACTTGCTCTTTCTTATAATAATTGCCAAATTTTACCAAAATGTCTCTACTAGCTCCTTTATAATTTTGCCCCCCCCCCCCCACTCTATGAATTCTGTCAAAATCGCAGTCCTCTATTTCCAAATCAGGCATCATATCTTTGAACCATTGCAGGATTATATCTCTTAAGTTTTCTCCTGGTGCTTGAATAAGATGTTTAACGCGTATCGATGAACGACGATTCTGGTCTTCTAATTGGATCAACCTTAATTCATGGTTCTGGAATTGCACATTAGAGGTTTCTTCCAAAAGGTCCTGTCTCTTCTCCATCAAATTTGCTCCTGCTTCCAATTCTTTTATACTTTTAACGTTCTGGGCAATTTTCTCTGCAAGCACTGCTAATCACTTATCTGATCGCTCTGCCTGTTGATCTATTTTCTTGAAGATACTTTCATTGTTTTCTAATATAAAGCTTTTAATTTCAGCCATGGTGGCTGGCTCCCTGCCAACACCTTCCACCATTTTAAAATCTGCCACTGCTTTCTCTGTCTCTCCCTGCACTTCTTCCGAAGCCAAGTTCTCCAGGCATGGGAGGTTGTGATTACTGGGTTTTTTCCTTGACCAAAATACTTTTGCACATTCGGCTTTAATTTTTTTCTTTGTACTCGACATGGGGCATCAATCTGTTTCTTAACGTCACGGCTCTCCTCCTTGTCCGGGCTATTTTTATCTCTCCGTAGTCAACACAGTCTATCAATCCTGCCCGGGTGCTTTTATCTTATTGTAATTCCGGTGATTAACAACTTATTCTTCTCAAATAAAGAATGAGATTCACCATAATCAAGTCAACATTCACTGTGAAATCTCATTACTATAACAAGCAATTTTCACAGTCCCAGCACACAGACAGCTTACTTTCACTTTCCAGTCCTTGAAACGCTGTCCCATAGCCAAGACCGCATCAATTTTCACACTTATCTCATTTCCACTTCACAAATGTCAACAACACCAACAGATAATATTTATAGTCTTTTTCCAACCTACTCATTTAAGATTTATGCCCTTTTAAAAGAGATAATTGACTTTTCCGGCATAGCCGGTGAGAACTCTAAGAAACTCTTACCAGCTTCATGGCTGCCAAGCTCCGCCCCTAGTCAGATAGTTTTATACAAGTCAGATTACAGGCATTACAGGCATCTGGTTTTTGTCCTGTTTTGTCATATGTTTTGACTTCATCAGAAAAACGGTTATCTGTAAAGACTGATAAACACAAAATACAGATTGAATACCTTCCAGTGTTACGCCATTATTTTCAGAAAGCATCAAAAAAGATTCAAAAATATTTTACTATGTGTTGAAACTCACCGCCATTAATGAGCAATACCATAGGAGTTTGAAAATTTTAAATTGTCCTTCCATCTCGTTTTTTTAGTTAAAGCCCTCAAAAGGAGGTTTTTCTGTGAGATAAATGCAAGTTTTAGAGACATAATAAAATAAACCCTAACTCCTAGACTCCCACGGTATTGCTTGTTAATGGTGGTGAGTTTCAACACATACTAAAATCTTTTTGAATCTTTTTTTTGACAAAACAGGACAAAAAACGGATGGCTGTAATCAGCCTGGTGCTGCATTATTCATTGCTCATGTTGTTTGAGGAACAATTTTATTGGTGAAGCCAATGTCCAGTGTGCGCATTATAAGTGGTGTGACTTACGTATCATTCGTAACGGTGACTCCTGTGTCTGTTTTTCAGTTAAATTAACTTTGTAATGCATTTTCCCATGTCCACTAATGTAAGTGGAGTTATGCCTATTGAAATTCTGTTGCTTTAATGTCTTTGAGTTCATTTAACTAATTAAATATATTTTCTAATTATAATTTATATTTGTCTGCTCAAGGTATTTTTTTTACATCTGTTGAGCCAATAATCAGCTGCTTTCTTAGCTGCCTTGTGTCAATAAGCATCCCATTCAACCTCACAGCTTGTGTTCTGTGACATTTCAGTCACCACCCTCTCATTCTGCTTTTGTGTAGCCAGTTGCTATTCTCTAGGAATTACTCCTGTAATTGATTAATTGTTTTTGCAATTGCTTGTGGCATGGCCTGCCAGGAGAGATTGTCAACTTAACAGTCTTCCATAATTTAAGAAAGCCATAAAGACTGATCTCTTCCGGCAGGCTTACCGAGTAGAATTTTAAGATACCTTTTTAATAATGTGCTGCTTTTAATAATGTATTAGTTTTAAATGTTTTAATCAATTCTGTTTATTTTATGGCATTTGTGTTGTACCCCGCCTCGATCCAGAGGAAGAGGCGGGTAACTATTATTATTATTATTATTATTATTATTATTATTATTTTATTTTATTTTAATTCCAGAGAATCCCTTCACCTAGAATAACTGAGTTTAATAGGATCCCAGGCACTATTTTTGAGGATTTCATGTCTGATAACAATCATGTCTAATCTTGAGTGGATGAATCAGAAAATTATTTTTTAGAACTGTTCAAAGATCTCTACTGATCAGATGAAATTTATCAAGCACAAAACCTTTTTAGTGATGCACTTGCTGAGCCAAGATATGTCAGGCCATAATAAACTGCATAATTACTGTTGGATCCAGACACTAACTCATACCTGGCACTGGAAGCCACAAGGACACTGCAGAGGAGAGAGAGAAACAGTGATGGGACTGCAGATATTTACTCCAGTTATGTCAGACATCCTAACATGCATTTATTATGGCTTTTATAAATCCAAGCAGTATAGCCATACCAAAGGGAAGCAGGGCAGTACAAAAAACCACTCCCTATCTTAAATCATGTCAGAACTTCCTGCTATAGAAATGACAGGTTAATGTGCAAGAGGACTAAAGTGAAAAGATAGCCCTCAGAAAGAATGGTGGAACCCCTTAACGGGTAGCATGAAATTATGAAACAGTGTGTCCTGTGGAGGGATATGGTTTCACGTGGAAATTAAAGGAACAGCTGGTTATGAACATGACAGTCTTTGGTGTGGTGAATACAGTACCATCAGTGTGGTGTAGTGGTTAAGAGTGTTGGGCAGGGAGTTGGGAGATCCGGGCTCTAGGCCCCACTCAGCCATGGAGACCCACTGGGTGACTTTGGGCCAGTCACACACTCTCAGCCCAACCCACCTAACAGGGTTGTTGATGTGAGGATAAAATGGAGAGGAGGAGGATTATGTACGCCGCCTCGGGTTCCTTGGAGGAAAAAAGGTGGGATATAAATGCAATAATAAATAAGTAAATAGTTCTGTACTGGTCCATGTATATATGGAAGCTACAGTAGCTCAGACAAAAATTGGTGTACAGGAATTGGTGAACAGGAACCACAGACAGCTTCATTTCGGAAGAATGGGACCAGAATTTAGTAAATACCGTGTGAACTTGGCTTTATACACATGCAGTATGTAAGGGGATTTACTGGTGGTCTTTTTATTTTTAAGAGGTACTGAACATAGGCTACTTGGAAGCGTAGGTTCCTGCAGTACCTTGCAACAATACTCCTTACATTCCCCACTATAGTAGGTCTAAGGAGGATCTGGAGATAGACACCCAGTATGATTGACTTCACTCAGACTCAAACTTAATGAAACTGTTGTAGCTTTAAAACATTTATTAAAGCAATTCAAGAAAGTTGATTTGCTGAACGTCCATTCAGCAAATCAAATTAAAAGAATATACTCACAATTACCCTGATATCTGTTGGGAGACCAATACTGCCAAAAGTGGCCCTTCCAAGAAATTCCTAACATGTGTGGGTGATAACTTTCTCCTACAGAAAGTGGAGGAAGGAACTAGAGGATCGGCAATCCTTGACTTGATATTGACCAATAGGGATGACTTAGTGGATAAAGTGGCAGTTATGGGGACTCTGGGGGAAAGTGACCACGTCATACTTGGATTTTGATTATGAAGGAGACAAAAGTTGAGTGTAGCCATACACGTACTCTGGATTTTAGGAAAGTTGATTTTAATAAACTCAGAACTATGATAAGTAAGGTCCCATAGCAAATGAGCCTAATGAGAAAAGGAGTGCAGGATGGGTGGGAGTATTTAAAAATGAAATTTTAAAGGCACAGTTACAAACAATTCCAACAAGGAGAAAAGAAAGAAGACAACAGAGGAAACCAATGTGGCTCCACAAAAAGCTTAGAGATGACCTGAAAACAAAAAGGGATACATATAGGAAGTGGAAGGAAGGCCAGGCTACAAAAGAAGAGTACAGACAAGTGGCGCAGAAGTGCCGAAATGGCGTCAGGAAGGCTAAAGTTCAGAATGAGCTAAGATTAGCGAGGGATGCTAAAAGCAATAAAAAGGCTTTCTTCAGATATGTGAGTAGTAAAAGACAGAGGAAAGAAATGGTGGTTCAACTGCTTAATGAGGATGGCAAATTGATAACAGACAACAAAGAAAAGGCTGAAGTGCTCAATTCTTACTTTGCCTCGGTCTTCTCCCAAAAGCGGGTCTATGACCCCCCTGGAAAAAGTGAAGCAGAAGTTGAGGGGGCAGGATTGCAGTTTGAGATTGATAAACAAATGGTCAAAGAAAACCTAATTTCCTTGAATGAGTTCAAATCTTCAGGGCCTGATGAACTGCATCCTAGAGTAATGAAGGAGCTAGTGGAAGAACTCTCAGAACCTTTGTCTATTATCTTTGCAAAATCATGGAAGACGGGTGAGTTACAAAAATAAGCCAAAGTGACCCTTAATACATGTCAAGTTCCAGCTATCTAGGTCTCACAGTCTGGCACTTTGATGTCGACAGGCAGGTGGATGGACACACGCTCTTTTGTTACCAGTGTAAAGCCCATGTTGCCGTGGGGGCTCATGGACCTGCTTCTGTCCCGCTTATTTGCTGCTCAGTCCCCTCACCACAGAAGGACTCATGAATAATGTGGTTCATGCACAGGGACCACACACACACACACACACACCCCACACACGTGCATGTGGTACATGGCGCGGTTTCGCTCCCTCCCTCGCATGCCCTGATCGCCCACCTTCATCCTCTCCCGCCCTCGGGGATGTTGCCCTAGCTATAAGTAATTGGCTTATATTGCTTGCCGCTTTTTGTTGTTTATTCGTTCAGTCGCTCCCGACTCTTCGTTAAATAATTATAATAAACCGTTTATATTTAATACAGTTGTGTGTTCTGGCTTGAGGGACGGCCTTGAAGAAAACTGGGGTTTTAACGTCTTATTCCACATTCAGTAGGGTGACCATATGACCCGGATTTGTCCGGATATGGCCGGATTTTTGCTGCAAACCGGCAGATCCGGGAGGGGGAGGGGAAATCAGGATTTTTTACAAAGAGCAGCTCTAATGGGAATTAACAAAAATGCTTATAACTCCGTCATTTTTTAAGATAAAGACATGAAACTTGGCACAATGGTAGCTCTTAGGAAGGGCTTTAGTCATACCAAATTTGAAACAGATCTGTTCATCCACTGATTTTTTAGGAATTTTTTAAAAATTAAGGTTTTAAAATTATTATTTTTTAAATCGTCATTTTTAAAGATAAAGAGATGAAACTTTGCACCATAAAAGGACTTAGGTAGAGCTTTAGCCACACCAAATTTGAAACAGATCTGTTCATCCACTGATTTTTTAGGAATTTTTTAAAAATTAAGGTTTTAAAATTATTATTTTTTAAATTGTCATTTTTAAAGATAAAGAGATGAAACTTTGCACCATGAAAGGACTTAGGTAGAGCTTTAGCCACACCAAATTTGAAACAGATCCGTTCATCCATTGATTTTTTAGGAATTTTTTTAAAAATTGAAGTTTTAAAATTATTATTTTTTAAATCGTCATTTTTAAAGATAAAGAGATGAAACTTTGCACCATGAAAGGACTTAGGTAGAGCTTTAGCCACACCAAATTTGAAACAGATCCGTTCATCGATTGATTTTTTAGGAATTTTTTTAAAATTGAGATTTTAAAATTATTATTTTTAAAATCGTCATTTTTAAAGATAAAGCAATGAAACTTTGTACCATGATAGGATTTAGGTAGAGCTTTAGCCACACCAAATTTGAAAGAGATCCGTTCATCCATTGATTTTTTAGGATTTTTTTTAAAATGAGTTTTTAAAATTATTATTTTTTAAACTGTTGTTTTTAAAGATAAAGAGCTGAAAGTTGGCACCATGATAGCTTTTAGGTAGAGCTTTAGCCATACCAAATTTGAAACAGATCTGGGGCCAGTAGCAAACCCTGTTAACAACAACAGCAGCTTGCAATGAGTGAAGATACAGTCAGAAAAAATATTTGAGGGAAGGGGAGAATGTAACACTTTTTATACTGTTGTTTTTATACTGCTTTTATGTTTTTTAAATTTTTGTATACTTTTAATGTTTACTATTTTTAATTGTTGTAAACCGCCCAGAGAGCTTCGGCTGTGGGGCGGTATATAAATGTAATAAAATAAATAAATAAATAAATAAATAAATAAAATAACACAAAGAGAATATCAAAAGCTTCAAAGTACAGCAAACCTACAAAAGTAGGAGTGAGTGAAGTTAATTTCAGATACATTGAATCTCTCACTTGTTCTTTATTTCAGTGATTTTAACATTAAGATGTTATGAAGAAGAGATTTGTCTTAAATGTGTGCTGTAAAATCAGACATGTAAAATCAGACTATGTTCGGGTGGGCACGCCCCCTTGGTGCTGGACACGCCCCCTTGGGGGCGACCATGTTGTCCTCCTTTTTGTTTTCCAAAATATGGTCACCCTAACCTTCAGCGCTGGCGGAGCCTTAACGTCTTGCCGGCTAAGCCGTGGAAGGGCCCGGGGCGCCGTGTGGGGCTGCGCTTCGGGCACCAGCTGGCCTTCATCCGGCCCTGGGTGGGGAAGAGGAGCAGGGCCCTGAGCTGCCTCGGAGTCGTCCCATTGCAGCCCCCTCCCTCCGTCTTCCCGTCCCGCGGGGGCGGTTCCGTCGGGCGACCAAGTGCTCCTCCCCGAACTTCAGAAATGGAGGGAATGACGCAAGGAACCAGAGTCCGCGAAAGCTTGGCTGAGTCAGGCTGAATGGGTTAAATCTTCAAGGTGCCATAAGAACACATTTAAGCGACACCACCCACCCCTGGAGCGGGAGGACGGCGCTTGCAATGGGCTGAGCAAGGCTTCGAACCGCGCCCCCCCCACCCCAGCGCCTCTTTCGCAAGGGCCTCCTCCCCCGCGGGCACTCGAGCAGCGCCCGCTCCAGGCATGGGCCCTCCTCTTCCCCCGCCCCCGCCTCTCTCCTCGCTCTGGCCGTGAGCGGAGGCTGCATTTCCGGCCTTTAGGCCCGGCGGTCGTCGTGGAAGAGCCGTCATGGCGGCCCCTCCGCCCTGCTACCCGGCCTGGCTGACGCGCTTGGCGGAGTTTCGGAAGGGGAGGCCTCCGCCCCTGCGGCTGCCGCGGCCCCTGGTGCTGGCTGACCGAGTCTCGAACCGGCGCCTGAGGCTCGGAGGTAAGCGGGCCTCCCTGCGTGGAGTGACCGGCTCCCCGCCCCAGACACCGGGCCCTGCTGATGCCCCGCCGCGGACTGCCCCGCCGCCTCGCAGCCCTTCCAAGGCCGTCAGGTTTGCTGCGGCGGAAGTGTTCGGGGGCGCCTTTGTGTGACACGTGAAGCGTTGTCCTCAGGTCTTGGCACACACGCGCGCGCGTGTGTGTGTGAGAGAGAGGGGGGGGGGGGAAACAGGGACGCTAAAACGCGGCGGATCTTGACACGCAGCCTCCCCCAGCCGCGTGTGTTCTCCAGCTGTGCTTGGACTACAACTCCAATCATTCCCAGCCAGTATGATTTACCTTTTCGGAATGTACAAAACAGGTATTCTAGTATCTTCCTTATGCCGTCGTATTAGTGCAGTTGGCCTCATTTACCTAATAGGTTGCCTGCAGCAGAGTTGCCTTTGGGGTGGGTGGGAAATGGAGGATTGCCTTACAGAACACAGTTATAGAGGATATCGGAACGGTACTCAAGCTTTTTTATGTGATTTGAATCACCAGGATTAGGAGGCTTAAATCAAGATTTAATCACAAGAGGAAATTGGCTTTCTCACTTATTTGTTTTATTTATTTATTGTATTTTTATACCACCCAATAGCCGAAGCTCTATGGGCAGTTCACAAAAATTAAAACCATTCAAAGTATAAAACAAACAGTATAAAAAACATGATATGAAATACAACATAAAAACACAATACAAATTTAAAAAACAAATTTAAAACAGCCAAGCTAAAATTAAATTTATAGACTGTTAAAATACTGAGAGATTAAAAAGATCTTCACCTGGCGTCCAAAAGAATATAGTGTAGGTGCCAGGCAAACCTCATTCCACAGCCAGGGTGCCACAGCAGTGAAGGCCCTGCTGATACAACATACATTTTCTTAATAAAGCATATTAATTGATGTGTCTCATATACCCAGTATGAAGATTGTTCTACTGTAACTACGGTTTTACAACAATAACAACATATTGGGTAACAAGTAACCAGAGCCTTTAAACTACTTAGGAGTATATTATTGTAATGTAATAATTTTGTTTCTGTAGTCCTTGTGCATTGTATTCTCTCTTCTGAATAATAGAGACGGCTCTTACGATTTTTTTTATTTTAAAAATTTTTTATCCACCCTGCTTGCAAGTAAGTCCATGTTGATTGCATGAGACTTGCTTCTATGCACATTTTTTCAGGATCAAACTATAAACTAACTACAATATTTTTAAAGAGAGCATAAAATGTGAGAACCATAGTACTCAACTCACTTTTAGGATCTTGTTTAAATATTGCTTGCACTGGTTTCATCCCATGTCAGCTGAGAAATGCCATCCTTCCACCCCCTTACAGTGAACTTGGAACGGTACTTTTGTTGTTTGTACAAAAGTAGTCGCTTCTATAGATTCCTATAAACTACAACACTACCATAAAGCAAGGAGGGAGAAGTCAGCTTCCTTCAAGTTTACTTGGAATGCTTTGGGACTATATTGCATACAGTGATGTGGATGACATGGAACCATCACTGTAGCAAGGACATTTTGTGGATGGTTTCCACAGCAAAATAATCCTGCAGCTTGCATACAGATGTGCATGTCAGTCTTTAAACAAAGTGACCTGATCCAGCTAGGGCTATCCCTATTTGGATGAGGAATTACACGCATGAATAGGTTCTGCACTCATGGTGCCTTCCTCCCACTCCATGCTGGGGCTGTGCATGTGAAAGAGGGAGGTTCAGATGAATCCCTTCACACATTCAAAGAACACAAGGACAGGCAACATGGGCTAGCCCTGTTATGATCTGTCTGTACTAGCTGTACCTTTGCATGAAAGTACGGCCTCTACATGTATACCAATGTACCTGCATAGAGTTGCTTCATGCAAAGGGGGTTCCTGATTGGCCCAGGAACCCTCCTTAAGTGGAGAAGTTCTGTGTGCATACATGTGCTGAAAATGGGGTGTGTGGCCATGGGCATGGCTGCCAAGTGCAACCCCATTCACCACCTCAACGTGAGTGGGATGACGTTCTTGTTAACACCAATACATTCTGTTAGATGTGCCGTAATTGCACCAACAAGCTATTTGGGAGGGGTAAAAGAGACTGGATTTAGCCCCCCCCCTACACCTCTTCCTTCTTCATGAAAGAATTGATCATCATGGATGCTGCTTCTCTAACAAGGTTTTCTTTATGCCTTAGTGATTGCTGTTTGCATGCATCACTTAGATCAGGGCTGTGTCCTTCTGAACTTCGAGAATACAGTTCAAAGGGTTCATTTTAGGGTCTATTCCGTAACTATGTTATCCCCTGGTTTTAATAATAATAATAATTCGTATTGTTATATATTTACATTGTTTTGGTGTTTTAATTGTTATTGGGTACTGTAAACCACCCTGTAAGGGCAGACATCCTAGAACGCAGAGTATCAAATATTCTGAATAATAAATATGCAATCTGGAGCAAATTGCTTAGTTGTCTATTTCTCCTATAAATTAGCCTTGCTATTTATGCCTTTAATAGTGAAATTCTATGCATGTATACTCAGTTCAGTGACTCTTATTCCCAAGTAAGTGTGCATAAGATTGTAGCCTAAAGCACTTTATTGAAAGGTATATCATGCTTTTATATAGCTGTTGCATTCAGCTGCAATATGTTGCCCATATTACTGAAACTGGTTCATATTCCACAGCAATTCTTTAATCACAGCCTCAGTCATTTAAAAACAGGCACATGTAGATTCATGTGTATGAGCGTGTGTGCACATACACATGAAATAGTAATGTTTGGTTGAATCATTTAGCTTGTATTGTGCTCTGGAGGCAAGCAAACTGTCTGTGGCCAATAGCCAGAAAGAATAAATTCCACAGATGGAACTCTAAAGCATGCTAATTGTTCTCTTGGTATTTATAAAACTGGAGTACAGGGGAAAACCAGGTGTTGTATGTAGAAAATACTGTTTCTGATTGCGAAAAGAAACATGTTGTTTCCCTGCGATCAGGCCTATTTAACTTTAGCTTTTTAGTTTTTTAAAATTATTCAATATAGTGACTGAAGTATATTTGCAAATGTAGTGTTTGCCAATAGCTTCTGCAATGAAATGTTCTAGTCTCTATGCCAGAGATGGGGGACCATTTTTGGCCGATGGGATGAATTGACTCCAAGCAGGCAAAGTGGGTGGGGCCACCCACTGCTGGCAGGTGGCCCTCTGACATGGTTGCCCCCCAGCATAATTGCCCAGACCCCATTCACATGCACAACACACACACACACCTCCTGAAAATGGTCCTGCATAGCAATTTGGCTTTTTTTTTTTAAAAAAAAAAAAGGCCTAAATGCAGCAGGCAGAGGGGTCAGAAGCAAGGAGTATCTCTCATCTCTGGTTGGTTACTGATCAGAGATGAAGCTTCCCCTACCTGGGGACAGGGAGTGGGACCTGAGAAGAAGGGGCAGGGCCTGGGGAAGAAGCTGAGGGGCCAGATGGGTAACTCTTGTAGGCTGTATCATCTAATGCAGTGGACATTATCCACAAAAGCTTATGCCAGAATAAACGTCTTAGTCTTTAAGGTGTCACAAGACTGTAAGCTTAATTACCATAGGTTTTCAGTAACTTTGGCTATTGGGTGGTATAGAAATGTAATAAATAACAAATAAATAAATATTCATATCATGGGTTGAGTTTCCAAAGAGATGATAGTCACACACCATGATTTAGAGATGCTTGTCTGCTCTCCTTCATTGTCCACACAGCCTTCTTGTTCTAGGAGGAAGAGCAGTAACAATGTTTTCTTCAATTCACATGTCACACTAAGCACAAACATTGGTTTGCAGATGATTTCTAATTCTGGTTTGCTGGCTGATAGCAAACCATGTCAAGTTAAACAGTACACCAAGCTACGGTTAAGCTTCCTTAACCATGTTTTAGCATGACGTCTGAACTGAGCCACTGATGAAATTTGTTCCGTGCATCATGAACTATTCAGAAGAGAGACTCATGGTTGTAGAATGCTTTATGTCAGCCTTGTCATTAGCTATTTGCCTAGGACTAGATGGATATCTGAGATAGTTATCTGAGCAGAGGTAAACAGGTTGGCAAACTTTTATACTTGTCCTCAGGGCTTCCTTATGTAGACAATTCTGTATGAGTACAAAGTATTACAGGTAGTAAATAAAAGTGAAATTCCCAATTCCAATGGAAGCTTGTATCTTCTTGGATGAAAGATACAATAGCAAACAATGCTGAGAATGCCTGCCTTTTTACTGTTTTCCCTATTTCCCAGGGTTGCTATGCATTAGATTTTTCACTAATATAAAATTTCCCTAAGTAATAGTAGTTTCCTTTCTTTTACAGAGGCAACGTGCATCACAGAGATGTCATTAATGATGACTTGTTGGAAGAAGAATGAGTTTAATGACACTGCTTGTGCCCAGGAGATACAAACATTCTTTGATTGTACAGCAAAGGCAGAAGTAATTACCACCTGCTGTATCCTCACTTTAAGTTGCCATAAATAATTTAAATTTGTGATACCACTATGAGTCACCATTAATAATTGATTGTATTTTTATTACCCTGACCGTGGGAGTGACTTTCCATGTTTTGATTATATATTAACTGCTGTTATCATAAGGTAATGTGATTGTTTGAAATTAGTAACTGGCGATTTAGCAAGTGGTAAGCAGGGATGATTGGGCATTTGCATAAGACAGTAAGATGCGAAGTATCAGCCAAGATGGTATGTGATTAAAAAGATTACGTATTCTAAGAAATGATGTTAGTAATTTGAAGTTGTGAACTCACCAAAGGACCTACGCAGGGAGGTTAAAGGTTCTCATCCCACTTAAACCATTAGATTGATAAGATTAGTGCACTGGTTGCATCAGATGAGATGTTATGTCTGGTTTTGCTATTCTATAGATCTTTTACTTTATAATTATTGCAGGTAGCTTTTGAGTTTCAAGATGGAGGAAAAGTGGGTTATGAAAATAACTTTTTCCTTCAATCAATATATAAATGCAAGGTTATGCTTGTACCAGTTGTCCTTGGGCCTAACATGAATGGCTGTTTCAACCTGCATCTAACCCAGGAACTGGCTATGACCAGCACATCACTGATGTGTTTCTATAGTTGAAGAGGTATTGATTGATTGATTGCATTTCTATACCGCCCAATAGCCAAAGCTCTCTAGGCAGTTTAGAAAATTAAGACAATTCAAGTATAAAACAACAGAATAAAACCATAATATAAAATACAATATAAAAGCACAACCAAGATAAGAACAGCAGCAATGCAAAAATACAAATTTAAAACAACAAAGTTAAAATTAATTTATAGACTGTTAAAATACTGGGATAATAAAAAGGTTTTCACCTGGCGTCTAAAAGAATATAATATAGGTGCCAAGCGAACCTCCTTAGGGAGCTGATTCCACAGCCGGGGTGCCACAGCAGAGAAAGTTGCCCTCCTCCTGGTAGCCACCTGCCTCACTTCCTTTGGCAGGGGCTCGCGGAGAAGGACCCCTGAGGATGACCTTAGGGTCCGGGCAGGTACATATGGGAGGAGGTGTTCCTTCAGATAGCCTGGCCCCAAGCCGTTTAGGGCTTTAAATGTTAATAACTGTATAAACAGTGAGGAAATATTTCATAGCATTCAAGGCATGTTGCATGGAGTCTTTGAAGCAGAATGCTTCATTGCCTCCTCAAGTATATGTATGTTATACCATTATTATTATTATTATTATTATTATTTATTTATATAGCACCATCGATGTACATGGTGCTGTACAGATAACACAGTAAATAGCAAGACCCTGCCGCATAGGCTTACAATCTAATAAAGTTGTAGTAAACAATAAGAAGGGAAGGAGAATGCAAACAGGCACAGGGAAGTGTAAACAGGCACCGGGAAGGGTGAAGCTAACAGTATAGAGTCAGAACAAACTCAAAGTTTAAAAGCTATAGGGAAAAGAAAAGTTTTTAGCTGTGTTTTAAAAGCTGTGATTGAGTTGGTAGTTCTCAGGTGTTCTGGAAGAGCATTCCAGGCATGAGGGGCAGCAGAGGAAAATGGACGAAGCCGAGCAAGGGAAGTAGAGACCCTTGGGCAGGCAAGAAGCATGGCATCAGAGGAGCGAAGAGCACGAGCGGGGCAATAGTGTGAGATGAGAGAGGAGAGATAGGCAGGAGCTAGACCGTGAAAAGCTTTGAAGGTCAACAGGAGTATATTTATACCAAAGAGAAGCATGCATTGCAACAGGGGAGCATTAGTGCACACCCACTAATGTGCCATACTGTTTTGCAGTCATCTGGAGCAACTACTGTGTGGATTGCATTCTAGTTCTGTGACATGTGGAGTTAACTTGGTAGTGCCTAATTGTTCCACAAGCAACCATATTAAGCCTCTAATGCTTTAGAATTGAAATCGAATGCTTGCGCAGATATGAAGTGAGAATGGTGGCAAACCTTGGCTTAATTTATGCTTCTAAAACCTGGCGTTAGTAGGACTATTATTATTATTATTATTATTATTATTATTATTATTATTATTATTTTATTTCTTACTTGCCTCTCCGATTGGAAGTTACATGGACCCAGTGTGATTATTGAAAATATTGCTGTGCTGGCTTGTATGCAATCTCATTTTAATCTAGTTTGAATAGGTTTCTCACAAAAGGGATGTACAATCTGATTTGGAGGGGGGGCATTTACTCTCCTGCAGGGCTTTTTATATGTCAGTGGAGAACAAACAGTGATGGGCTCAGAAGATCACGACAGGGGAAGAAGCCGCTGTGGCTTCCTCCCCCATCTCATGCTACAGAGGCCTGGTTCATGCAACACACTAAACCATGCTGCTTAACCATCAAATAGTTAATGGAGTGCATTAAGGTTAATGCATTCCCCTAACCATTTTGTGATTAGGCAGCATGGTTTTGCATGTTGTTTGAACCAGGCCAGAGTGGGTTGGCATGTTGTCTGAACCTGGTGTGCAGCGGAACTGGCTTCATGTCTACTCTACAACCCATGATGTGCAGTAGAGATAATAAGGTGGGTACAAAGCCCCCATCTGCTGTGCCACAAGCTGTGCTTGGACGACATGCCAACCTGTGCTACAGCACACGGAATAATGCAAATGTCCGTCACGTGCATGGCACACACATGGGGGACAAGCCATGATGTGCTTCATCCCCCGCTGCAGTTTTCCGAATGCACCAAGTGAATGCATTCTTTCTCGTAAGTAGTCCTATAAGAGCCCTTTCTATGAACTTTACAGTTTATATGATGTGCTTTACAGTGAGAGTGACTAAGTATTGCTTTCCAATTTACAACTTCATGACAATACGGGATGCTTGTGCTGTTCACTCCCATGCCTAAAAGCTAAGGTTGGTCACTTCTCCAAACACATCTTGGTCACGGACTCGCTCTTCTGTCTCCCCCCATCTCTGATGCGGCAATTAGGCTTTAAAAAGTAGGGTGGGGGTTGCTGCTGGGGAGGGAAGAGCTAAGGCATATTCCTATGCATATTTAAGAACATAATAAGAGCCCTGTTGCTGGATCAGACCAAGGTCCATCTAGTCCAGCGCTCTGTTCACACATTGGCTATCCAGCTGTCAACCAGGGACCCACAAGAAGGATGCCTATGTTCACCAGCAACTGGTGCACACAGACTTACTGCCTCTGATACTGGAGGTAGCACATAGCCATCATGGCTACTAGCCGTTGATAGCCTCCTCCAGGAATTTATCCAACTCCCTTTTAAAGCCATACAAGTTGGTGGCCATCACTACATCTTGTGGTAGCGAATTCCATAGTTTAATTATGCGCTGTGTGAAGAAGTACTTCCTTTTATTTGTCCTGAATCTCCCACCAATCAGCTTCATGGGATGACCCTGGGTTCTAGTATTATGGGAGAGGGAGGGAAATGTCTCCCTATCCACATTCTCCATACCATGCATAATTTTGTACACCTCTATCAGGTCTCCCCTTAGTCTCCTTTTTTCCAAGCTAAACAATCCCAGTTGATGTAACCTTCCCTTGTAGGGGAGATGCTCCAGCCCTTTAATCATTTTAGTTGCCCTTTTCTGCACATTTTCCAGCTCTGCAGTATCTTTTTTTTGGTGTGGTGACCAAAACTGAACACAGTTTTCTAAGTGTGGTTCACAACGTAGATTTGTATAAAGGCAGTATGATTGATACTGGCTGTTTTATTCTGAATTCCTTTTCTAATAAGGCCTAACATGGAGTTTGCCTTCTTTACACACTGGGTTGACATTTTCATCGAGCTTTTCCACCCCAACCCTAGGATCTCTTTCTTGGTCGGTTATTGCCGACTCAGATCTCATCTGGTTATACTTGAAGTTGAGATGTTTTTATCCCAACATGCATCATTTTACACTTGTTTACACTGAACAGCATCTGCCACTTGGATGCCTGCTCTCCCAGCTTGGAGAGATCCTTTTGGTGCTCCTCACAATCCCTTTCTGTTTTAACCACCTTAAATAATTTGGTATCATTTGCAACCTTGGCCACTTCACTGCTCACTCCTAATTCTAGATGATTTATGAACAAATTGAAAAGCATTGGTCTCAATACAGATCCCTGTGGGACCCCGCTATTTACTTTCCCTCCATTGGGAGAATTTACTCTCTAAATATGCATAGAATTGCGCAGTTCATTGTAGATTGCAAGTAGCCATGAGGACATGTGAAAATGGAAGCATGTTGGAGAGAATGTAGAGGTGCCCA
Organism: Elgaria multicarinata webbii; assembly: GCF_023053635.1. Lineage (NCBI taxonomy): Eukaryota > Metazoa > Chordata > Lepidosauria > Squamata > Anguidae > Elgaria > Elgaria multicarinata. The sequence goes on from NC_086176.1 coordinate 877,177, forward strand.
TAAGAGTGGACCACAGAATAGATGTTGTGTCCCTGTCTTTATTTTTCTTAGGGTTCAAGGACTACTGTCAATTTAATCAAGCTGCATCAAATCAAATTGTTTTGATATAGTACACACACTTCATAGTTATGTTGCCAAGTCTTCTGTTTTGTCAGTTACACTTATTCTTAGAAAAATATGATCCTCTCTTGTTGCTTTACAAGAAACAGCTATCAACAGGAAACTGACTAGACATGGTGCAACAAAGTACATTAAAATGATGTCTAAAGGATCTTCTCTCTGCATATTCCTAGGAATAGATAGTAAGAATCCAACTCCTCTGCCTTTGCCATAATATTTATCATTCTGGTTAAATTTCTTTCAAATAAGAGTATCACTGGCTTTTGGCTACACTGACTCAGTGTGTCATAGCTGTCTGTAACTGTCAAAAGGTTGATGCCTTTATCATTGGAATTATTGCTGGGATTTTCACGACAGTTTAATTAGGAATTTAATAGAAATATGTGTTCTTTTCAGGCAGAACGCAAGGAGAGAATTCTACAAGAATCTCTGGGCCGATCAGGAAATTTTGGTCCAAAACAAGTCAACAAACTACTGAAGCGGTTTCCAAACATGACAGACTACAATTAAAGAGACTTTGATTTCCCAAATGTCTGGATATCAGGAGCTGAAACTGGACATGTTTCGAGAAATTCTCTACTTGCTTGTCTTTGAAACTGAGGGGGGAAGTGCTTTGCTGCATTTTACAGGGGGCTTAAACAAACACTCCTGTTGCAGATTAGGTAAAAACCTAAAGGTCTCTCTGATAGGAACCTTCTTTGAGTAGAAGAACATTTGCTTGAAATAATGCTCAGTTAGCATCTTTTTTGAGACTTGTGTGAAATAAAGTCTTCTAATGAACTGTATAACTATTGCTGCTAATGTGCACATTGTAATGGGGTGTAATGTTCAAACTACTGCATATAGACTGAGGTTGTTTTTGTTTTTGTTTTTAAACCACTTTAAATGTAGAAAACTTAGCTTTGTCCCCCCCAGACTCTAATATGAACAATAGCAAAATGTAACACTGGCCTAATATACACCAAGCAGGATATTGCATTATGAAAGTGGTATATAAAAGTGTATGAGGCATAAGCACCAGGACGGGATATATATATATATATATATATCCTATGTATGTGTAGTCTGAAAAAGGTCCTATAACTCCCAGCATTCCCTACATTGGCTGGGGTATGCTGGGAGTTCTAGGTCTTTTCCCCATCTAGACATGCATAGGATTGAGCCCTAAATAAATGGATACAGTAGTTTATTGTATTGCAGTGTATTGTTTGGAAAATGTGTTTCCCCATAACAGAAGTACTAACTTCAGAAATGGGACTGGCATCTGTGTCTGACTTCACTGGGCAACTGTCACAGCCCAGTGCGAATGCCTTCCCTAGTCCCCTTTTAAAAATTCTTCCAAGTGGGGCCAGGCAGCCTTCATTTTATTTTCTCGCCATGTTCTGACCCATAGTCACCCTGTGCTGCTTTTAGTACTGCTGTCCCAGGTACTGACGTGGAAGCCCACCAGAGGTTACATTGCAAAGAGCACCCTCAAACCTGATGCTGGCCCTGTTGAGAATGGATGAAATCTTTATTGCTAAAAGCGATAAGCCATCACAATTTGATATAATTAGAAAGATAAAATACAAGTAAGAAGATGAGCTAATGTAAACAGTAACAATAGTGAGTTTAAAATAAAATAAAAATGCTAAACAAAAATATGAGAATATAAAGATGCAAAATCACATTAGCAAAAGTTAAGAGCTCTCCTATGGGGTACTAGACCAATATATAATTAAAAAGGACGAAATTTTATCTCCCTGTTGAGAACTAACATCTGGATCCTTCTGAAAAATGGAGCAAGATATACTTCCAATTTGTACCATGCTATATTCCATATTTAAAATGCATATCCTGCTCTATACAAATGTGACTGTATCTGTTGATTCAGGCTAATAACCTTTGAAACAGATTTGGATAATGCTAAATGGGTAGAAGATCAGTAGGGGAGAGGTACATTGCCAGTCAATCTTTTTTTCTTTTTTAATTCACTGTCTGTAACCAGTGCTTCATGTGACCTGTGTAAAGCAAGCTGTCACCCTGACACTTAAATTCCCTTCTTCCTTTTGTCTGATAACCCCATACCACGATCCAGGAGGACCTGCCAAGGTTATTTCTGTCCCTGCCTCCGCCCCTGCCTTACTTTTGACTGCAACAGTCAAGAGAGTCCGTGCTAATTAAATGGATGCAATTCCTTGGCCAGACACACTGCAGTAGGAAACACCCAAGGGAAGCCCCCTCCCTCCTCTCAGCAGCAGCCCCTGCAATTAATTCATCACTTAACGTAACTGCATGAGGCTTGATAGCAATGACTGAATGAAGACGAAGTAGGACCCAAGTACTGGAAATGCAAGAAATGAGAAGCTAGGAGAGTGTGTGCGTGCACGTACACCTTCAAGATCTCGGTCAGTTCAGACAAAAAAAGGTTGCCTTTAGTGGTTGTTTTTAAGGAGAACTTTGTTTTCATGCTTCAAAATATTTTTCAACTTTTAAAAAAGGAGTTTATTTGGATGGGAGGGGAAAAGACCAGGCAGAAATCTTATTCTTGCCATTTCCTTTATTAGACATGTTTTCTTTTGCTATGATTGAAGGAAAATAAGTATTAACAGTATATCTAAATCAAATGTTCATACAATAAATGGTCCCCAGGAAATTAAAATGGTGGGCAGCTGCAGCCTTGGCCAGTGCTTCACTTTGTAGTGCACCCGATACCCTGTAAAAACAGTTTTTAAAAAGAGAAGAGGGCCCTGTTCACCACTGCCTGGTGAACTCTTCAGGTGGGCTCAAGGATGGTACAAGGTGGTAGGAAGTCCATCAGGGTGGCAGTTGGGCCCTCAGACTGCATCCTGCCCATTGCCCCCTCAAAGCTGGAACCAACCTGGCAGAACCACTCAAGCAATCTTAGAAATGCTCACCAGATTCCATAGCTGTCACATGCACCTCATAATCAACAGTATCAGAGGCTGCAGAAAGGACCAACAGGATAGGCCCTATTAATCTCTAGGTCAAGATTGTCGACCTGGGCCATGAGCATAGTGTCACAGCAAAGTCAAAAACCAGATTGCACAAGACTTGACAATTCAATGGTATCCAGATTGGAGGAGCCTGGAACTGAAGGACAACCACTCAATAACTTTCCAAAAATGGAAGATAAGAAATGGGTGAACAGACAGCTGGGATGTCTGAATTTAGAGTAGATGTTTTGAGCAATTGTCAAACAACTGCAGACTTAAGCTTGTCTGGTACTCCATCCTCACTTTCTCAACAAGGCACTAATAATCAATGCCAACAGAACAGGAGCTTCTATCAGCTGGCTTTCCCCAACCAGTGTGGGTGTGATCAAAGTTAGTGGCTGTCCTCTAACACAGCAGGCAAGATTGAAACATTGGTTTCTATAACAGGGCAAACTCAAACCAAAATCTGAAAATTTTTGGAAAATAATATTTTATATCATGTTTTTATACTTTTTGTTTTATACTTTGAATGGTTTTAGTTTTTGTGAACCGCCCAGGGAGTTTTGGCTCTTGGGCAGTATAAAAATGCTAATAATAATAATAATAATAATAATAATAATAATATAATATCTCTTATTTGGCTTGCTTTGGGAGCTGCTAAACAGGCTGGAAATTAATCAGAATTGACCTTAGCTGTCCCAGTCCATGGCTGGGAACCAATTGGGTTCATCAGGTTATTGAATAACTCTGCTAGGTGACACTTGGATGCAATGGCAGTGAAGGATTTCTTCACCACTGCATGGTCTTTAAAAACTATGTTGCAACCAGTCTGTTTTAGTGCAAGTCCAATCCCACCTGAACTCTAAGCACCTCTTTTCCAACTTCAGGTCATCTGAAAATGAGACAGCAGCAGGAGAGGAAGCTTGGGAGCAATTGGGCTGAAGTCAGTCTGCTATTCCACAACCTGAGCCAGCAACAGCTACATTGCCACTGCCTGTCGGAGCTTTTACCAGCTTAGGCTGGTATGCCAGCTGGGACCCTTCCTAGAGAAAGTGAATCTAGAGTTGGTCAAGCATGTACTAGTTACATTTAGACCAGAGTACTCTAATCTCTACCTATAAAACAAAGTATGTGTGTGGGATGTATGTCTGGAAATGTTTATCCACTTCCAGGTGAGTTAGAAACTTGAAACTTGGTACACTGATAGGTCTGGCTGTACAATGTACCAGAAAAATATCAAAACTCTAAATGTTGGGTTTTAAGTATTTTTAAAGAATTTAATTTAAAAAAAAACACCTAGGGTTACAACTACAACTCCCAGCATGCCTTGAGCAGAACTTCCAGCATGCTTTCACTGGGAAGCCAGCCTTACTGGCCTTTGGCGGCCATTGTGAGTGTGCAGGTGAGCAGCCATTGCATGCCTTTCACAACCCAGACTCCTAAGGTCGGTCTCAAGCAATCAACCCATAAAAGGAAACAACCCACATAAATGGGCTGCATCCATTTGTGTGTAATATTATTGTGACTCCTACCCACCATGCATGGTTTTAAAATCATAACTAGATACTAGATACAAAAGCGTGACTGAGATGCTGAACTCTGAATGTGCTCAAATGTACCTTGTCCTGATATTGCTGTTTTCTCAGAATGTGGGGGAAGTGTGTATGTGGTCTTCACCCTTAAGAGGGAGGCAGGAAGGGGAGGCACTCTGCGTGTGCTCAGAAATAGGCCCAACAAAGGGGGGCAAGTGCCCAGGCTGGCCCCTGCCCTTCAGTACAAGCTCCTGATGGAGCACTTGGTGGGTGAGAAATGCTGGAGCATCAGCAAGGAGAGGAGGAAAACGCTTCTTAGAGGACACAGGCACCTGCGGGCCTCCACAGGAATGCTGCAAGGTGTAGTACTGGCATGTAAAGTGGCTGATTTTAAATAAAGCATGGGTTAGCAAACCAAGTCACTATGTGCAAACCAGGGCCGGATCTACACTACTGCTTTAAAGCGCTTTATAACAGTTATAAAGCGAAAGCAATAGTGTAGATCCAGCCCAGGTAACTATTTCTCAATCCTAACTCAGCCCCCACTGTCCTGACCTCTCACTGTCTTTGTTCTCCTTCTACCTGACTTTCTCCAACTGCTGCTAACCCCACCCACCATTCCATTCTAGCCTCACCTATCAGTCATTCCTCCATTCACTCTTCTGTTTCAATGGTATAGTCAGGCTTTATTCAGTAATTCCTGCATCTGTCTTGGAATGTTGTGGTTTAGTTATAATGGGGGGGGGAGGCATAAAAAAAATCTCATCAAGTTAAAAAGACTTTGAAAATAAAATTCACTTGGCACTGGAAAGCCATTAATGCAGTCACTAGGCAAACCTGCCTGGGAAAAATAAATCCTAAATCAGGTTGCCACAACTAAGAAGACCTGCTCGCCAGTTGTCTCCCACTACATCTTCTGGTTTTCCTAGAAGGCGGGCAGGCAGGCAAAAAGCAGAGTAGCATAAGGCCCAGGCAACTTTAGATAGTTGAGTAAACTGTACAGAAAAGTCCAGATTCCTTCTAGCCAGTCTAATCTCTTGCAAGCTCCAGCAAAGGATTTTGATCCACTTAGATTTCATTATTATTGTTCCTTAAGTAGAGAACTTTGAGTTAGCACTTTCCACCCTACACAATAAAGGTAAGGAAAGTGTGACGGGGAAAAAAATCAGGTCAGGAGGAGACCCCCGGTTAGATTGATCCAGGTTGGAAGGGAGGAAGCTGGAATTAAGAGCGGCAGATGCCTTATATACTGTGCCAGAGAAAGAGCTTTGACTGCAAGAAAAGGGGAGGGAACAGATCGGGAGAAAACCAAGGGTGCGGGTGGGGGGGAAGGGAGAGAGCGAGAGCGAAGCGGCGTGGAACGAGCCCTGAAAGCCTGAAGGTTGCTTTGTGCTGTCTATACTTGCCCCTTCTTACTCGCAAAGCTGGTTCACAAGTTCTGGATCACATTCTATCCTCTTACTTTGGAGAAAGAAAAGATCATGGAGAAAGAATAAGGAGAGGTGGAGAAAAGCAAACATTCTGGTCTGCTGTTGGGCATTTCCTTTCCCTTTGCTCCCTTCCTTGAATAGAGATGACAGCAGCTTCCTAGCCCCTGTGAAGCCACAGGGAGAGGAACGGAGGAGGGGAGGAGGCAAAATATACGATCAGCAATTGAGAGAAAATGTAAAGCATGAAGAATCAACTCACTGGTCGTGGAAGGACGATGTTCCTCCAAGTGTTCCTGCTGGTACATTTGCTCTCCTGCCTTGGCTCTGTGAAGGTAAGAGATGTCATCGGCCCTAACGCAAGCGGGGGGGTGGGGGTGGGGGCGGGGGCTACTTAATTTCCTAACGGGGGAGAAAATGTGGTCGTGTACCTACAATATGGGCTGCACATGCAAGTTTGTGATCTTGGAAAGGGCAGGGAGAAAATGATGCTATACTGGGAGAAGAGTTTTGTATTTTCTCTTGCATCATGAGAATAAACAGAATGTAAGAGTTAAAACAACCAATTTGCATTGGGTTTTGTAGACTTTTTCCATATTCCAGGCGATGCAGTGGAGATTCTCTGTCTAATGGTGAATGATTATGCGATCTTTAATAGACACGTGGTCTTGAAGCAGGACCATAAAAATAGTATGTTCGTGCAACAATGGGTAAAGATATCTAACCTCTCTCTATTCCTATTTTTACAAAGACAAGTGGGGAGATAGTAAAGTTCCTCAGCAGTCTGGATTGCAGCATCTTCATTCATGCTTGGCTTGGCCATGATTCCCTTAATCAAGCCCATCCCATGCTGTCTGACATGCAACTACACATGCTGAATGCAAATCAGCCAGTTGTGTTGTCTGTTCCCTGCAGCAGATTCCCTGAGCAAGTTGCTATACTTTTGTGCCCTGGTTTGCCTATGTATACTATTAAGAAAGTTATTGTTTCCATTATGAACAACACTGAGAAATTCAGATTCATAGATATCTAGAATTTAAGAGTAGTGTCAGCCACGGAGGGAATTTAGAAGTATTATTTTAAGCATGCACCCCTTCCCAAAGCAATGAGATATTCAAGGTAATTGCTACCTGGTTTAGATTCCTTTATATGAGAGACAGTCCTAAAGACTCATTATGTCTTTGTAATGTGCGTACTTACACATATACAAACAGGGCCTATTGGAAGCTACTCCAGTTCATAAGAGAGATGGCACAACTGCTAGTCCTGCTGTAGATTTCCAAGAAAAGCAATGCATTTCATTGTCAGCCAACATATTGTTCTTTTTCATATTGCAATGCCAGCATGGCCAATACGAAGGGATGGCGGGCATTGTAGACCAGCAACATCTGGAGAGCCACTGGTTTCCCAGTCCTGTAGGAGATAATTAAAGGGGCTGACTTTTGAGGTGGATGATCTTGGGGTAGGGCTGGCCCTCCCATGAAGCAGGGTGATACACCACATCAGGCAGAGGAGGAGCAGCAGCAATGAAACGCCCCCACCAGGAGGCTCCACCTCTGCTGCCCTGCTACTTCCAGCAGGTGCTCTGGAGAGGTCACCAACCACTCTCCTGCCCTGGTATTACCTTCAGCAAGGGAACAGTCACCCATCCTCTATATCCTTCTTTAAATAATAGCTCTTTGCTAGCAAGTGCAGGGATGGAAGCAAGAGAGTGCTAATTAAGCAGGCCAATGGTCAAGCACAGGCAAGTCGTCAGGTACGCAGGGTCAGGCTAATGTGAGAGTAGTCAAAAGAGCAGGGCAGAGGTCAAAACACAGGGAGTCAGATACATTACTCAGTTCAGACTGGCTAGAAGGAATCTAGTCAAGAAGGAGTTCAAGGCTCAGTGTCATAAGGCAAGATCCAGGAAACAAGTTACAGCACACTAGAGCTGCTGGAACTGTGTTGCTTCCAACACTTGCTAGGCAGATACTGAAGGTTTCTTAGAAGCAGAGCCTGTGTTGCCCCACCCAGAGCTCAGCTGCAGCATGTTAGAGCTCTCTGGTTAGAGCCCTGATCATGAGGTGCCCCTTTCCTGCCAAGTAGACCTCAGCTGCAGCCTGGCACTTTATCAAGGTTCTCTGAGTTGGCCATGCCTCCTTTGGTACTATCACTCCCTGGGACTTGGCTGCTCAGCCATGGACTCAGGCCCCTGTTGCGATGCAGGCCCTGGCAGGAACTAGGCATCTCTGTTGGGATTTCTGACTCTTCCTCCTTGGAGGAGTCCAAAGGGGGCATGGCACTACTGCACACTGAATTGTAATTGGGCTTCCCATCCTGACTGTAAGATCTCTTCACTGGGTAGTTATTACCACTTCAGATGCCATCAGTGTATATGTGAAGTTGGGATTTTTAACACTTTACATGTACTTACATTTGATCTGGAGATATCCCTTTATAGCTCTTTGCTGCTGCTTATGTATCAATAAGATGGAAGGGTATGTGGTGAGAGAGGGAGGAAATGGGGAAAGATGAGGGATGTGTGTGAACATATAGACTCTAGGACTGTATCAGTTCCTTGAACCATAGGTGATGGTCATAGAGCCTTTTAAAGTGTTGCTACTCTACTGAACAGCAGCAGTATTAATTCAGTGTGTGTGTGTGTGTGTGTGTGTGTGTGCGTGCGTGCGTTGGGGGGGTGATAGTGGAAATGCAAAGATATGAGACAAGCTATGCGATTTCAGGTAATTGTGAACTCTGAACCTATGCCTCTAGAAAGGTGTGGCCCAGCCTACCATTTAAGATACGGAAGGCCAAGGCAGGGTAGGGTGGCAAGAGATGTGCCCTACCTATGGGATCAGCCACCGATATTCCAGGAAACAGTGTCAGACTTCTCACCTATCTGGTGCCTGTTCGGAGCCCATTGAGGGCCTGTTGAAGTAGGAAGGCTAAACTTTGTGCTAAAAGTTGGGGTGAGGCTGGTGCTTCAGGGGTCATTTCCAATTGACATTGAGGGAAATCATTGTGTCTGGAACTCCAGAGTCTGTTTTAGCATTTAATGGTTTTAGCTATTTTTATCACTTTAAGGTCTGTTTTAGCTTTTAATGGTTTTAATTGGATTTTAACTGTTTTTATCAGTTCAAACATTTTTATTGCTGCAAACATTGGATAGCAATAGTTGTTCTAATTGACTAGTGAGTCTTTGTAGTTGTTGTTGTTTTTACTTTTGAATGCTCTTCTTAATTGCTGTTTTATTCTTGCAGAATGATGAGTTATTAGGTTTTATTTGGTAAAGCTTATAAGGTGTAAATGCAACTATTAACAACACTACTGTGGTCAGGACCTGACAGAGTAGTTGCTGGTCTTCCCTGGTGGTTTGCTATAATTCTTTTTCTTTCTTTGTGTGATATAGTGGCTCATACCAGAGAAGGTTATATGTAATTGGGACTGGTACCAGTGACAGAAAATATAGCATCCCTTGTTAAAGCCCACAAAGCCATCTAAAATCACTAATTTTTTCCATCCTAATTCTAAGAAAAGAAAACTACCAGTTATTGAATTTCCAAGCACTGAGACCAGGCCAACTGATGGGATTTTGGACTGGTCATTGGACCCTCATTGTATAATGAAGTCCCTGGAACTGGAAACTCAGGAGGAAGGCAGAGCCCTCCCTCATGATCTAATTTCTCTAAATAATAATAATAATAATAATAATAATAATAATAATAATAATAAGTTTCCTACTGCCACCCAGAAACAAGTGTCGTGGAAGCACAATTCACTCCTCTTTCTATCATCATCTACAGCCTCCCCACCTCTCTGTCCACCACCTGCTCAGTGCCACAGCCATTTCCCGTTCTCCTCTGCTCCCAGAGCACTTGTAAAGGAAACCACACTCAGCCAAACCGGCTGTCCACTGGATTTTGCACAGATCTTGGAATAAAGCACACAGCTCTCAAATTGAAAGGGTTAGGCCCAATCCTTTATTGATATTGGAAGGGTAAGAGGCAAGCAACACATCAGATTAGCTACTAAAATTGATACAGAAATAAAACCCTGAACCCCAATACCAGCAAAACTAATACATTGTTACAGAATATACTTCCCCAGCTAGGTGTCCTTCAGCTCAGGCGCCAGGCCCCATGTTTGGTAGACTTTTTATGGCTGCTCAGCTATTCTACTCCCCCCTCCCTCTGGATGGGCCATTTTTTCCCTTCACAGATGCAAATTGCCCCAAGGCCACTTCTCTCGCCTTGATGGAGCCAGGAGATGGCCTCATGCCCACGGCCAGGTGGAGAGATAAGTGGTACTTCTGCAATTCTATAACAGACAATAGACAATGAATAAAATTCTTAAAAACAGCAATTCTTTGTACACTTAACCCCTTCCTTATACCTTCTCCCAAAAGCGGGTCTATGACCCCCCTGGAAAAAGTGAAGCAGAAGTTGAGGGGGCAGGATTACAGTTTGAGATTGATAAACAAATGGTCAAAGAACACCTAATTTCCTTGAATGAGTTTAAATCTCCAGGGCCCGATGAACTGCATCCAAGAGTAATGAAGGAGCTAGCAGAAGAACTCTCAGAACCTTTGTCTATTAACTTTGCAAAATCATGGAAGACGGGTGAGGTGCCGGATGACTGGAGGAGGGCTAACGTTGTCCCTATCTTCAAAAAGGAGGAACCTGGGAACTACAGACCAATCAGTCTGACATCCATCCCTGGGAAAATTCTGGAGCAGATTATAAAGAAGTCAATCTGTAAACACCTTGAAATCAATGCAGTGATTACTAGAAGCCAACATGGATTTGTCAGGAACAAATCCTGTCAGACTAATTTGATCTCATTTTTTGATAGGATAACCTCCCTTGTGGACTGTGGGAATGCTGTGGATGTCATATATCTTGACTTCAGCAAAGCTTTTGACAAAGTACCACATGACATTCTGATTAACAAACTAGCTAAAAGTGGGCTAGATGGAACAACTATTAGGTGGATCCACAGCTGGCTACAGAATCGGACTCAAAGAGTACTTATCAATGGAACCTTCTCAAACTGGGGAGAGGCAACGAGTGGGGTGCCGCAGGGCTCAGTCCTGGGCCCAGTGCTCTTCAACATTTTTATTAATGATTTGGACGAGGAGGTGCAGGGAACGCTTATCAAATTTGCAGATGACACAAAATTGGGTGGGATAGCTAATACCCTGGAAGACAGAAACAAACTTCAAAGTGATCTTGAAAGGCTGGAGTGCTGGGCTGAAAACAACAGAATGAAATTTAATAGGGATAAATGCCAAGTTCTACATTTAGGGAATAGAAACCAAATGCACAGTTACAAGATGGGGGACACTTGGCTCAGCAATACTACAAATGAGAAAGTTCTTGGAATTGTTGTAGATCACAAGCTGAATATGAGCCAACAGTGCGATATGGCTGCAAGAAAGGCAAATGCTATTTTGGGCTGCATTAATAGAAGTATAGCTTCCAAATCACGTGAGATACTGGTTCCTCTCTATTCGACCCTGGTTAGGCCTCATCTAGAGTTTTGTGTCCAGTTTTGGGCTCCACAATTCAAGAAGGACGCAGATAAGCTGGAGTGTGTTCAGAGGAGGGCAACCAGGATGATCCGGGGTCTAGAAACAAAGCCCTATGAAGAGAGACTGAAAGAACTGGGCATGTTTAGCCTGGAGAAGAGAAGATGGAGGGGAGACATGATAGCACTCTTCAAATACTTAAAAGGTTGTCACACAGAGGAGGGCCAGGATCTCTTCTTGATCCTCCCAGAGTGCAGGACACGGAATAACGGGCTCAAGTTAAAGGAAGCCAGATTCCGGCTGGACATCAGGAAAAACTTCCTAACTGTTAGAGCAGTGCGACGGTGGAATCAGTTACCTAGGGAGGTTGTGAGCTCTCCCACACTAGAGGCATTCAAGAGGCAGCTGGACAACCATCTGTCAGGGATGCTTTAGGGTGGATTCCAGGGGGTTGGACTCGATGGCCTTGTAGGCCCCTTCCAACTCTGCGATTCTATGAAGATGGCTTTTCTAGAAAAAGCCATCTTCTCAGTAAAAATCTTTAATTTTTGTTCACTCCCTCCCCTTCCCCTCGGTTGAAGCTCTGGGACAGCCCATCAGCCACCACATTCTCTCTGCCTTTGATGTGGGAGATTGTAAATTCAAAGTCCTGTAAGGCCAGGCTCCATTGTAGCAGTTTTTGATTGGTATTCTTCACCCTGGCTAACCAACACAAGGGGCAATGGTCGGTTTGGATCGTGAAAGATCTTCCCCACAAATACGGCCTCAGCTTGCCTAACGCCCAAACGATGGCCAAACATTCCTTTTCAATGGTTGCCAAAGCCCTTTCTCTCGGCAACAGCTTTTTACTGACAAACGCCACCGGTTGCTGCAGCCCTCTGTCTCCTTTCTGCAGCAACACCGCCCCCAGGCCCGCTTCTGAGGTGTCCGTCTGAACCACAAACGGCTGGTCAAAATCGGGGGCTTTCAAGACCAGGGCACGTTGCAACCGATCCTTCAGCCTCTCAAACGCCCTCTGGCAAGCCTCCGTCCAGCGGACTCGCAGCGGCTGCCTCTTTCGGCACAGCTCCGTCAAAGGAGCGGCCAGCTGGCTGAAATTTGGCACAAACCTCCGGTAGTACCCAGCTAGCCCAAGGAAAGACTGCACCTGCCTCTTCATCTGGGGAAGCGGCCACTGCCTGATGGCCTCCACTTTGGCGGCCATCGGTTTCAGCGCCCCCCGCCCCACCTTATGCCCTAGGTAGGTCACCTCTCCTCGCACGGTCAACCCCGCCTCTCGCAACCGTCCCAGCACCTGTCCTAGATGTTCTAGATGCTGTTCCCACGTGTCGCTAAATACGGCCACATCATCCAGATAAACACACGCAAACGCTCCCAAGCCGTCTAGGACCCGATCCATTAGCCTTTGGAAGCAAGCCGGTGCAGACGAGAGCCCGAAAGGAAGAACCTTAAATTGGTAGTGACCCCGCAGAGTAGAGAAGGCGGATTTGGCGGCCGCGTCCTCATCCAGCGGCACTTGCCAATATCCCTTAGTTAAGTCTAACGTCGAGATAAACTTCGCTTTCCCCAAAGTTTCAATCAAATCATCAGTGCGAGGCATAGGGTAAGCCTCCATGGTCGTCACGCTGTTTAATTTTCTAAAATCCACGCAAAAACGGACAGATCCGTCCTTTTTTGCCACGAGCACGAGGGGAGAGGACCAGGGGCTCTGACTCTTTTCAATCACCCCCATAGCTAACATTTCCTCCACTTCCTTATTCACCACCTCCAATTGTCTCCCGTTTAACCGGTGAGGCGGCGTGTGGATCGGTGGGTGTTTCCCAGTATTAATGGAGTGTCTAGTCAATGATGTTTGCCCAGGCAATCCCGAGAACAACTCCCTAAACTCTCCCAGCCGCTGCCGCAACTGCTTCCCTTGCAGGGCGCTCAGCTCCCCGGGAACTTGAATTTCTTCTACCCCCTCCATTCGCCGATAACGGGCCAAAACATCCAGCCCGGCTCCATCTCCCCCTTCTTCCTCACTGCCCACCTGACCAACGTGCACCCCGCGCTCCCTAAACGGCTTCATCATGTTTACATGAAAGACTTTCGCCCGCCGTTGTTTATCTACATCCCGCAACAAATAGTTCACTTCGTTCAACTTCTTCTCCACTACTAAGGGTCCCTCCCAATGCACCGCCAATTTCTCGGGCTTTACAGGTTTCAACACCAACACCTTTTCTCCCACTTGGAACACTCGCCGCCTGGCCTGCCGATTGTACCACCGCTTCTGAGTCTGCTGTGCCTGCTCCAAATTCTCCTGTGCGGCTTCCCCTACCTCCTTCAATAAATTCTGCAGCTTTTGCATATACTCCACTACCGACACCGGAGCCGGGGAGGCACTGTCCTCCCACTTCTCCCACAACAGCTTCAAAGGTCTTCGCAACTCCCTCCCAAACACCAATTCACTCGCCGAGAACCCTAGGCTATAGCTTTTCGAGTCCCGAGCGGCAAAGAGAAGGTAGGGCAGAGCCTGATCCCAGTCGGCTGCGTGCTTCACCGTGTAAGCCTTTAACATTTTCCCCAGGATCTGATTAAACCGTTCCACCAACCCATTCCCTTCATGATGATACGACGACGCCACACACTGTTGCACCCCCGCCAACCGCCACAGCTCTTTTAGCAGGGCTGACATAAAATTTCCTCCCTGGTCATGCACCAATGTTTTAGGGACCCCCACCCTGGTAAATATAGACATCAGGGCTTTGGCCACCTGGGGGGCCGAAATAACTGCGAGCGGCACTGCCTCCGCATATCGCGTGGCGTAATCCACCATGGTTAAAATATATTTCTTTCCCTCTCGGGTGGCTGGATTAAAGGGGCCCAAAATATCTACCCCCACCTTTTCGAAGGGTACTTCCATAATCAAGGATGGGTGTAGTGGGGCCTTCGGGTGATCCTGAGGAAAGCCCACCCGTTGGCAAACTTCACAGGAGTTACAAAAATCTTTTACCTCCTGAGCCACCCCCGGCCAGTAAAAGACCTGACTCACCTGCTGCAGTGTGCGGCAGATTCCCAAATGGCCCCCCCACAACCGCTCATGGGCCATTTCCAGCACCTTCCCCCGCTCTGACTTGGGCACCACCAGCTGTTTTCGTTCCACTCCCCCTCCTCCTTTCGGCGAAAACCTGTGGTATAGCCTGCCCCGTTCCCACACAAACGTGGCTTTTCCCATTTTTCCTCTCTCTTCCCCGGGACCTCCCGCGGCATCCCGACACTCTTGCAGAGAGGGGTTCTGTAGCACTTCTTTGAGGAATTCTGGGGTGACCTCCTCCCCTTTCCCTCTGCCTTCCTGCGCTGGTTCTCCCTGGGTAGCAGGGGCTCCCTCCTTTCCCGGGGAATCCTTCCGCTCCCTGGCCACTTTTCCCTGGGTCGTGACCGCTAGTTGGGTTACTTTAAAGCACAAGTCGTTGCCCAGAAGGAAAGCTGGCCCTTCCCGATGCGTAAGGATAATTAGCTCCCCCTTCCATCCCTGATACTCCAATTTCACTCGGGCCAGCGGCGCCTCAAAGGGAGGTGCTCCATACGGGGTCACTTTTATGGTTCAGCCCACCAAACTTTGTCCAGGTTTCAGCAGTCCTACATGGGCCGAACTTAAATCCGCACCGGTATCCTTCTGAGCCCGAATTGTCTTCCCATTGACCACCACGCACTCACAGAATTTGCGATGACTCCACTGGAGCTGCGCCGGAGTCACCAGCCACATGGAAATCGCGTTTGCTGGCTCGGGACTCCCGGATGCCGCGGCGGCCTGGGCCACTCCTGCTGATTCCGCTCGCATATGTTCCCACTCCAAGTCGGTCGCCTCGCCACCACTATCATCGCTCCAGTTGGACCCAGGTGAGGGTGGCACCGTCGGTGCCGCAGCCGCTCGCACCCTGGGTGAGGGTTTTGCCCCTACAGCTGGTGACTTAGTGGCTAGCTTGGGGCATTCCCTCTTCATATGCCCCGGCTCCTTGCAGTAGAAACACCCGCTGCTGGGGATTCCGCCTGCCGCTGCTGCTCCGCCCTTCTCTCGCCACTCCTTGGCTGGCCACACGGGCTTCTTCTCTGCAGGGCCCGCTCCAGCCCGCCCCTCCGGCAGCCTCGGCACCCTGCCAGCTCCCTTCCGCTCAAACGCCTGCAGCCGGTCCGCCATCTTGGCCGCCTCCATCACGGTTCTCGGATTCTTTTCTCCGACCCATGCATCGAACTTCTCCGGGAACTGCCGATACAGTTGTTCTTTAGCCACCAAATTTTTTGTCCCTCTCAAGTCTCGCACCCCTTCCGCTTCCATCCAGGCATCCATGGCTGTCACCATCCTGGTGGCAAAAGCAGAAAAAGTTTCTTTCGGACTCTTGGTCAGCCGGCGAAACTTTTGCTGGCAGTGCTCTGCTGTTAAAGCAAACTGTTCTTTGGCCAAGCTTTTGAAATATGGGTAGCTATTACGCAGCTCCCGCGGGATGGTGGCCACCATTTCTCGCAAAGTTCCCATAATCTGCGGCCTCAGCAAGCTCATTCTCTGGGCTACTGGCACCCCCATCTCGTCACACGTGTCCTCGAACAGGGCCAGAAACGCTCCCACATCGTCCCCCTCCTGGAACACGGGGAATGCCCTTCTATCGATCCATGGGCCGGGGTTTCCTCCCCTCTCCATCAGCTGCAGTTGCCGAGCCATCATTTCCATGCAATCCGCATACATTCTCCGCATCCTCTGCTCCTCGGTTTCCCCGCCGTTCCCGTTCATCCTTCCTGGAGAGCGAGGGAGCAGAGGTGGCTGGTTCTCCTGCCGCTGCGGGACCCACATTTTCTGACCATTCTCCTCCGGTCCTTCGGTCTCCCACGACGCCGTGGCCCGCCGCGAACTGGGCCCTTCCTTGACTTCCTCGGCCAACAACTCCGCCGGCATGGACGTTCCCAGTTCGCATTCGTACCACGCCTTGTCCGCCGCCTGTGGTATCCACCACCGCACTGCCGAACGTCTCCAAACTGTCCCCTCGAAGCCGGGTGTCTCCTGCAATCCCCACCCTAAGGTGGCTGCACTGGACTCCCCCCCCCCTGCTTCTTCCCGAGGGTTTTCTCCATCCTCTACTCCTGGAGCTTCCGCTCCCTGAATCTGAGCTAATTCTTCTTCTCCCAGGGGCATCCCCTGCAACATCCTGGCTGGACTACCTTTTGCTGGTTTAGGGTTCAGTTCCATCTCCTGCTCTCCTTGTCTTGCCAGCATTTATTCCTCCAGATCTGTGTCGAATCCCAGCGCTGCCCACCATGTAAAGGAAACCACACTCAGCCAAACCGGCTGTCCACTGGATTTTGCACAGATCTTGGAATAAAGCACACAGCTCTCAAATTGAAAGGGTTAGGCCCAATCCTTTATTGAAATTGGAAGGGTAAGAGGCAAGCATCACATCAGGTTAGCTACTAAAATTGATACAGCAATAACACCCTGAACCCCAATACCAGCAATACTAATACAATGTTACAGAATATACTTCCCCAGCCAGGTGTCCTTCAGCTCAGGCACCAGGCACCACATTTGGTAGACTTTTTATGGCCACTCAGCTATTCTACTCCCCCCTCCCTCCGGATGGGCCATTTTTTCCCTTCACCGATGCAAATTGCCCCAAGGCCCCTTCCCTCGCCTTGACGGAGCCAGGAGATGGCCTCACGCCCACGGCCAGGTGGAGAGATAAGCGGTACTTCTGCAATTCTATAACAGACAATAGACAATGAATAAAGATTCTTAAAAACAGCAATTCTTTGTACACTTAACCCCTTCCTTACAGCACTTACATAAGCACCAGGAATGGATAAGCAGCTTTCCAGCAGCACATGCTTTTGACTAATGAGCAAAATTTCTGCAGCCCAGCAAATATTCATCTGATTGCTCATGGGCAGAAGTGTAAATGGAGGAAAGGAGAAGCAGCACATGGCAGCCAGGATAGGTGGGGGACCCTGGAAAAGCAGGCTGTTATGGGCAAAATCCAAGTTTATTTTATGGAATGATCATCTCTGGTTTTGCTCTTCCTTCTTTCTTTTCCCTCCCAGGCATTCTTAGCATCGCAGACCAGTCGTAATCATTTGCAGAGTGGAGGTAAGAATATAGAGGTATTTATTTTAGGTATCATCATTCCTTCTAATACTGAATTTGAATGACCCCATGACTGGAAACAAAACTGGGCCACCCAAAAGGAAGGCCATGGCTTCTGCATATGTGGGAGATTCCCCAAGTATGGAGAAATATAATAGTTGGAACCCTTAACAGCTTAAACCATGTGTTCACCATAAGGTAAAGGGTTCCCCACTCTGTACTTCTGTACTGTATCAGGAGATTTTAGGAAATGAACAATGGTATTTTTTTTTCTATTCAAACTCCCAAACCCAGCCCCCTCTTCCTGATCACTATGTAGCAACGAAGTGCTCAACGTTGGGGCTGCGAGGCAGTCCTGACCATGGGCGGATCTACACAGCGTCGTGAAGGTGCTTGCGTGCGCCTGCAGGGCACCCCGAAACTCATTGTGTAGAACCTGCCCAGAAGAGACAGAGGAGGCGGCAGCAGCGGCTGCTCCGCGCTTCCAGTTTCTTCCTCCCTGGCGAAGTATTCCAAGGTGTGGTTTCAAAGCAGCCTCCCATCCCTCTGGCGCTGCGTGCCCCCCCCATCCTCCTCCACCCGATGAGTCCAGGGAAGTGAAGTGGGTGAGTGTCTACGACGTGCAGGCGCAGGCAGCCGGAGCCAAGGAGCGCCCTACGGAGCTGAGGAGAAGGCGGAAGCAGAATGCAGTGTCTTTCTTGCGGGACGCTCAGGCGGCAGGAGGCGGGCAGGAGCGTTTAAGCCCTCCGCCGCCACCACACCACCACCAGGGGCTCCAGACAGGTGAGGGAGGGAGGCGGGCCACCGCCTGGCAGCTGTGGCCGAGGCAGCTTCCTTCTCGCCATAGGATCAACACGGAGCCTCCTGCTGCCGGCGAAAGAGCCACCCAGGTCGGAGAGCTCGGCGGAAGAAGCCAAGCCTGGAAACTTTTCACCCCGTCCCCACGAGGGGCGATGCGGGGCCGCCGCCGCTGCCTCCTCCTCCGTCTCTTCTGGGCAGGATCTACACAATGAGTTTCGGGGTGTCCTGCAGGCGCACGCAAGTGCCTTCACGACGCTGTGTAGATCCGCCCCATGAGTTCTTTAGCTTTATATAGCACAGTCATGGAAGGTTTCAGGAGGGTGTAAAAGAAAAACATTCTATTTCCCCCCTTTCTCCTTCCCCCACCCACCACAGCTGCCCCTGGATGCAAGGTCCAATAGGTCTACAAGGCTGCAGTTTTAGGCTGGCTGTAGACCTCAACAAGAGTGCTCCAGTTCAGCGCTCCTGATATACTGCAACATTTTGTTTTGGATCTTCACCTCGCAATCATATTCCTTGCTGCAGCAGCAACCCAGTAAAAACTTTGCTCACTTTGTTTCTATTTATAAATTTGTTTTCCATCTTTTCCTATTGCTTGTTTGCTCTCCACCAACCCACTCACACTGATCTCCCCTGCACCTTTACAATAATGTCATCAGCCTATTATCAGTATTTTGTGTACCCCGAGACTTCCCCAAGCACAGTATTTGGAATTGGCTGCAGAATTCAATATCCTGAAATGTCTGCATCCATTCTTCAAAGGGAGTTTCTTTTAGGCCTTAAATTATGATGGCGCTTATGAAGGTCTCGTATACCAAGTTGAATCATAGGCCTATCTAACCCAGTACTGTCTACTCTGACTGGCAGATGTTCGCCAAGATATCAGGAAGAGGCATGTTCCTTTTAATTAGAAACATCAGGAATTGAACCTGGAAATTTCTGTGTGCAAAGCCGGGATGCTACTAGTACATGGTGGATTAGTGGAAAGCCTAACTTTGTTAGGGCAGAAGTGGAGAATTTAATAACATTTCCAGTGGTCAGGCTTCAGTGCCCTGCATTGCCCCTTCTATTATGTATACATTATTTAAAATATATGCACATTTGCATAATTTATACAAGTCAGAGAATTTAGCCTTTCATGGTGCATAACTTTGAACATTTTGAAAAACTATACAAAGATAACAATAAGGTGAATGTTCCAAATTGAACCTTTTCTATGAAAATCAAGGGAGTGAAAAGAGAAGGAGAATTGGGGATTACCAGGAAAGGTGGCAGCACTTTTGCTTAAATGGCTTGTCCAGGTAGCTGCCACATTCCCCCACAGTGTATCATTTGGAACAATGCTACATCCCAATCTAGTGGCATTGTAGATGCATTATTCTAAAAAAAGAAAAGAAAAGGTGTGTGGGTTGTGCCATCTCCCCGTGCCCCCTCCTCCGCACACACACACTGGTCCATCTTGGAACAATGCTACTGTCCAGTGTGGGGCTCAGCTCACCCACCCAACCCCCACCCAATGCTCTATCATAACACAGCATCGAAGGGATGCTGCTCCCCAACCCAATTTAAGGAAAAAGTGAAGGGGGGGGGGAAGCTGCTGGTACCACTGCTTTTCCCTGTGAAACCTTGTCCCCCCCCCACAACTTCCAAGTTTTTCTCCAGTCCACCAAAGAAATAGCCAAAATGACACACCACTTTGCAGGCTCAACATTGCCTGCAGATGAGGCGCTGGTGACAGGCATCCAGTAATTCTGTCCAAGCTGGTCACGGAGACAGCCTAAACTTAAGTCTTCTCTTTTACTTCCAGCATCTGGTCCCTGTGAGCTGGAGACCTTCGGATACTATAATGGTTCACTGGCTGTGACAGTTGCTGGGTCAGCGTGCTTAAATTGGTCAGATTTCCCTGATTACATTCAGCAGTATCCAAACCGGGGGTTAGGGAACCACAACTATTGCAGAAATCCAGATGGTGGGGTAACCCCTTGGTGCTTTTATCAACTTTCCTCTGGAGCAATTGGCTGGGCCAACTGTGATTGTAGCCAGGGTAAGTCACAAACACTATGCCTATTATTGCTGCTGAATCCTCTAAAGGGAAAGTTTTGCTATAGCGTTCCATCCCACCTACTTTTTTTATCCAGTTTTCATCCGTGGTTTACCCCCTTCATTTCATTAGCAAGTCGAGCACTGGGGCACTTTCATGTCTGTGCATTGTTGCGCTCTTTCAGCTCCTGTATCTTTTCACCTACTATGCAGGTGAAATCTCAAGCCCCGCCCCTTGGGAAAGGTTTACAGGGAAGGAGGAGCAAAGGTTTGTTTTGCTAGTTCAAAGGGTGGGCAGATGAACAATCATTTTAATTTCTTTTGTAAAGGTGGTCAGGTCCCCTCCTTTGCTCCAAGGTAACCAAAATGCTTACATCTGTGTAAGTTTTAAAAATGAAGTGATCAAAATTGGCATGGTGATAGCTCTTAAGGAGGGCTATCCTTAAGTTTGAATCAGATGTGGTCACCCCTTGATTTTAAGGATTTTTTTAAATGGAAATTTTAAAAATGTTTACATCTGCTTAAGTTTTAAAGACAAAGAGATCAAACATAGCACAGTGATAGCTCTTAAGGAGGGCTTTCAGCATGCCAAGTTGGAATCTTGGGGTGGCTAAAGCCCTCCTTAAGAGCTATCATGTGCTAATTTTGATCTCTTTATCTTTAAAAATGAGGGAGCTGTGGGCAAGGAGGGTGCATTTTCTACATTTCTTTTAAGGTGAAGATGCCTGCTCAGGAGTAAGAACATAGCGTTAAATGGGACCTCTCTCCCTCCCTCTTCACGGTTGAGTAGAGAACCACCCCACCCTCCTCTTTTGTTAGCGAGACCATGCTTAGACACACACGCCCTCAACAAAGAACAGGATGGTCTGATAGAACACAACAACAGCAGTACACAGGAGAGAGGAGAGCATTTATTTCGCAGGGAAGGAAAATAATCCATGGACAGATATCTGAGGTAAGGGGTGCTCATATTCCCTTTTCTCCTATCCTGTGATTATGTGTTTAACTAAAGAGCAAAGCAACGTGTCGTATCCAAATGTGTGCAATGATGGCCCAATAGGCTGGGGGGGGGGGTTCTTGTTTTTAAAGAAAACATACTTTAGCAGGCTGAGATTGGGGGAAGATAAGATCTTGAACATTAGAACTGATTTTTTTTTTCTATGAAAGGCAGGATAATCTCTCTGATATGCTTGAAAATGGAGACATGGAAAAAGATGAATGGATGACTTTGAATCCATAGGGAAGAGATGTGGAAGATTGTCTCAGCTGGTTACAACCAGTGATTCTGGAAACACTCTCCCCTATCATATCTCCATTTCATGGCTAGGGATGTTTAGGAGATGGGGCAGTACCTTACTGTGTTATTGTACTAATGCAAATTATGTTGCACTAGCATCAGGAATCTCTAGAGTAACATCAATACTGCTAGCTTGCACAACAGGATTCTCTGAAAAAGAATCCCACCAGCTAATGCTATTTGTGTTGTGCTAGAGGTCCCTTTCACTGGCGCAAGATAATTTATGTTAGTGCAATGGTGTCGTAGGATACTGGCTGTGGAGTCCAAAACTCTCTAAGGCCATTCAGAGTCTTACTGGTTTGAATTAATCCTGAAGGACTAAGCAATAAACTTGCCAGCTTGAATACAGAGGAAAAGGATGAGATGTTGAATTTAGGTGGATTTCCTGCCGCTCTTCAATGGATCAGAACTAGTGTAGTCAAGTGATAAGAGTGTTGAATTAAGACCTTGGAGATTAGGGTTCAAATCCTTACTCAGCCATGAAGCTCAGTGGTTGACTTTCAGCTAATCACTATCTTTCAGCCTGACATACTCACAGGGTTGTTGTGAGAATAAAAGGGAGCAGGGGAGAACCACGTACATGGCCCTGAGGGTAGGATATAAATGTAATCAATAAATAAGTATTATGGAGGAGGCAAGACCAAGCAGAGATTTTTTTTTTAAGAACTAGCAAATGTACCTAGTTTCACATGGGTTGGAACGGACCTGTATTTGATACAGCAAAGCCAACAAGGAACATTACACTGCAGTCAGACTTGGACCTGGATGAGAGACACCAGAGTTGTTTGCACTCTTAGTCACAGCCCCTGCCGCAGTGCATCACTGCAGAGAAGACTTCAAGAGTAGTTACCTACCTAGCAGACTCGGACACAATGTGCCCATCCCTGTAGCCACCTGAGGGACATCTCTGCCCACTCCATTCTCTTGAAGGTGTTGTGCCTCCATTTGGGATAGAGGAGGAAGGCTGAACAGCTGAGCCTGAGAGTGTTTGGGGAAGGGCCGATCACATGAGCAGGCAGAAGCTAGCTGCAGCCCAACACAGCTGGCCTCACTCAGTCATCAGCAGCACAATATAAGGCAAGCGTTAGGTGCTGTGTGTTTGCTGGAAGCAATTGTTGTTCCCGGTGCTCTGTCCCAGTAGTATTCTTGACAGCTCACTTGGACTATACCTGACCCTGGAAAGACCTCGAGTGTTCTGTGCGTTCCTGAATCTAGTATTGCTTACCTTGGCTCCTGACAGATACTTTTAGCAAACTAAGCTTGGACTGTTTAATGACCATTCTTATCTCGCATCTCTAGTGATTCACAACAGATAACCAAATAACACTGAAGTTCACAGCACTGGGGTCCCGTTCTAGGCATGCTAAGTTTCTAGGTTTCACAGTATTGGAGCAATGGCACTGACGGAAAGACACATTTCTTTTACTATAGAAGAATAATTTATGAATTTGGTAAATTTGAGATAAAAGTTGTGCTATTTCCCATTCTCCTGCCCACTGATCACCTCACACTCCGCTTCCCATGCCAGATTGGAAATGTTGAGTAGAACGTAATGACGATGATAAATTCCCCTGATTCCTGCAGATTTGCCTTGGTCACTCCTAAAGAGGGGCAAAAGGATAGATTTTGCTTTACTCCTTTGGAAAGAAAAAAATTCTTCAAACATTGCTCAGTTTTTTTGAAGATTCAGCTGTTTTGATTCTTGTGGCCTCTCTGTTTTGACAGGTGCTGTGAGACTGATGGAGGGTGGCAGGGTGGAATTTTACTTCAACGGGCTGTGGGGCAGGATCTGTGGGGATCACTGGACAGACTTGGATGCCAGCGTGGTCTGCAGACAGCTGAGACTCAGGTAGGGATGCGTCATGGGGAGGGGAACCCCTGCCCCTTTCTCAAAAGAGCCAGTTTAGATGTCGGAGACCAGAATTTCCTTGATATTATTAAATGTTATTGAAAACATTAAATAGCATTTTACTTGTTCCTAAACAAATCTAACAAGGGAAAAACCAGATATGATGATGGGGAATCATAGAATAGCAGAGTTGGAAGGGGCCTACAAGGCCATCGAGTCCAACCCCCTGCTCAATGCAGGAATCCACCCTAAAGCATCCCCAACAGATGCTTGTCCAGCTGCCTCTTGAAGGCCTCTAGTGTGGGAGAGCCCACAACCTCCCTAGGTAACTGATTCTATGATGAGATGTTCTGCATTAAAAAACAAAAACAAAATGCTCCTCATTACCCCTAGTATTTCTGTGTAGATTCTTTTTTATTGAGGAACATTCAGTCATTTCATCTGCCACATGCAGTCATCATTACCACATCACTGAGAATTAAGTGATGTGAACTGCTCAGAGAGCTTCAGCTATGGAGCAGTATAGAAATGGAATACATGAATGAATGATTGTACTAGGCCAACATTATGGGGTGCTAATTTACACTAGAGTGCTGCTGAGTTCCTTTACCACCACAGGTGACATCCAAATCTGTTTATTGTAGCCCACAACCAGATAGAAAAAGCAAAGTATACAGGATATATTTCCAAAACATATAATGCAACAATATGTATACACCAAGACATATTGAATAGTGTACCATTCATTCATTTATGTTGAGTGAATCAAAAACAGGTGAACTGAGCTCAACTTAATTGCAACTTTGCAACTTTTCCAGTAACTACAGGAATGGGGTCTGCCAGGAAACGTAGGTACCGTATTTCTTCGATTGTAAGACGCCATCGATTGTAAGACGCACACTAATTTCAGTACCACCAACAGGAAAAAAAACCCTAAGACACACCCGCGATTCTAAGACGCACCCCATTTTTAGAGATGTTTATATGGGGGGGAAAGTGTGTCTTAGAATCGAAGAAATAGTAATAAAGGGACAATCAGTTCTCCACTAATATCCTGATAGAAAATGGCAGTATAATAAAATATGTATTACAGTTTATAAATTCCCCTGAACCACCAATATAAATACAACCCAAGGCTTATAAACACGAACAGTTTCAGATAGTTAGCCCCTTTGATTCCAACTGAGAATTGATTGCCAATTACAGGAATACAAAAATTAGCTGCCAGGGATATCATACAATCTTAACAAAATAACTTATTTTGCCTTTCCTTGCCCCCCCCCCAAAAAAAAGTTCAAATGGAGAAATACCCATTTCCATTATTTTACAGTATACAGCCTTCAACCAGCTTTTTTTTATAAGAGCCATAGAGCAATTAGCAAGAGTACTGTTGGTCAAAACAAAATTTAATCCATCTAGCCAAGCTGTGCTTGTTAAGCAGTTTAGTCCAGTTTCCAAGCATAATGGCAGTATTATGCCATTAGCCACATATCCTAGGAACCCCAAGAATTGTTCTGAGGAAAAGTGTCTGAAATCTTTCAACCTCATTATTTATGCCATATATCCAAATGGCTACCCCATATAAGAGCTGGATTATAATCTTAGCACAAATACCTGCAAAGCCATGTGTATTAATCAACCACCCTTTGAAAAACTGAATCTTTGGGGAAACTGCTAGGCTATTATGTGTCAAAAAAAAATTATAGAAGATCTTTGAAGGCTTTATTTTAAAGTATGATGAAAATAAATACCAAGATACATATAAAAAGAGGCTCGCTCAATTGAATTTCCATTGAGAACCCAGTGATATAATTTTCTATGTTTTGCAAATTCTAAGATCTTTGTTTTATGTATAATTTATAACCAAATTATTAATGTCACAAAAATGGGCAAAGGCTTTCAACAAATGATATAGTTCCAGTCTTGATTGTGACGATAATGCAGAGTCATCAGCATATAGCAACAATCGTGTCTGTGTGGTAGGTAGTTTGGGATCCTGAGAATTTATTTAATTAGAAAAAGTATTTTCTTATCAATTGAATATTTTTTTAACTTCTCCCATCACGAGTTTCTAGGAATAAGATCAAAAGCTGCTTTAAGATCTATAAAGGCAACAAAATGTTTCTGGCCAGGTCCTCAACAGTGCTTTTATTTGTTTATTTTTTACATTTATATACCACCCCATAACCGAAGTTCTCTGGGCAGTTTACAGCTAGGTGTGAGAACAGGTAGCTACTAATTAGTTCAGTATATTCAGATATTAATTCATTTTCTGTGTTTTTATTTTCTGTTTTCATTTTCCATTTGACTATATGTTGATAATATATACTAAAGGAGGAGTTGTCATCTAGTAGTAAAAAGGAAAAAGTGTTTCTTTTAGAATATTTATTTAAAACATTTGTATCCCGCCTTATATAATTAAGACCTCAGGGAGGCGTACAGATAATAGATGGAACTGAGCATGCTCCAGGCCTGTGCTTTTGGGTGTGGTTATAAGATGGATGCCAAACAGAACTGGACAAAGAAATAAACCAGTTAAACAATGACAATATTAAAAATAGACAGACTGATAAGTTCTAAAACCAGATTGTTCTATACCCAATTCAACCAACCAAGACTCAGGCTTTTTTAACATGTAAGCTACATAGATTTTCCCAACAACTGATAAACTGATTAGGTGATAGTTTGATGGATCAGACTGTGCTCCTGTTTTAAATATAGGAACAACTATAGGTCTTTGCTTAGAGAAATGTGTAACTTAAGAAGACAACAGTATGCAGAGCAGGAGAAGTTAGAGATAGAGATTAGGAGTTTGGAGGAAGAATATTGGCAGGGTAAAAACAAATACAAATTAACTATAGGTCTTTGCGCGTCATCAGATGGGGGAGCAATGACCACATAGCCCATTCAGTGGGTATTTTTTATCGCACTGCTTTACCTGCACACAGCAGGAAATGGCAGCAAATGGCTACAGCATGAAGAACTTGATCAGGAGGGCTTTAAACTGAATCTTAGGGAGGCAGAAGACATAAATTTCGAGGCAACAATGGATAAAGGCCCATGCACCACAGTACAGAGAACAGCTCCAATAGTGCCCAAAAATAGTGTCCGCAACAATGTAGGAACAAAGCCAGACTATAAAACACATGGTCTTCGATGTCTATATACTAATGCCCAGAGCATGGGAAACAAACAGAATGAACTTGAACTCTTATTACAGAAGGCAAATACGACTTGATAGGTATAACTGAAACTTGGTGGGATGACTCCCATGACTGAAATATAGCAATTGAAGGATATAACTTGTTCAAAAAGAACAGAAGAAACAGAAAGGGAGGTGGAGTTGCATTATATGTTAAAAATACCTATCCCTGCACAGAAATACAGGCAGATGAGACTGGGAGCCCCGTCAAGAGCATCTGGATTAAAATAAATGGGGCAAGGAATAAAAAGAATATGATAATTGGAGTCTACTACCAACCACCCAATCAAGGAGAAGACAAGGATGAAATTTTTGAGGAACAAATTGCCAATGTTTCAAGAAAGTGTGATGTAGTAGTGATGGGGGACTTCAATTACCCTGATATCTGTTGGGAGACCAATACTGCCAAAAGCGGCCCTTCCAAGAAATTCCTGACGTGTGGATGATAACTTTCTTTTACAGAAAGTGGAGGAACGAACCAGATCAGCAATCCTTGACTTGATATTGATCAATAGGGATGACTTAGTGGATAAAGTGGCAGTTATGGGAACTTTGGGGTAAAGTGCCCATGTCACACTTGAATTCTTGATTATAAAGGAGGCAAAAGCTGAGTGTAGCCATACATGTACTCTGGATTATAGGAAAGCTAATTTTAATAAATTCAGAACTATGATAAGGAAGGTCTCATGGCAAGTGAGCCTAATGAGCAAAGGAGTGCAGGATGGGTGGGAGTATTTAAAAAAGGAAATTCTAAAGGCACAGTTACAAACAATTCCAACAAGCAGAGAAGATAGAAGACAACAGAAGAAACCAATGTGGCTCCACAAAAAGCTTAGAGATGACTTGAAAACAAAAACAAAAAAAAGATACATATAGGAAGTGGAAGGAAGACCAGGCTACAAAAGAAGAGTACAGACAGGTGGAACAGAAGTGCCAAAATGGCGTCAGGAAGGCTAAAGCTGAGAATGAGCTGAGATTAGCGAGGGATGCTAAAAGCAATAATAGGCTTTCTTCAGATACATGAGTATCTGACAGAGAAAGAAATGATGGTTCAGCTACTTAATGAGGATGGCAAATTGATAACAGAAGACAAAGAAAAGGCTGAAGTGCTCATTTCCTACGTTGGCTCAGTCTTCTCACAAAAGCGGGTCTAAGAACCCCCTGGAAAAAGCGAAGCACAAGTTGAGGGGGCAGGATTGCAGTTTGAGATTGAAAAACAAATGGTCAAAGAACACCTAATTTCCTTGAATGAGTTCAAATCTCCAGGGCCTGATGAACTGCATCCTAGAGTAATGAAGGAGCTAGCGGAAGAACTCTCAGAACCTTTGTCTATTATCTTTGCAAAGTCATGGAAGACGGGTGAGGTGCCGGACGACTGGAGGAGGGCTAACGTTGTCCCCATCTTCAAAAAGGGCAAAAAGGAGGCGCCTGGGAACTACAGACCAGTCAGTCTGACATCCATCCCTGGGAAAATTCTGGAACAGATTATAAAGAAGTCAATCTGTAAGCACCTTGAAATCCATGCAGTGATTACTAGAAGCCAACATGGATTTGTATGAAACCAATTCTGACAGACAAATTTGATCTCATTTTTTGATTGGGTAACCTCCCTTGTGGACTGTGGAAATGCTGCGGACGTCCTATATCTTGACTTTAGCAAAGCTTTTGACAAAGTGCCCCATGATATTCTGATTAACAAACTAGCAAAAAGTGGGCTAGATGGAACAACTATTAGGTGGATTCACAGTTGGCTACAGAATCGGACTCAAAGAGTGCTTATCAATGGAATCGTCTCTAACTGGGGGGATGTAACGAGTGGGGTACCACAGGGCTCAGTCCTGGGTCCAGTGCCCTTCAACATTTTTATTAATGATTTGGATGAGGAGGTGCAGGGAATGCAGATGACACAAAATTGGGTGGGATAGCTAACATACAGAAACAAACTTCAGAGTGATCTTGATAGGCTGGAGTGCTGGGCTGAAAACAACATGATGAAATTTAATAGGAATAAATGCCAAGTTCTACATTTAGGATGGTTACAAGATGGGGGATACTTGGCTCAGCAATACTACAAATGAGAAGGATCTTGGAATTGTTGTAGATCGCAAGCTGAATATGAGCCAACAGTGCGATATGGCTGCAAGAAAGGCCAATGCTATTTTGGGCTGCATTAATAGAAGTATAGCTTCCAAATCACGTGAGGTACTGGTTCCTCTCTATTCGGCCCTGGTTAGGCCTCATCTAGAGTATTGCGTCCAATTCTGGGCTCCACAATTCAAGAAGGACGCAGACAAGCTGGAGCGTGTTCAGAGGAGGGCAACCAGGATGATCAGGGGAAACAAAGCCCTATGAAGAGAGACTGAAAGAACTGGGCATGTTTAGCCTGGAGAAGAGAAGATTGAGGGGAGACATGATAGCACGCTTCAAATACTTAAAAGGTTGTCACACAGAGGAGGGCCAGGATCTCTTCTCGATCATCCCAGAGTGCAGGACACGGAATAATGGACTCAAGTTAAAGGAAGCCAGATTCCAGCTGGACACCAGGAAAAACTTCCTGACTGTTAGAGCAGTGCGACAATGGAATCAGTTACCTAGGGAGGTTGTGGGCTCTCCCACACTAGAGGCCTTCAAGAGGCAGCTTGACAACCATCTGTCAGGGATGCTTTAGGGTGGATTCCTGCATTGAGCAGGGGGTTGGACTCGATGGCCTTGTAGGCCCCTTTGTTAGACAAATATCTGGTTCTTTCTTCCTAAGGGCGGATCCCATAGAAATGCACAGATCAAGTTTGGAGGATATATATATATATATTTATTCAGGCTGCAGCGCTGGGTGCGAAAAGCTCTAAAGCTATTCGGACCCTGAATACAAGAAATTACAATTATTTATACCGTTAACATCACATATGCTTCTTTTCCTGCCATTATTCTAAAAATGTATACGTGGTATAGTTAGCATTACATATGCCTCTCTCCTACCATTGTTCTAAAAATGTGTACATTGTGCTGGTTCTGACTAAATGTCAGCAGGCATCCGGGTTTGGTTCAAACCGATTCCTCAACTGCTGATTCTGAAAAACAACTTACATAGGACAGGGGGTTTGGGTGAAACAGAGTTCATTCCCAAGTCACACAGCAAGTTTTTTCTAAAATGGAGTTACATTTGCTAACACCTTCCAACTACTATTCTATGATTCTACCTGTGGCCTGCCCACCCCTGATCTAAAGGATAATATATAATGGTACTTATCCTCTCTGGCCTTTTGTCTTGTTTCTGCTTTTTTGTGGTTATAGTGTAGCCCTTTTTATAAGTGGGCCTATCAGCAAAGAAACTTGTTTTTGCTTAGTTATAGTTTTGCCATTTGATTTTAAGATTGTAGTGGGATACAGACTTCAAAGGTTTTTTAACAAATTAGTAGTTGGGAAAGTATTGATGTAGGTTTCAGGGCAACGATGACAGAAGAAAGCTAAACTTTAACACTGCCAGTGATTTTCAGTGGAGTTACTGCGTTTTCTACTTTCTGGCTTAGTGAAATTGGCACAGCCCAAAGGGAGAGCTATTCTGTTCTGGGGCCAATACCCTTTCATCTCCAGTCTGCAAACTGTCGTGGGGATGAGAAGATGCTGTTGCAGTGCAGTTACCAACAGACGTTCAGAACCTGCGTCAAGGGAACTGCTGTGGCAAACTGTGTCCCACCTCAAGGTAAACCTGAAAATACCACCACCACCACCACCACCTTTCCAGCCCTTTCAGCAAATGGCGAGCAAAAGATAAACATTTTCAACAGAGCTGAAAAGGGTGTGCCAGAGGTGTACTTCTTTTGCCGTACTTGGTTTGATCAAATAGCTTTTTGAAGCACTATGAAATACTGCAGAATCTGTTCACCCAAGACACATGGAATTAGAGTGCACAAGATGGCAATAACACTTACTCTGGGCCACTTTCAATTCCCTGAAAGCCTGTCTCTGAACTTATTTGCAGTGCAGCCATTAAGGGCCTAAAAAGATGTAAATTGGCCAACCAATTTGATATTCACAAATTGCCCCATTCATGTGTAAAAGAGGGGGTGAAGGGTGGTATAATTTTAAAATCTAAATGGGTGCACATGAGAGGAACGAAACTGTCCCATTCATCAGCTCCGGCACTCCAGGCGCTCTAGCCTGGCTCTCATGCAGGAAGCGGCCTGGAGGAAAATATCCTAGGGTGACGGAAGGCAGGGAAGGCAGGCAGAGGAAGGTGTCGCTCCCCTTGCTTGCACATTGAATGCAGCCCTCTGCTCTGAAACCTGAGGTTGACCATTCTCTCAGAGTTAAACTCTCATTTCAAGAATAAACCAGTACAGGTAACTTGGCTTACTTCAATTTGAGGTAACAAAGACTGGCCCACTGTAAGGACTTAAATAGAGAAATGGTTCCTCTCTGTGTCAAACTACACATCATGTTATTAATGCATTTAAAAAGAGTGCTAACTAATCACTTTCATTTTGAGGTAAATGCAGCTGTGGGCCCCTGATCCAGAATGTGCATTCAGTGCATGGGGGATAGGGGTGCAGCAGCTTCCCACCAAACCATGGCTTTATAGAAAGAAGGTTCACATGGAAAAATGAAAGATGGGTATGCATATATCCCATGGTCATCTCTAGATCATCCCTGTACATCCAAATGACGCACAGGAGATCCTAGGGTCTACCGGGGACAACCAAAGACTTTCCCTGGGATAACTGGGACCACGTATTTCCCTGTTTTTCCATGGTCCCAGGACAATCCCGAGGTCCGCAGCTAGTGTGGCACGGCCTCCTGGGTCCTCAAACAGGAACAGTGCTGCGCACGGTGGCTCCATGCCTGGGGTGGGTGGGTGGGTTTGGACACGGTTTTGTTCCCTTACTTTTTCACCACATGATTGGCTCCTCTTAAAAATAAATAAAATGGCACCCACAATGTCCCTCTTCCCTTCTGGAATGTCACACAGCCGTATAGACACTGGGGGAGGATCGTGGAAGCAGGTAAGTCCGCGATCCTCTCCCCTGCCTCCCCCTACACTCTTCAGTGTAGCTGAGTCCTATGTCAATGTGGTGGTGTGTGAGGGTGTTTTTTTAAAAAACACATGAGTTCTCTAGGGGGACAAGGAAATGAAAGAATAAGAATGGTAAAGATAGAACTGAAGTATCCTAGCATATGCCTTCCTCTGCTGCTATTTGCCCCTGAAGGTGCTGTTTGCAGTAAATATCACTTTCAGGGGCAGATAGCAACTGGTTGTGTGAGAATGAAAGAACAAATAACGTGCCGTTGTTTGGTTCTCAGTCCAGAGCCAAGAAAGTTAAATCATTGTTTAATACATAGAAATGGTAGTCAGGAATCAGAAGCAATTCATTTGGAAGGAACATCCCATGCTTTGCTTTGGTGGTGGATATGGATGTGCCCCTACTGTTGCATCAAGCCACAAGGTGTGTGCTGGCAGGAAATGGGGGTGGAGATCAACTGTAGTGTCCAGAAAGTTTGTTGCTCTTAGCCATCAGGACTGTGTTTGATTTTGTTGTTTTGTTGTTTTGTTTTTTGGTCTCACTCTTCCCAAAGAGCAGGTTTAGGGTCTCCGCTTCGTCTGGTGGGGGGTGAAACGAGCTTTCAGGGTCGACTGGAAGTCTATCACAATGGCCACTGGGGTACTATCTGCGATGACCAATGGGATGATAAGGATGCTGAAGTGGTTTGCAGACAGCTGGGCTTCAGGTAATCTGTCACCCCCTCATCTTTGCCAGGGGACATTTATAAATGAAAACATACCTTACTAATGCTCGGTATAAAAAGATCCATAAAAAGATTGTATCAATCATCACAGTGCATATGTTTGTTTTTCCCCAAGTGGAACTGCAAAGGCTGTGTCTTGGGCTCACTTTGGGCAGGGCTCAGGCCCAATCCTCCTGGATGAAGTGGAGTGCTCAGGCAATGAGTTTTTACTGGACCAGTGCAAGAAGAATACCTGGGGAGAGCACAACTGTGACCACATTGAAGATGCAGGGGTAACCTGTGACCCCTATACAGGTATGGATCCGTCTAACATGTCTCTTTGTAGGCAGACCCTAATGAGCCCCTTCTCTTGGAACTAGTTTTCACTGAGCTGGTAAACCTCTACTATATCATGTCAGAGTGCAGGTAATTGCTCACATGATGGAATCCAGTTTCCTTGTATATATAAAACTAACAAGTCAAGGAGAAAGGCTGTAGCTTTCTCCCAATCATGCTTATTTTCTATGAACAAAGATGTATTTATTTATTTTTAAGTAAGGTGAACTCAATCATTTGATCCACCATCTGCAGAGTGAAGTGATACAGTGTAAAAACGCTTGGGACGTATAAGTGCACAGGTGTAAGTTTGCAAGCTTTCATATGCTATGGAAACGAAGTGGGATAATTAGAGAGAAAACCAGGACAAATGTGTAGGTGTGATGGAGCTCTGCATCTCTCTTATCCTAGCAGAAGGTACTCTCCGATTGGCAGGAGGCCACAACCCAAATGAAGGAAGATTGGAGGTATACCATAATGGAGGCTGGGGGTGCATATGTGATGATGGCTGGACAGGAATCAATGCCCAGGTGGCTTGCAGACAGTTGGGCTTCAGGTAAGTAAAAGGAGAGTACTGTTTTTCAAAAAGGAATTTTAGATTATCCATCTGTGGGTCAATTATGTCAAACCAGAGTTAGCATAAATAATTGTTTGCAGACTCATTTCAAACCATTTTTTTATTCTGGCTTGTTGGCTGGTCAAAAACTATAGTTTGTTAACTCAGACATGACACCAAACCATAGTTAAGCTTCCTTAACTATGGCTAGGTGTATTATCTGAATCAAGCAAAAATGTTGTGTAGCATTAATTAAAAACTGAGTTTAGCATCTTTACAATCAGAGAGGAATATCAAAAGTTGGTGTTGCCTCCCTACATTTCCATCAGGAGACTCATCAGCTTGACAGTCTTTTAGCTATCAAGACAGATCTCTTCCAGCAGGCCTAGCCAGGGGCATTTTAGGATGCTTTTAGGATGTTTTTTAACAGTGTATACTATGTTTTTGATCAGTATTTTATGTATTTTATGCTTGCTGTTGTTCCCTGCCTCGATCTAACTGGACAGGCGGGTAAGAAATAAATTAGTAGTAGTAGTAGTAGTAGTAGTAGTATGGAAATAATCATCTAGAAGAGTATGGGAATGGTTTTTATTTTGTACAAATGTTGAAATGCCATCAGGAATACAATTTTAAGAAATGTTAAATCTCAAAAAGAAGCAATAGCTCATAGAAAGTTATTCAAGTGCAAACCTATGTATATTAATATGAACGTTGTTGTTATTATGCCATCATTGTACACAACAATTTATAGAATAACTTAAGTAAAAAAGGGAGGTTTCCCAAAGGACTTACAATCCGAATTTTAGCAGAAGAGGAAATAGAGGAAGATGAAGAAAGGGTATGCGTGTAATATTCTATTCTTAGCTTGACTTCAGTTTCAGCATGTCTAAATACAAATCACACTGATTTCATAGAGTTGAATTAAATGAGAAACGGGGTGATTCTTCTCCCAACTCGCACCTTTTCTTCATGTATATATTTGGCCCTGTACTAAACGATATGCAATTATATCTTCATATAAAAGGAAATGTATCTGCAGCACCCTATGATTTCCCTGTCGTATTTCTGGGAAATCAACTCATGCCAAGGAACTCATCCAAGTTACAACTGAGATTGTTATCCAGCTCTGCATTTATGGGTTCACTTCAAAGGAATGTCGGCTCCTTTCTGATTCAAGCTGCTAGTCTGTGAAGGAATCTGTGAATACAGGGTCTGCCAGTGTTTTTATTTTTTTTATTTTTTGCTTGCTTGCTTCTTTCTAGTGGCCCTGCCAGGCTGGCATCAAAGGGAGAATTTGCATCTGGTCAAGGCTTCATCTTACTGGATGATGTGATTTGCACTGGGACTGAGTTGTCTCTGTTCAACTGCCCCCACAGTAACTGGGGTCAACACGACTGCTCTCATGAAGAAGATGTGGGAGTCCACTGCTCCCCAGATAGCAACAGGATCTCTGAAGAGGCTACAGGTAACTAGCTGTGCATCCTCCAAAGAATGGGAACTTGGTGCAGGGGGGCATTCATTCAGCCCACTGCCTCACTGTGGAACGGCCCTTGAGCTCCTGGATTCTAGCTCTAAGGTTAACATCCATGTTTTACTCAGTTACGTTCAGCCAAAGTAGTCATGATGGAGGACAGCCATGTTTGTTTTAGTGTCTGACAGGTTCACATAAAATATGGAATGGAGTTTATTTTTAATATCATAAGGGGGTACACAGGTGAAGGACACTGAACCCTCCTTCTCCCCTCACTCCATTGCTTCAAGCAACTTTATAAGGAAAACGAAGGCAGGTGTATCTAATTACCCATGGGACCTTGACTTCACTTCCAATTTGCTCAGATAATTCCCTTCAGACAAAAGAGTTGATGGGTTAGTACTTCAGAATAACTTCCAGGTGTTTTTTTTCTTCCCCAGCACATTTTCTTTTGTCTACTTTTCTAATTGTGCCTATCTTATTTAGGAGTTGCTCATGCACTTGCCTCAGCACTGGCTTCGTCATATTGTACCACTTCCACACTATTGAGTTGTTGTTTTATTCTTTACCCATCTTGCATTATGGACTCTAACCTGCAGGGCTCCCTGTGCGGCTGGTGGATGGGGAGAGCGCCAAAGAAGGGCGTGTAGAGGTCTTCCTGAATGGGCACTGGGGCAGCGTCTGCGAAGATGGCTGGACAGACAGAGATGCAGCTGTGGTTTGCAGGCAGCTGGGTTACAGGTAAATGGATCGCATGGGTCTGTTTAGGAAAGGAGGGTAAGCTTATTTAAATTCTGTAGTCAACAACTAGTTTTGCCCAGGGATGCCTTTAGAAGGGTTTAGTGGTCCAAAGCCCCATCGCCCCGCCTCCTTTTACCATCCCGCTGCCAAAGATATTGCTCATTCATAACCCTCTTTTGCCTCTGGGACTGGCAGTCAGAAGGACACATAGCACCACTCAGGGGGCTGGATGTGGCCCAGACATCATCAGGTGTTCAGGAATCATTTCTCTCACTCTCTATTTGCAGGGATAGCTTCAGCCTTTGGTTTAATCTGTCATTATAGTTCATGTATTCTAAGCTGCTTCCCTGTTCGGCTTTAGTAAACTTCTCTGTCTTGCATCTCCCAACAGTGGATTGCGCTCTGGCCATATTGAGACAGGACCACTTAATGTGTGATATACTTCCCAGAAGGAGATTGTGTGCCTCTGTGGTAAACTTTGCCTGGGAGCTCCATCTCACCAGCCTTTTATCGCACTTTCATCCTGCCTTGTTTACCGTTTTGCCCCACGACCTTCATGTGTCGCCATCCCTATCCTGCAGTCACCTCACCTCTTCCCCTCCATCTTCTGTTTTTTGGAGGGGTTGGGGAAAGTGCAGTATTTTTTCTCCAAGTAGGATGAAACTGCCTTTCTGTCCCCGTGTATTGCTGTTCTCATACTGTGTTGCAGAATGTCCGTTCTTAGGGGCATGTGTGTTGAAGGGCAGTCTTTGTGATGAAAGAGGAGGGTGGGGTTGTTTATCCTCCAGCTCGCTGAGTCAGTCGAAGGGACTTCTGCTGCTCCAACCCCACTCTCATTGCTCTATTGTTCACCCGTTTCAACTTCCCTCTTTTTTTGCCTGGTGTACAAGATGCCTATCCTATGAAATGCTAAATTACTAAACTTTAGACAACAAAGCCAGAGTGAGGGGGGAAGGTGCCCACATCCATCAGATTGTCCATCAACCACAAGAACCAATGAACTGGAGGGGGAAGGAGAAGGGGCGGGGTGGGGTGGGCGATACCAGGAAGGTGAGCCGACACAGCTGAAAAGATAAACAAGTCAAAATAGTGCAACGGTGCATGCATGTGGAAGTGACCAGCGCTTGACGCGCTAATGAAATGGAGGTGGAAATTGCGGATGCATGCCAGGGAAAGAAAGTAGGTGTGATGGAGCTCGTAGGCTGAGCAGGAATGAAGGAGAAGCAAGACAAGCTCCAAAATAGAATTAGAGAAGATTCTAGAGTTCTGGGGCTGACTTCACAGTGCCAGATTGGCATGAAACCTTGTATAACAACCCCTCTAGCTGACCAGCTGAATATGATTACAGGCCCCCTTGCTTGGGGGAAATGGCCTTTTAATTTATTTGCTTTCATTTAATCAGTGGGCTACAGAGCTCCAAAAGTAAGTCAGTCCCCATGTTGTTCATATATACCCACCTTCCCCGACCTGGTGGGGATGATAGGAATTGTAGTCGAACACCTGGGACTGGGGAAACTGATGTATACAAAAAGGTACCTCAGTGGTCTTAATTGTACTTCATTGAGTTGGAGTAAGCATGTGGACTCCCAGTCTAGATTGGAATCACCATTCACAGGTAGGGGAGGTTTAAAACCTCCCACCCTGCCACTTCCTTCACCTTAAATTTTCCCATTCCACAGGGGCTAAAAAGAGAAAGAAAACCTTCCAGGGGAACCAGTAGAGTTCTCTCTCTCTCTCTCTCTCTCTCTCTCTCTCTCTCTCTCTCTCTCTCTCTCTCTCTCTCTCTCTCTCTCTCTCTCTCTCTTTAGCCTCCTCCCCTCACCCTTGCTACCTATGCAGAGCTCCAAGGTAAAAATAAAATAAAATTACAACACAGCCAGATGCAGATTACATATTTGACATAGTGTCTAGTTTAGCCCTTGATAGGCTTGGCTTTAATGACCTCTGATTAGCTTAACTGATTCTCTCCTTGCAGTGGTCCTGCAAAGGCCAAGAGTGTGCCTCCTTTGGGCGAAGACCATGTTCCCCTCCATCTAGGCGATGTGGAGTGCAGTGGTGCTGAACACACTTTGGGGGAGTGCATTGTCCAGGAAAGTCACCTTCACAACTGCAGGCACAGCAGAGGTGCTGGAGTGATCTGTGACTACATGGGAAAAGAGATCCAGGCAATCAGAAATGCAGGTATATGGAAATTCATTTAATTCATTTCTGTACTGTCCAATAACCAAAGCTGTCGGGGCAGTTCACAAAAATTACCACACAGAATAAACATAATAAAAACCTAATATCAAATCTTGAACATACAAAATTTAAAAACAATTTAAACCAACTAAAATCAGTTAATAAAAGGTATTACTCACATTCCGCATTTCTTTAGTAGCTGGGGTTGCGCATGAACATTAGCATAAAATTTGTCTTCCAGAGGGCTAAACTACATGCTATGTTAAATGCATAGCATGTAGATGGTCCTAATGTTAGTATAAGGGGCTCATCATACGAGCGTTTTATAGCACGCTCGTTACTGGGCGGGTCCCTTTGATGACACCGTCCGCCTCCCACATGTCTCTCACTCCTTCTGGTCTTTTTTCCATCACAAAATAAGACAGAGAAAATCCGATTTTGGGGGGCTATAGCAAAACTTGCCTCCATTTCCTGCTGTGTGCAGAAGAAGCAGCGTGATAAAAGCACCCACTGAATGAGCCTCCTGGTCAACGCTTGCTTCCTCTTTCTTCCTCGTGTGAAGAAAGAGGAAGCTGTTTGTCCCTATTGTGGGACAGTATCAGGAGGCAAAGTGACGGTAGGGAAATGCAATTCCCCCCCACATTTGATGATGCTCTAAGTATGTGGGGCCCTGACCTGGAGTGGGACCACTGCACATGGATGGGGAGCTGTTAAATCTCCCCATCCAGCCTCAATTTTTCTTTTAAATTCATCCCCGTTCTAGTGCAGGGAAACAAACTCCATAGGCACCTTCCCTTCCCCACTGTAATTAGGCACCAATGGATGTGTTTTAAAAGACTCATAGCTGTATGGGAAGGAGGAGGGGAAATTCCTTAGCTTCAATCTCTGATTGAAGATAACGCAGCAGGGAAGCTGGAGAGCAGGGGCCTGCCTTCCCAGCGCCGAGTTGGCGACTCTTCCCTCTCAGACCCAGGGTTTCCTTCTCCCAGGCGGCATTGGGTAATCCCAACGATGAGGAGGTTGTGCAGGGTTTCTGGGTGGCCATCCCCCCACCTTCCTGGTGGAAGGCAACCAATCACCAGTCGCCTTCCACCAGGCCCCAACCCTGAGTTGACCCCAGAGTGACGTTACGCAGTGGAAGTGCTGCGTTGATGTCGCTTCCTTTAAAGAAGTCGGGGTAAATCCACAACTTTTTCAAATGGCAGCGTTGTGGGCAAGTCCCACTACAGTGGCTGCTGAAGCTGTGCCTGCCCTCGCCTAGCCGACAGAGCGCAGATCCACAGCCACTGCGGGGCTTTCCTCGTATGTACAGAGGCCCCCTGGATGGGGACCTTCTGCGTTCTGGAGGTTTCCACCCCTGCTTTAAAAGTCTGTCTTCACAACCATGATGACTAGAAATTTGCTTTACAAATAATATAAAGAAAGAAAGAAGTAAAAGAAAGCTCACATAAGCCAAATTCTGTGGCCACAATTGCAATGGAAAGTTTTTCTGTGCTGCTACACAGCCCTGACCAGATCTCCCCCACTCCTAACGTCGTCTTCCCTTATAAAAGGGGGAAAGCGGTACAGGGCTACGTATATCCCAGTGGGAGAGCCATGACTGGGGCCACGTGGCCCCTAGTGCAGCCACCCACCCAAAACCCACCCATCCCCCACTTTCCAACCCCTATTTATTTTGCAATGTGTGGATAGGACCGAACGTAGAAGGAAAGCTTATGCTGTAATAAATGTATTAGACTTTAAGGTGCAAAAATATTTTTATTGTTTTTAACTTCAAAAGGCTGCACTGCCTCCAGCTGGGGATACAGGTTCAGCTTCTCATCAGCATATGTGCCTACAATATTTCCAATATTTGTCTATCGATGAATGGGATTGGTTTTTAATAAAATTTACAGAATTTATTCTTCCTAGAACTTCCAAACCTTTGTTTTATGGTTGGGGAATTTGGAGTTATTCACCAACATTCCTAGTTACTTGGGGTGCTTCCAGGCAGAGTGCAATTAGCATTGCCAATCCAAGGCGTTATGCTGCTATTCTATCTTTCCTTCCTTAATGGATTTTCTGTGGTAAGAAAAAGGATGGAAGAACCAATGGGAAAACATGGGACCTCCTGTACAATTCCCTGAAGGAGGCAGGATGATTGCACAGTCAAATTCTTGTCTGGAAGCACCCTTGGCTTCACCAAAACTTGATTTTCTTTTCGTGTTTTGTATTTCATGTTGACTAATAACATCCATTTATTTTTAAGCACTTTTCCAGTTTTAATCTATTAAAATTTAATGGCTGCAGAAAATTAGTGCCCCAGCAATTACTATTTAAAATGTCAGAGTGTAAAGTGTTTTTGTAATTAAACTTTTTTCTTCTTATATATTTTCAAAATCACACTCATAAGGACAAAATATATAGTAGTTTATATAAAATGATTAAAAGAGTATCAAAATGTGATTTTGGGCCTAACAGATAGTGTGGAAGGGCTATGATGTGAAGGCATTTTGGCTTTTTTTGCAGGTTCAGTATTTACCATGTGTGGACTGCGCTTGCTTCACCACCGCAAGAAAAGGATAATTGGTGGGAACAAATCTCTCAGGTACCTTGCTTGTTGCTTGTTATTTGGGAAGGCAGAGCAACTGTCACCTGGGTTTGCCACACGGGGGAATGATCCTCCAGGTAACCTGTCCCCAAGCTGTTTAGGGTTTTAAAAATTAATACCAACACTTTGAATTATTGGGCTCTGGGAATGAACTAAATATGTTAGATGCAGAAAACAGGCTAGGGAGGTGGTTGGTCTGTTAGGTGACATAGAAATAAAATGAGTAGTAAAGGAAGATAAAGGGATTATAGAAATGCTGAATTAAATTTTTGCATCTGTCTTCACTGCAGAAGATGTAGGGCAGATACCCATGCCTGAACTGATATTTTCAGGAAGGGAGTTTGAGAAATGGAGGCAAAGAGATAAAATTCTAGCCCTTATTGACAAATTTAAAACAAACAAATCACCAGGTCCAATGGTATCCATCAGGAAGTTGTGTGGTTTTGCAAGATGGCACTCGGATGACATCATGCCTGTCCTGCAGACATCCTGCCTCATCCCCTCCATTTTTCGTGTTTTACTAGAGCGGGGAAAGTCTGGATTATTTCCTCCAAATGGAATGAAAGCGCCCTTCAGCCCCTGTGTTGTGATGTCCTCTCGCTGTTTCCTTTGTTGGGTGTGTGTGCTTTGAAGGGAGAGCTTGCTGACGAAAGGGGAGGTTCTCCTCCTCTAGCACTGTGTCAATAAATTGCTAGACAATAAAGCCAGAGTGAGGTGGGAAGGAGCCCACACCCATCACAGTGTTACAACCAATGAACTGGAGGCGGAAGGAGAAGGGGCAGGGTGAGGTGGAAGAGCAAACAAGTGAAAGGGAGGTTTCATCGGTGTAGTGCAATATCACAAACCCGCGTGAAAGGGGCCATTAGCTTGATGCACCAATGAAACGGAGCTAGAAATCACGGAGGAAAACCAGGGGGGAAATGTAGGTGTGATGGAGCTCATTAATATGTAACATATCCCTAAGAACAGCTTCAGTATTAGAGGATTGAAAAGTGGCCAATGTACCTCCAGTTGTTAAAAAAAAGGGGGGGGGGAACTAGGGGGTAGAAGACCAGGAAATGGCAGGCCAGTAAATTTGTGGAAAGTATTATTAAAAAATAAAATGATCAAGGGTATAGAAGGACATGTCTTGCTGAAGAAGAATCAATATGGCTTCTGTAAAGGTAAGTCCTGTTTTGCTAACTTTTCAGAGTTCTTTGAGAGTATCAATAAGCACAAGGAAAGGATTTGCTTAAAATTTCCATTATCTACTTGGACTTCCAAAAGGCTTTTGATAAAGTCCATCACCAAAGACTTCTGAGAAAACTTAGCAGTCATGGGATAAGAGGAGAGGTCCTGTTATGGATTTGTAACTGGTTAAAGGACAGAAAGCAGAGAGTGGGGATAAATGGACAGTTCACACTTGGAATATTGTGTACAGTTCTGGGCACCACATCTCAAAAAGGATGTAGTTGAGCTGGAAAAGGTGCAGAAAGAGGCAATAAAATTTTTAAAGGTGCTTCATCAACTCCCTTATGTGGAAAGGTTACAAAATTTGGTGCTTTAATTTTTAAAAAAAGGGTGAGTAAGGGGAAACATCATAGAAGTACATAACATTATGCATGATGTAGAGAAAGTGGGTGGGGAGATTTTTTCCATGTCTCATGATACTAAAACACAAGATCATCCAATGAAGGTGAGAGATTCATGACAGATAAAAGGAATACTTCTTCACATAATACATAGTTAAACTGTGAATTTTGCTTCCACAAGATGAAATGATGTCTTTTAAATGGAATTAGACAAATTTGTGGAGGGTGAGGCTACTAGTCATGATGGCTATATATTACCTCTAGTATGCTCATCAATACCAGTTTCTGGGGAAGACGAATAGGAGAGTGCTACTGTGCCTGTGTCCTGCTTGGATCTTCCCCAAGGCATTCTCTCTCTTGACCAAGGTCATCCAAGGGGGGAGCCAAGGTTGTGTCAATGCCAAAACTGAGCTAACACCAGACTGAAATGAGTCCACATAATCCGTGTAATTCAAAAGAGCCTAGAGTTGAGCCGCAACCACCACCTCCAAGACCTTGTCCAAAAGAGAAATTAGTAACTGCGTAGTAGTTACCAAAATCTCCTGGGTTCAGAGAGAAGGAACAGCCACACAACCACCTCTTTCAAGGTGACTGGGAATATCCCCTGCCTTCAAAATGTATTAATTGCCTCTTGAACACCCCCTCTTAATCCTCCCTCCAACAGCTGTAAGTAACCAAGATGAGCAAGGATGAACGATACAGGTGGTTGCCATACCACCCCCCATAATCACTTTATCCACAGCAACTGAAAATAATCCATGATGAATTATTGAAGATATTGTCTGGATACCTCCAAAGGAACTATAACAAAGTCAGTGTTAAAAAAACAGTGAATATGAGTGACTTTATCCTCAATGTGCTTCACAAACTTGTCACAGTAAGCATCCAATGGTACTACTACATTCCCACCATATTAATAGCCAAT
The DNA here is from genome assembly GCF_023053635.1 of Elgaria multicarinata webbii. Lineage (NCBI taxonomy): Eukaryota > Metazoa > Chordata > Lepidosauria > Squamata > Anguidae > Elgaria > Elgaria multicarinata. Next base: position 920,091 of record NC_086176.1, read on the forward strand.
TCACCATGCAAAAAGCTCTGCTCAATGGCTACTGAAGGACACAATAGAGGTGAAGAAGTACAAACCATCTGCCATCACTATGCAGATACAATCATGTGCTCTTCTTCGTCATAGTCATTATGAGTCATCTGTGTCCTTGTCTGCAAAATTGGGCTTGACAGTGCCAGAGGATGCTTGGGCACAATTATGTTGATAGCCAGTTTTATCTCACTGTTCTGTAGTGAGACCAGAGCTTCAGTGGAAGCACCAGCCATGTCAACTGGAAATTCCCTGAGAGCATTCTGAAGACAATTTCTGAGAGGAGGGGAATTGTTAGCCCAAACTTCACCAAGAAATGGTCTGACTGTGACAACAGGATTACCAAGAACACTCCTAAATGTAGCCTCACATTCCCACATCAAGAGTCTGTTCTGTGGAATGTATTGGGCTGAAGCCATATCGAGACCAGCCCCATGAAGCCCTGAGCTGCTCCTACAAAGGTGGCCTCCGGGTGAATTTGGAAGCCCCCCAGAAATACTGTCCTGCTGTTTTCCAACACCACACTGGAAACCATTTCAACTCACTCAGTTAGGGAGACTTGCAGACAGTAGAACAGTTTGTTACATCAGCAGAATCCTTAATCTGTCTCTCTGGCCCACAGACAGGTACACTCAAGCCCAGCACCCAAGTTGACTGATCTCCTGGTACAGGAAATGAATTCCTTGTGGACACCTGAAAATGTCAGTCTTTTGACCACTGCAAGAAAGAAACTTCAAGACCTGAGGAACTAGATGAAACAATGATCTCACCAGTTATAAGGCATCTTCTTATGTTCTTAGCTCAGTTCTGTTGCATGATGGAAAAGGATTAAACCAGGTGTATTTTACCTTTTATAAGCTCCCTATGCAGTTTGCATAAATTACCTCAAGCAAGTATTAAAACTGATCTTGAGTGTTATCTAGGATTATTTCTAATCCCTCCAATCTGTCAAAAGGTCAGAGTCTTGATCATTGAGCAGGACATGGGCAAATTAAAGATGTTTTACAAATTGTCAGTGATGATGCTGTTAACTAGGCAGGACTGAGAGCATCATCACAAGGGGAAAAATCACCTTTCCTTACTGTCGCTTCTCTGCCCCCACTTCATTACTTCCTCTTTCCTTCTGGAGAGGAAAGAGGAAGTAAACAAAGACTACATGGCCTATTCAGGGGCCGTTTTTATCACGCTGCTTTTCCTGGAGATCACAGCACATTCCGTTTTTTAAAAAAAGTCTGATTAAAAGAGGTCTATTTTGTGATGGGAAAGTGAGCGGAAGGTGCAGGAGGCAGGCAGGAGGCGGACGTCGTCGTCTGAAGGGCAGTAGTGAGCGTGCGATAAATGGCTCATCTGCTGACACCCTTAGTTGGAAATCTATATTTGCTCATACAAGTTGTTCCCACTTCTAATTACCGTATAAAGTCACAACAACAAATACATAAGTTAAAGTACCCTCATAGAAGTCCATGGAGAGCCCAAAGCAACTGTCTAGCACATCTCAGGTGGCAGGGGCATGTGGCATGGGTATATATTGGGGTAGGCAACATTCTTAGGCTTACAGGCACGTTTGTCATTTCCCCCCTAGCCTGGAGGCACATTTGCTATTTCCCCCCCTGGGAGTTTCTATTCTGTATATATTCTGTATATATTCTTGTATATTCTGTCTTTGTTGCCCCCCCTCCATGAATTCTATCCCCCCCCTCACAAACTATGCATTCTTTCTATTGAATTCTGCCTTTTCTGCCTCTTCTCCTCTTCCCTGCTTGGTTTTTCCTTCTCATGCCACCTCTACTTCTTATTTCTCCCCATTTCCAGACTCACCTCCTCCGTCCACCCAGATTGATCAATTTCCTTCCCAACTGCTCCTTCGCAGGCCCGCTTTCCTTTCCCGCCACCATACTGACCTCCTTCTGCGTAACCTTCCTCATTAGGGCTGCTGATGTGAGTGTGGAAGTAGGTGGTGGTACAGGCAGGAAAATAGTAGTGGCGGCGGCGGCAGCAGGCCCCTGGCAGGCCCAGGGGTCACCACGTTGCTGACCCTTGGTCTGTAGCATTCTGTGCTCATGTCTTTAGAACACTGAATACGCAAGTGAAAGCATTGTTGAGAGGAACTGTGGTGAAAGGGCACTTTGCACAAACAACAAATCAGGGCTAAGCCCAAAACAGGAAGAGCATTTCTGTTGTCTTCTCAGAACCTTTACGAGCCTCATCCCACCAGCCTTACATTGTGCTGTTGCAGCGAAATCTACACAAAAGACTCAAATGATGCTGAGATTATAGTCTGCTTTCGCTGCGAAGGACTCGGATGACATCGACTATGTCCTGCTGTGATTGCATTTCTTTCCCCCTTTATAGTGGATTATTTTGGTGCGGGGAATGTCCGGTTCTTCCCAGAATGTGAAAGCACATCGCTCAGATTTCAACATGTATTTTCATACATCATTTTCAATGCGCTGTACTGTGGGCATGTTTTCAAGGGGCAGTATTGCTGACATAAGAGAGGGGTATGAAGTTCTTCTTTTCCAGGGCTGAGCCTTTCTCAGCAGCAGTGAGAAAGCACCTACCATGCAGTGTCTGGGAAGCAGTCACAGCGCCTGGATGTGTGTGTGTGTGTGTGTGTGTGTGCACGCGCGCATGCGTGTTTGGATGTGTGGGGCGGCTGTTGTTGCAATCTGTTAATTACATTTGTCGAGTCTGCAGCGGGACAGGCAGGGGAAGAGGGTAGGGGGTAAAGAGAGAGAAAGGAGTGGAGGGGGGGCAGGAGAAGGACGACGTCTTGGGGCATCTGTGCCAATTCAAATCCTTTCCTCCTCCTGCTTCCGAATTCCCCCGCTCCCTCCTCACCCACGTATATACAAATAAAGTGAGACAGGACAGCAACGGATGAAAGGAAGGGAGGGAGAGACTCTTTAGGTGTGTGTTTTTAACTGAGCCTTTGCTTCAGAGAATGTGGAAGTTGTTGTAGGCAGCAAAAAAAAAAAAAAAAAAAACTTAAAAAAACCAACTCGCTGGTTTCTGGAACCTTAAACCATTTTGTACAGCAGGTAGCTCAGGAGCAAGCAGTCACAGGCATCCAAGGGGGAAAGCCGCAGAGATTTCCCTTCCTGCATACCTTACTGGCTCCCGGTCATTCTTTGTATTAGTTTCTTGCCTGTTTTGGGAGTCCACACACCACTCAACTCTTTTTCACCATCTTCAACACAAATTTTCTTTTGCAATCCGAGAGAATGAGCCCAGGTTGTATGGAAGAATGTCTGCTTCCTCCTGAGTAGGCATTTTCAGCTTAAAAGAAATGTGGAAAATGCATTCTCCTTGCCAGCAGCACCCTCATTTTTAAAGATAAAGAGATCCAAATTGGCACAGTGGCAGGACTTAAGTGGGTCTTTTAACATACCCAGTTTTAATCAGATTGGATCATCCGTTGATTTGTTATGATTATTTTAATTCAAATTAAACAAATGCTTACATCTGCGTAAGTTTTAAAGATAGAGAGATCCAAATTGGCACAGTGACAGGTCTTAAGTAGAATACAATGTATATTCTAGCCAAGCAACAAGATCTAGTTCTAAGGGGCGTCCATCAGTAGGCTTGGCTACGTGTGTTTCCAAACATCTTAAATTGAGACAGATGGAGATAATCTCGGGCTCCTGTAAAGTTCAGGCTACATCTATAGCTTTGCTGGATGTTCAACTAATCTGTATAAATGTGTATGTCCCATTACCCCTTAATTCTAACCAGCGATCCCAATATTGGGAAGACCTTCTAGTCTGTATTGAGGATCTAGAAAGTAAATACCCGGTAGCAGAATTGATTATTATGGGGGATATGAATGCTAGGACGGGGCACTCGGGGCAGGTTTTCTTAAAAGCACTGGAGGTCGAAGAAGAGGAGTTTCTTCCCCCGATTTGTTGGTTCAAAAGACCCTGTACTTAATGGGCTGGAATTAGTTTGGCTAAATTTAGTGTTGGTTAAACGGCCTAGAAGATTTTCCAAATTCAGGAGAGTTTACGTATGTTTCTGGCCGAGGTGCGAGTGTTGTTGATTATATGTTGATCTCTAACAAACTGAAACCATATGTATTAGAATGCTGTGTTGGGGACAACACTGGAAGTGATCACCTCCCACTAATTCTGGTCCTGGACTGCCTTAGTCCTAATACAGATCCAGCCCCAAGAGGGGGATCTGGCTCGGAGTATGGTTATAAAATCCGCTGGGACAGCAGCTTTTCTGGAAAATTCCATCAATTAATTAAGCAACCCTGTTGTAAGGAACTGATTGATGGCATTCTCAGTGGAGAAAAGAATATAGATATAATAAGCGAGTATGAACTTTTGATTAATCAACTCCTTAAAGAACTAGGGCAGGAAATGAGACCATCAAGTAGTGAGGATATAGGAAATCCTGGTTCGACCAAAAGTGTAAGGATGCCAAGAAACAAATTAGGGCGATGTATAAGGACTTTAGAACTTCTAATGACCATAGCCTTCTACTGCAATACTCGGAATCAAAAAAAGATCTAGGCAAGCTAATGATAGCCAAGCAACAAAGGTTCTATCAAGATCGATGGGAGAAATTATTACAAGCAGTATTAACAAAAAACAGCAGGTTATTTTGGAAAATAGTCACAAGATCATTAAGGTTACCGGGAGGAGATTCGGCAAAAAATGCCCCCAATGTTTGGGTAGAGTATTTTGAGAGGACTTTTTTGGATAGTAGTCTTGCCCAGGTTACTGACTTAGATCTGCCTACCTCCGGGATCCCTAAATGGCCCCCAGTGGACCCAGGGGAGATTTGCCAGTTAATTGGTTTATTAAAACCTGGGAAGGCTCCTGGGCCTGATGGAATACCTGCTGAGCTTCCTAAGTGTAATCAGGACTGGTGGGCTCAGCTTCTGGCACCTCTCTTCACGAAGGTTAATAACTCTGGATATCTCCCTAAAGATTGGATTTCTGCAATAATTGTGCCTATATTTAAAAAGGGCAATCCTGATCTTCCGGTTAACTATTGCCCGATTAGTTTACTGTCAGTTATTGGCAAAATCTATGCAAGATATCTAAATGATAAGTTGGAGACCTGGACAAATTCTCAATCCATTCTTGGTCCTGAACAGATGGGTTTCTGGAAAGGGAAATCTACAATTGAAAACTGCCTGATCCTCTCCCATCTCATTCATAAACAGGTGAAGATAGCCAAGTATGTTGCCTTCATTGATTTAAAAGGGGCTTTTGATTCAGTTAATAGAGAACTGTTGTGAGATAAACTTACCCAACAAGGAATTGACAGGAGACTTCTCCTACTGATAAAATCCCTTTACTCTAATACATCATGTAGGGTACGCTGTCCTGGATCAGGGGTATTATCTCAAAAATGCTCTATTAACCGAGGGGTTAAGCAGGGCTGTGTTTTGGCTCCTTTACTTTTTAATCTCTTTCTGAATGACCTACCACTGACTTTGGAGAATGTCAATAGCCACTGCCCAAAGCTTGGGAATAGCTGGGTGCCTCTTCTCTTATATGCGGACGATATGGTCCTTATTTCATGTACCCGAGTTGGCCTCCAGAGACTGCTAAACAGAACTATTGAATATTTAATAACCAATAAGCTGGAGATAAACTACAACAAGACCAAAATTATGGTCTTTGCTAATACGTGGTCCCCTCATAAGTGGACCTGTAAGGGTAATAAGATCGAGCACGTGCGGTGGTTTAAATATCTGGGAAATATGTTTCATTATAATCAGGCATGGTCCTGCCACCACCGTGCAGTGGAGTGTGTGGCTAAACTCTCAGTATCGGCAATTTCAAGGTTTTATTACTCCCAGAGTAACCGCTATGTACCAGCAGCCATTATGGTCTATAAAGCTAAGGTGGTTACTCAAGCCCTGTATGGTATTCCAGTAAGGGCCAAGGCATTGGGCCCAGCCTTGGAACGTGTTCAATCGGTCTTTCTACGGAAGATCTTAGGCATGCCGTGCTGTGTTCCGTATGCTGCTCTGTGCCTTGAAACTGGACTTGTAAGGCTAAACACACAGGCCTGGTTGAGGATTGTGAAATATTGGATTAGTATCCTCTATAAAGCGGATAGTGGTAGCCTGATTTTTCAACTCCTCTCTGATTCAGTTATGTGTTCAGGGATGTTAGACTTCTATGCCAAATTAAACTTGCTTGGTCTAGACCTTTTAAATCTGGGTATGTTAAACCAAACTGAAGCTTTCAGGGTCATTAGAGAAAGAACTTTAGATGTCGAGTATCAGGAACTCAACAGTGTAGCAAATACCTCATGCTCCCCACTACATTTCCATCTGCCTGTTAAGCCTGGTAAAATGGCACCTTACTTACAGCTGCTGTACAATCCGCAATTGAGAAGAGCGTTTATGTTAGCTAGGTGCAATGCCCTTCCCTCTGCATTACTAACGGGGCGGTTCAGAGGTATACCATATTCAGCCAGGTTATGTTTAGGTAGTGGGGGTTGTATTGAGACCCATGAACATATTTTTTTACACTGCCCTCTCCACGTATCTCAACAGCAGAGATATCTGGAAAAGATCTTATTAAATTGTCAAGGATCGGCTGGGTCTGACACTCTACGGACCCTATTATCTGTGGAGGGGTGGGGGGAATGCTTGAAAATGTTGCATTATTTGCCCGTTATGTAATGGCCTATCAAAGACTGGGAGCTATACCCAGAGGCATGGTGGAATAGTCAGCAGGGAGATTAGTTCTGTCTACTATACTAGCAGGCTGAATTGCACAATGTAAGAGTACTAGTTTGGCTGGAGGATGTCAAGATGTTTTTGTATGGTTTGTGGTTGTTTTATGCCAATAAAGGTACATTGATTGAAGGGGAGGGAGGTTTTCCAAGAGGGTGAATGGAGGGGGAGGTGCGAAGGAGATCAATGGGTGGAGGCAACATTGAAATCACCAAGGTGTGAGCTGGTTAACAGCAATGAGCTACAAAAAGGCTTGAGAGTTATAAGCGCACAGACGTAAGTTTGCAAGCTTTCAAAACACAATATAACCGCTACATAACCGAAATAGGATAATTCGAGGGAAAAGCACAACAAACGTGTAGTGGGATGAAGCTGTACGTGAACACTCTGCTTTGAGGACTTCAAATAAAAAACACACTCAACAATAATCTCAACCCACTGCTACAACTGGGGATGTAAGGATAAAGAAACCCACGAAGGTAAGCACAGGAGGGGAATCCCTACCTTTAAGTATGACCTCTGCTAATGTCCCCCCCACCCCACCATGGAGCAACTATGTACTGACTAAACAATCCTCCTCCCTCAACAGGTACTAGGAGTATCTTTTATACAGGAGAAACAGGGTAAATATGGGTTGTACAGAAAGGGGTGTGGAAGCTCACACTATGTACCAATGAAGGCAATGGGAGTAGAGCCACCTGGGTGAGTGAACATCAGATGCTACCTCCAACTGCTGGGACTGCCAGCCAAACACTCACTTGTGTCTCCTTTTTCATTGCAGGATTAAAGCCAAATTGCAGAGCAGACCACAGAATAGCTGCAGTCAGAGATCCAATACAACTCCCTATATGGAATGGGATAGACAAGCGTTGTCTTTCTGAGTACATTATATCTATCACCAACACATGAACCGTGAAATGTGGATATCAAGGGAATTGCCAGTGGGATTGAGACATAAGAACTGGAAGAGCACCGAGAAGAACAGTCTCTCACCAACTTACTCATTACTATCACTTTCCTTGGGGCGGACCCAAAATGACTGCTCCAGTTTGCCACTTGATTTCTCAGGTGGTGAACAAGGGCAGCCATTTAGGATTGAGGGGAGAAACTGGTTCAGAGGGCCCTTACTAGAGGAGCAGTGGGGGAGGGGCTCATTCTTTTATTTATTTATTAATTACATTTATATACCGCCCCATAGCCGAAGCTCTCTGGGCGGTTTACAACAGTTAAAAATGGAAAACATTGCTTTTTTGAATACCATCTGTAAGGGTGATGTATGTAGTAGGAGATAGGCTCAGCAGCTGATGACCTTCCTCACTGCCGCCTCCTCCTCCTCCTCCTCTCCAGTCACAATACTACTTCGTCTTCAACCTTGTTGCCAGTATTGCGACCTCTGACTCTTCTTCCCAGCTGTGAGCAAAGAGGTCCCAAATAGCCAACAGTGTGATGCAGCTGCAAAAAAAAGCAATTGCTAATTTGGGCTGCATGAATAGAAGTATAGTTTCCAAATCTCGCGAGGTACTGGTTCCCCTCTATTCACTGGTTATGCCTCATTTTGAGTATTGCGTCCAGTTCTGGGCTCCACACTTCAAGAAGGATGCAGACAACCTGCAACGTGTTCAGAGAAGGGCAACGAGGATGATCAGTGGTCTGGAAACAAAGCCCTACGAAGAAAGACTGAAATAACTGGGCATGTTTAGCCTGGAGAAGAGAAGAGAAGATTGAGGGGAGACATGATAGCACTCTTCAAATACTTAAAAGGTTGTCACATAGAGGAGGGCCAGGATCTCTTCTCAATCCTCCCAGAGTGCAGGACACGGAATAACGGGCTCAAGTTACAGGAAGCCAGATTCCGGCTGGACATCAGGAAAAACTTCCTAATTGTTAGAGCAGTACGACAATGGAACCAGTGACCTCAGGAGGTTGTGGGCTCTCCCACACTAGAGGCATTCAGGAGGCAGCTGGACAACCATCTTGTCAAGTATGCTTTAGGGTGGATTCCTGCATTGAGCAGGGGGTTGAACTCAGTGGCCTTGTAGGTCCCTTCCAACTCTACTATTCTATGATTCTATGAAATTCCCACTCACCAGTATGCCAAAAGTGGATCCTCACCATTTGGAGGGGTGGGGTGACAATAGTGTGGACCTGGGGCTCTCCATTGACCACGCTGAAGAGGGAGGCTTCACCAACCCGGCGCCACAAAGTCTGCCCCATGGCAGAGGCTGGAGTTCTGACTCTGGCCACTGTGGCAAACATTGAGGAAGCAGGGATGGGAGAAGAGAGGAAGTCCACCATTAAAACCTCACCTCATGGGTGACAGCTTTTCATAAAAAGTGGAATCCCGTTTGGTGGAGACCCCTTTGAATTGAGTGTCTCCCACCCCATTCCCTGGCTATGGCTGCCCTTCTTTCCAACAGCAGAAAACTAACTTAAATTCAGAGGTGAACTCATTTGTTCTGCCTTGTATTCCCACCCTACAACTTCCCAGAGTACTTGTCACTCAAGACTGCATGATAAATATTCAACAGGTGCAGCTGTCTGGAAGAGCAGTAATTCGGCGAACTGCATTTGTTGCTGTCCTACCTGTCACACAGCTTTTATATCCACGGGGGACGGGGCAGCATTATCAGACAGGTTGGCAGCACTGTGTCTCTGTGACGTTTTCAGAATTTGCTCTGTTCCTGGTGCTGTTAAATTAAAGCTGTAGATGACCTAGCTGTGCCTCTTGTCATCATGACCTTTGGTACCCTTTCCTGTTCAGCTCTCTTCAGGATGAGTCATATGGAGAAGGAGGCTCTTCCTCCTCCACATCTTGTCAGGTCTGCAGGTCCCCTGGTGCCGTGCCTCTGGAACACCAGCAAGTGCCCGGGTAGGCCCTCAGAGATTACTGCCTTCCCCTGGCTTACTGCTGATGCAAAAATAAACCAAGCAGTGAAGTGTGTGTGTGTGTGTCTGCACATGTGCATGTTTTAATAGGGCATGGCCTATTGCAATGGCAACCAAAAGACCCTGGAAATCATGGAGGTGGTATGGATGCATGGAGGGGCTATGTAAACTGACAGGTATTCTGAGACATGTAAGAGCCAGGAAATTAATGAATGGAGACTATTTGGTCCACACGTCATTCTCTCTGACGGGTTTTGACCCTGTACTGTCTCAAACGTTTCTCGGCTCCTGCTTGCTGTGCATGGCACTTTGTACTGGGGAGGGCACTTTGTGGCTGCTGGGTTGTGTTTGGCCTATGCGCTTTGCAGGGTGATGTTATGGGGTCATTTGGCCATTACTGTGCATGGATTGGTTCTTTCCATGCATAGCTAGTATGGTAGTGTTGGCACACTGATTGAGTGGGAGCATGGTCGCCCAGGACACTGGATGATTTCTATCAGTGTTGCTATGTTAACTCTTCTTTGAAGTGGGATTTGTTTTGCTGTCTACTTGCTGCTTATAGTGCATAGGATCATGACTACAGTATGATGTTACGTCAGTGTTAGCAGGCTCTGGTGTAGCAACACCAGAGGACTGCATTTCCAAACTGCAATTGTAAAGCTACTTACTAGAAAGTAAGCCTAAGGGACTTACTTCTAAATAAGCATACTCAAGATCATGCTGAAAAGGAAATTATAATATACACTTATTGGGATGAGAGTAATTTTCTCGGAAAAATAATGATGTAGGCAAAAGAACTGCTTCAGCCATTGACACAATTGCCCTTGAGTGCTCACTCCCACTGAATAAAGCTCATTCCGTTCTGTGGTGTACATCATGGGCATTTGGGGCAATGTAGCAGATGAGATGATCATTAACATAAATGAGATCTTGAGCTTCTCCACATGAATGATTTATTGCATGCCCGTGATTGGTCACTCATGGGTGTTTGGAGGCCCTTGACACAACATCACCAACATTGAGGATGTCTCCCGCTTTCCCCCCTTCATCCCGCTTTTAAAAAGATCAGAGATAAGCTGTAATAAGAGTTAAAGGCACCATATCAGCTGTGTGAAATGCTGGCATTGTGGTATAATTCATTCACTATTTCATTAAACATCTAGATCATTGCTGAGAAGGGAAGTTCTCAATTCCAAATCACGTGTTCGCTGTGTAAAGAAACCCATCGTAAGAAGACTCCCAAAGAAGAAAGCCTAGCAAGGATGTGGGATTTTTGCTTAATGTAGAAAAGCTCCTTATGTTAGAGCCTATTCTTTGGAATTATGTTGGCAAAAGAGAAATATTTTTCTGCCACCACTGCGTCTGCACAGTGCTATCCAGTACAGCTATTCTGAGTGGTTTGGAGCTTTTTTCAGCTAGGCCTGCAGGATGATCTTCAGAAACTGACTTCTTTGCTAAACACTTTAAGGATAAAATCACTCATATCTGTCATGACATGGATGCCATATTCAGTTTGCAATTCAGTCAAATAATGTGACTGGGGCACTGTCCAGTCATAACATTTCAAGAACATAGGAGGATAGAAAACAGCCTTATACAGAGTCAGTATTCTAGCCCAGTATTTTCAGTTCTGACTGACAGTGGGCTCTCTGGTGTTTCAAGGCAGAATTATTTATAAGCCCTACCTGCAAATGCCAGGGATTAGACCTGGGACCTTCAACACGTGTATTCTACAGTCTCAGTCCAGATAAAATAGAAGTACAATTTACAATAGAATGGTAAATTAATCTATTCAGTCTATTCTAAATGGGGCTACACTCCCACTAAATAGGGCTGAGGATCTCCCCCCACCATCAAAAACCACCTTAAGTACATAAAAAGATCCATGCTGCTCATGTTGCCCAGCAACTGGTGTTCAAAAGGATGTTGTCTCTGATATTGGTATTAATAAAATGACTTGTAGCCATTGATAGCCTTAACCTCCATGAATTTGTCTAATCCCCATTTAAAGACATCACTACATCTTTTGGCAGTGAATTTCATATTTTAACGTTGTGCTGTGTGAAGTACTTCCTTTTATCTGACCTGAGAGCTTCTCTACATTAAGCAAAAATCCCACGTCCTTACCAGGTTTTCTTTTTCTCGTGTCTTTCCAGGTTTATGTTGGGCTCCTTTACACGGCAAACACGTGATTTGGAATTGAGAACTTACCTTCTCAGCAATGTTCTAGATGTTCAATGAAACACTACCATCTAGTGACTGAATTATAGTGCAAAGCTGGCATTTCATACTGCTGATACGGCGCCATTAATTGTTATTACAGCTGATCTCCGATCTTTTTCAAAGTGGGATAAATGGGGGAAAGTGTGGGATACGTCCTGGAGCTTGGCGATGTCATATAAAGGACTTGCAAACTTCTGTGAGTGACCTGCAGGAGAGCAGGTGAAAGTTGGCCATAGCTCAGTGTAGGAGCACTTGCCTTGCATGCAAATATTCCCAGGTTCAATCCCCGGCATCTCCAGGTAGGGCTAGAAAAAATCCTGCCTGAAACCTGAAATCCTGCTGCCAGTCAGCGTCAACAATACTGGGCTTGATGGGCCATTGGTCTGACTCAGTATAAGGCAGCTTAATAAATGTATTTCACTAATAAACCGAACGTGCAATCAATCACTCCTGCAGAGAAGCCCTGAATCTCCCACTAATCAGCTTCATAGGGATGACCCCCACTGGGTTCTAGTATTATGGGAGGAGGAGGAAAACTTCTTCCACTCCACTTTCTCCACACTAAGCATAGTTTTGTACATCTCTGTCGAGCACCTCCCCCCCCCCCCACTGATCCTTACTCACCCTTTTTCGAAGCGAGACGGTCCCAGACATTGTGTCCTTTCCTCTTGGGGAGTTGTTCCAGCCTTTTGATCGTTTTGGTTGCCCTTTTCTGCAGCTCTACAACCTCCTTTATAACATTCTCTCAGGGATAATGTTTCAGTGGCAGCAGGCTAGTGGTGGGTGGGGCCAGAGCAACCAATGGGCATGGCCAAAGCACCCCACACACCTGCACAGGCACACGCTCAGGACCTTCATCCCCATCCCAGCCTCTGTCTCTCTCCCACACAGAGGCAGAGCAGCCCCTTTAACACTCTCTCTCTCTCTCTCTCTCTCTCTCTCTCTCTCTCTCTCTCTCTCACACACACACACACACACACACACACACACACACACACACACACTGTTTTCACTACCAGCTACCTAGTATGGGAGGGGGGAGTGTGTGTTCACCTATTGAGAGGGGAACAGATCTCTTTATCTTCTTCCTTTAACACCAGCTCACTGCAGCTGTGCACTACACAATCTCTAAAAAGTTGTTAAGAAAGAAAAAGGGATCCCCCCCTCCCCATCCTACAAAAGGGATCCATTAATTCCCTTCCTGCTGCCGGGTTACCAGGGGAGGCAGAAGGTGTCTGAGTGTGTGTCTTCTCAAACCTACAGCACTGCTGCCACTGCTCAGTTGTTTTTGCCCATCAGCTGAGCAGCCTGGGTCTTCTTTTCAGCTGGATTGTGGTGAAAATCTCCCTTTCCCCCTGCAATCCCAATGACACTCCCCACACAGACACCCACCCACCCACCAAAACTTCTATATCGCTCAGCAGGGAACCGCAGGGAAGGGGTTTCCAGAGCGGCTGGGCTCTGCAGATGCGTTCCCTTTTGCCTGATGCTCAATGGGGGAGGGCACCGTGGGCCACGTACATTCATTGATTTATTTAAAATATTTTTATCCTGCTCCTCAACCAAAGAAGAGAAAGGAAGGCTTCCAGAGTATCTTGCAGTCAATCAGGAATATAAGGCAGGTCCCTGCCCACAGGCTTACAATCTAAAAAGGCAGGACACGCAAGGAAAAGGGGATGGGGAGGTAAAAGGCGGGGGACGGGGGTGTGGGTGGGGAGGTTTTCAGCAGGGCTGGTAGAAAGGCCCTGGTTGGCTTCTCATCTCCTGGCTGGTGATTGGGGGTGGGGGTGGGGAGGTGCAGGGCAACCGGAGCAGGGCCTGATTTTCCCTTGGCCTGCTCCTGTGTCCCCCCCCTTTCTCACAGGGCAGTTGATGTTAAGATGAGGCGGAGGACTGCAGGCGGCCCATGGGTCAAGTTTGCACCTTAAAGGTGCTGCTAGATCCAACCCTGTCTGTTGATGCCCAAGTGCAGTCTGTGACAGGAAGTGCCTTTTGCGACCTTAGGCTGGTGCACCAGTTGTGACCTATCCTGGAGAGAGGTTAGAGGGGCTGCAAGGTTTTGTACGTGGAGCAAATGTTGAACATGACTCAGAAACAGATGGTGAGCCACCTTGAAAGCTCATTGAATTCTAAAGTTGGGCAGAAATGCATGAACAAATGTGTCTCTAATGCCCCCCACCCCAAGCAGATGTTCATATTGCCAGGATGTCCAGAAAGCGTTGAGCTGCGGAGGGTGAGGAAAGAAAACTTCTTTGATGGATCTTGCTGTGTGTTCTTGTGCAGTATCAAGCCCTCATGGCGTTATTTCAGTGCTACTAGCGATACTCATGGATCTGGATACTTACTCTGGTATCTTGGATCCAGAACAGTCACTTGAGGCACAGGTGAACTCAGTGGCAAAGAGCACCTTTTACCAGCTCAGGCTGATATACCAGCTGCGCCCTTATCTGGACAGAGATAGCTTAGCTACAGTTGTCCATGCTCTGATAACCTCTCGTTTGGATTACTGCAATGCGTTATACATGGGGCTGCCTTTGAAAACGGTCCGGAAACTTCAACTGGTACAAAACAGGGCAGCACGCTTACTAACAGGGACTGGCCGACGAGACCACATTACGCCAGTCCTTTTCCAGCTTCATTGGCTGCCAGTCCAGGTCCAGGCCCGATTCAAAATGCTGGTATTAACATTTAAAGCCCTAAACGGCTTGGGGCCAGGTTATCTGAAGGAACGCCTCCTCCCATATGTACCTGTAAGGTCATCTTCAGGGGTCCTTCTCCGTGAGCCCCTGCCAAAGGAAGTGAGGTGGCTACCAGCAGGAGGGCCTTCTCTGCTGTGGCACCCCGGCTGTGGAAGCTCCTCCTGTGGAAGGAGGTTCGCTTGGCACCTACATTATATGCTTTTAGACGCCAGGTGAAGACCTTTTAATTCTCCCAACGTTTTAACAATCTGTAAATACATTTTAACATGGTGTTTTAAATTTGTAATTTTGCATTGCTGCTGTTTTTATCTGGTTGAGCTTTTTTATTGTATTTTATATTATGGTTTTATACTGTTTGTTTTATATTATGAATGGTTTTAATTTTTGTGAACCGCCCAGAGAGCTCCGGCTATTGGGCGGTATAGAAATGTAATAAATAAATAACTAAATAATTAAATAATATCTTTCACTTTAATCTAGAAGGTACCCCACTAGGCTACATCCAGGGTGGACAGACTGTAGTGCTAAGGCATTGAACAGCTATTCCTCTTTTCCTCCTCAGCAGATTTTGTGTGTGGAAAGAAAGGGAAAACAAGGGAGGGGTACAAATGGATGATGATGTCTGGATCCCTGTAAAGTTCCGTAAATGAGGCAGGACAATTGTAGGGCTGCTTCCTTGTCTGGAAGCAGCCCAAGACTGTCTATTTAAGGAAGAGCGTGAATTATTGGAGCATAGAGAGGAGAACAGCATTGAGCTTTCAAATAACAGTCTTGTCTTTTTCATTGCTTCTCGTTCTTTCTTTCAGAGGAGGGTGGCCATGGCAGGTTTCGCTACGCCTAAAAGGGTTTCATAAAGACACCCGGCTGTTGTGTGGAGCGACGCTTATTAGCAACTGCTGGGTAGTGACAGCAGCACATTGCTTCAAAAGGTAAACAGGCTGCCAGTGAGAAAAGTAAGGAAAAGTAAGGCAAGGTGATCATGCCATTCCTCCTAACCCAGAGGAGCCTCTGCCAAATGCCTGAGAAATGTCTGGTCCTCACCTAAAACACCTGCCTAAACACAGAGATGCTAGGATTGGTCACCTTTTGTGAGCACAGAATGGCAGAAGTGGTTATTTTATTTGTTTATAGTGCACTGTCAGTTTATGTGATGCCTTATCTTAAGTAAAAAAGACAAGGAACCTACAGTCTAAATTGCAGCACTGAGGGAGGGGGGAGTGGCTGGCCTAAGGTGAAAGTATATCTAATGAAAAAATAATGCCCCCAACCGCTCTCTTGGGCAGGTTTGGAGTGGATGTGCGGCGCTACCTTCTGCGGGTGGGAGACCACCACACTGGCGTGAAGGACGAGTTTGAGAGGGAGCTGCCTGTGGAGAAGATTGTCCTTCACAGGAACTACCAGTCCAGCAGCAATGACAACGACATTGCTCTCGTCAGAATTTGGGGCAAACATGACAACTGCCTCTCCTTCAGCCGCCATGTCCTTCCTGTGTGCCTGCCTGGCAGGAAAGAGAAGGCTGCCATAGACAGGCAGGCCTGCATCATATCTGGCTGGGGAGACACTGGTAAGTGGTGGGTTCTGTCGCGATTCCTTATGTGGCAAAAGACAGTAAGAGTTGGAAGGCTAGTTTTTCATATTTGTAAAAGCCAGCTTTGGATAATCTTTTTAAATGATCATAAAGACTCAAATGATATATCAAGATAAAGCACAGAACAAATTGCTTTGCATAAAAATAGCTTTTTGCCAGATTTATTCAAAATTGAATCACCATCCATAAAAGAGAAAAAGAAAAGGTAAACACAAATTGCAATATTTGAACATTTACTATTGGTTGAAAGCTCTAACGGTTAATTGAAATAAGCCCTCCTGCTCATCTGATCAGGTGTTATTCTGATGTTCATATACATTCTAATTGCTTGGAAGTTTAAAATACTACCAGCTCAAAACCTAAGGCCTAGGAACAGATAGGCCTGTATGTTATTGATGGGAAAGAGCTCAACTGAAGAGGATAGGCAATCAGGTGTTGGTTAGACACTGAGCTCCTTCAGAAGGGGGTAATCACATTCCCTTACTAAGCTCCATCACACCGGGGGTTAACACACTTCCTACCTTTGTGTTTTCGTTCCTCAGTTACTTCCTCTTCAAAAGATGAAGTACAAAAGGAGCACGAGGCCCACTGAGTCCGCTGTTATAATGGCGCTGCTTCTCCTGCACACAGCAGGAGAGAGCAGCAATGCCGAGTTTAAAAATACAGCAGACTTAATTAGGGTTTTTTTCTTGTGGTGCAAGGAAGGCCAGGAGTGGCGGAAGGAGAGCAGGAGGCAGACAACGTCATGTGAGGGACCTGAGCAAACTCTGTGAGTGCCCAGTAATGAGTGTGCAATAAAACGCCCGTCGGATGGAGCTTACTGTGGCTCTGCTTTCTGCTTCTCTTCCATATTTGCAACAAGCTGTAATTACATGACGAAGAGAGCAGCAACCATGTAGCCTATACAATTCAATGGAACAGTGCCCTCTAGTGAGCATTTGATAGTGCCTGTACATGGCAGGAAAACCTGACAAATACTAATAGAAGAGTTGGGTTTTGTGAGGTTTATTTTTTACCACTAAAACTGGAGAATGGAGCAGGAGATGCAGAGGAGGGTGACAGCATTGTCAAAATGACCCGCAAACATCCATGAGTGGCCAGTCACATGCATGCTATAAAACGCTCATTTAAAGGAGCTCTGTGTGTGTATGATAGTAATATATCATGTCAAAATGCGATTTAACTCCCCCAAGGACACATAACCATAATGCGATGCAAAGTCGGACGTTAACCTAAAAGTCACGGTAAATCAGAAATGCAAATATGCGCATTATCATGGGTAAAAGTTGCCGCTGCTGCAAATGGACGGCTGCATTGTGTGACCTCAAACCCGAATCTGCGCATTTACTTTGGTGTAAAGCAGCCGTGTAGATGTGCTCCAGGTTAGGGTTGCTTTTGAGTCTTTTTAGATGGCTTGATAATGCAGATTCTTTGTGAAGTCCTGGGTTCATGTATCCTGCATGCAAAGCCCCTTCCCTCCTCCACATAGCTCCCTGTACTTGCATTGGCACAGGCACTTGGAGCCTCCAGATGAATATCAGTGTTTCTGTAACAACGCTGCTGATGATAGTACTCCAAGGGGTCATTCCCAACGGTGTACATGTTACACTAATTGGGGGTTGAGTTTGGTATTTCCCAAGAGTCTTCTGGACCTGTTTGACCCAGTGAAAATGTAGGGCTATTTTCAAAAGACTAATCCTGGGATAAACCAAGATTATCGATAAAATACATAAATGAAATTTCTGAGGAACAAAATCCTGAAATACTCCTGTTTTAGAAAAAAAAAACTGTTTAAAGCTTATTAATAAGAAATGTCATAATCAGTTATTTCCCAGCACCTCTCTTGTAAAATAGGATTCATTAGTTGCCTTTGACCAGATGTTTGTGTGTTTCTGCTGACTTGTCAAGCTGCTTCTGACTCTCACCCGCTCAGCACCGCTGTTTTTGCACCTTGCTCTAACTGATGAGCCCTGGGTGTTACACTATAAAACAAGCCACATACTAAAGACAAGGTTGGGGAACTTATGGCCCTCCAGATGTTGTTGAACTACAGTCCCATAATGCTTGACCATTGGTCATGTTGGCTGGGGCTGATGTAAGTTTTCTTGCTATACAAAAGCTAGAAACTTTGATATTTAAAAAAATAAAAGCTAAGTTTTGTGTTTGTGCGCCTAGTTTTAGACCTTGTCGTGAACAGAAGTTCTCTTGCAGCCAGTTCAAAAAAACTGATGCATGACTAGGATGCAGCGAGGACTATCACTGGTGCGAGTCACAGCTGCCTGTTGTGCAGCAGCAGTGCGGCCCCCATATATGAATTGGGTATTTTGGCAACTCTTTCTTGCTAATATTTTAAACCCACTCGTCTGCACCCAAAAAAACATGAGTCCAAAGTAGATTACAACAAATGAAGGCTTAAAAACAAAGGAAAAAAGTTCATATTAAAATTCACATCATATAAAACTCTCATCCTAACCTAGGGAAGGAATATCTCTTGCCTATGCCTAATTGAACAGAACAAAATTTACTTCCTTGGTGGATATGACTGTTGCTGTTCTGTTGTATTGAGCTACACTACTTGTCATCTGTTCTTGTTTCAGGGAGGTCATATTCAAGGACATTACTCCAGGGTTCAGTACCCCTGCTCCCATATCAAGTGTGCAAGTCCCGTTATGGAAAGAAGTTTACTAATCGTATGCTCTGTGCTGGAAATCTTTCTGAAGATAACCGGGTCGATAGCTGTCAGGGAGACAGTGGGGGACCGCTTATGTGTCAAAGGGCAAGTGGACACTGGGTAATTCTAGGGATCACTTCCTGGGGTTATGGGTGTGGCCGAAAAGACTCCCCGGGTGTTTACACAAAAGTTAGCAAATTTGTGCCCTGGATCAAGAAGGTGACCAAACTGTTATGAGAACAGTCAACGCAAAGATAGAACACAATGACAGCAATACACGGGAGGGAGGAGCGCATTTATTTTGCATGGAGGGAAGAAAACCAGACTTTCCCCACTCCAAAAAGAAACGAAACATGGAGGGGAAGAGGCGAAATGAATGCAGGACATGGATGACATCATGTGCAAAACCACATACCAGGCATGGCGAGTGTGCAATAAATCACTGGTGTGATGGACCTCCAAGAACAAAGAACGTATTTTGTTCATTCAGCACTCATTCATATGAATTCCCATCTGTTTGAATGAAAGAAATAGAGCTTATTCATTTCATTTCCACAATTTGTGGAATTCCAATTCATTTCCATCAAAAGCAGTCCTCTGTTCTGAAATAAATATTGTCTGGAGGCTCTAAAGTCTAGCTTCCTTAACATATTTTTAAATAAACATTAGAAGAATAGTTTGAAATCCTAACACAACAAGGGTGTGCTTGTATCTGTGGTGTTATATAGCTCATGGCCATTCCTTTGTTAGCCGATTGCTGATTAGTAGCCCAGAACGGTTACTTGATGGGAGCTAATGAACTGCCGAAGTGTTGAGGTCTTCCTCAGAAGCCCTTCTGTGCCCACCTCCGTCAGAGGCAAGGCAGCCAACGGCCAGGAATAGCGCCTTGTTTTTGGAATGCCCTCCCTAGGGAGGCCCGCGTGGTGCCGACTTTCTATTTGGCCAGGCTTTTAGATGCTGTTTTGAATGAACTGTTTTAACCTTATTTGGTTCTGGTTTTACTGTTCTGCTGTTTTCTTGTTATTTATTTGTGGTTTATTGTGCGTTTAACTTTTTTCTTTCTTTTTTAATGGTGAGCTATTCTGAGAACCCTTCAGGGTTCCAGAGTAGGATGGAAATTTGTGGAATAAATAAACAATGGCCAGGAGGCAGTTGAGAATCTCATCAGCTTGGGGAAGGTGACATCCCTCTAGCTAAGGAAACGGGTGGATGTCAGCTGTGTGTGTGCACACACATGTATGCACAAGTGAGACGGAACTGCAGTTTGCAGCTTTGGAAGACAAACGCAGAGAAATAGCTAAGAGGTGGTTCCTGGGGGTTGCGCCTTTATGTGCAATGTCTAAGTGCTGTGGGGGAAAGAGATTTGCTGGCTTATAGGAGTGGCCCATTTTGCCTCCACTTTTGTTCTACTTGTATGTTTGTAAATAAAGCAAATATTACAAAATATACGATAAGTCTCTAGTGTTCTCTGATCCCAAAAGAAATCCATCTTGGGTACCATTGCCCCAGATGTTCTCCCTGCTCAAGGAAATGGGGATGGTAGGCATTATTATGCTGAGGAATTAGTGGTACTGTGCTAGGATTTAAGCACCAATCCTACCTAGTTCCCCATTCATGTGTTCTTAATGTATGTTAATGTGATTTTTATCTTTATATTCCATTTGTGTTCATTATTTCATTTTACTTTATATTATCCATTTTTAACTTACTTAACTTATTTATTTTAGCTTATCTCTTGTTATTATGTCAATTTGTGATGGCTTATGCTTTTAGCAATAAAGATTTCATTCATTCATTCATTCAAGCACCAATCCTATACCTACTTAACCAGGGGTAGGCTCCATTGAATTCAATGGTATTTACTTCTGAGTAGACACATATAGGATTGTACTGTTAATTACTTATGAGTTCTCCGATGTAGAGAATGTGACTCTCTTGTTCCCTGCACTGAAAACATGAAGTCTCAGGGAAGAGCATCTGCAAATTAGCCATGCTCATACTCAAAAGCTACAATGATAAATTAAACCTGGGCTGAGAGACTGTATTTAAGCCTCCACTAATTGATCAGACTTATTTGGGTTGGGATTTATGAGCAGCTATGCAATCATTCAATAATCCAAAATATGTATTGAAGAACATACTTTAGGTTTACTAACCCAATTCTTCCTTCCCCCAAATCCGGTTCAGTAATTACTTGATAAAATGTTAAAGGTTTTGTTTTGAGGTTTCAAAGATCTGTTCCCAAGACGATGTTGTCCACATTGTCACAGCCTTGTTCCTATCCACACGGTGCAACAGCCAGGGTTGAACCCAGGGTTAATGAGCTCTGTTGGGTCCATCATGGGGCCTCTTTACTTGACTTGCAGTGCCCCCGCTGAAGCCCCTCTCCCTCCCAGAAGAAACGGTGTGCCCCACGCTTTCCCTGTCTGGAAAGGTGAGGGGTGCATGGAGCCTGCTTCCCCAGGAGCTGCATCTTCAAGGCACTCCAGGTCATTCCTGGAAGCTCTTATTTATTTATTTATTTATTTATTTATTTATTTCATTTCTATACCGCCCAATAGCCGAAGCTCTCTGGGCGTTTCACTCTGAGGGAGGAGGGCTCTGGAGACACACATTGAGCCTCTTCTGGGAGTGTGGTGTTCAGCACAGACCTTGCAGGACAGGTGAGGAGGCCTTGTGGGTCTAATCCTTCTGTGAGGGAGAGGGCTTCAGGAGTGGGGCCCCATCCACCGCTAGCATGCAGCCCCCACCATGCTTGCCTGGCACCAATGCGGCCCTCAGGCTGAAAGAAGTTCTCACCCCTGTGCTATAAGATACTTTCCTAGACAATCACAAGTGGGTTTGTTTGACCACAAGCCGAGTTCCTCGCTTAACGGGGAGCAGTGACTTGTGAGGCCCGCTGGCCGGCAGCAAAGGGAGAAAGGCTGGTGGAGAGCGGTGCGGGGGCCCAGCCTCCACAGCAGCACAGGCCCAGCAGCAGCCTCTCCTTCCCAGGAGGGGACTGCAGTGTGATGGTGGGGTGTGGCCAAAGAGGCAGGCCCGGCAGGGTGAGATCTCGTCTTTGTTCTGCCTCCACTTCAACCTCAGGCAGTCCTCCCATGCGGCTCTGGGATGGCAGTTGCTGCCTTCCCCACCCACCCACGCCTGGTAGTGGCAGAAGTAATGGGGCTAGGAAGGAATTTTACCTGCACAGCAATTGGCAAAGACCATGCAAGGTTTTTGCCTTCCCCATTGCAAGATTAACTCCACTGTAAATAAGTTGTTCTGGACTATCGGTATATTCTGTGTGGATGCTTCATTTTATAACATTTGTCACAACTTACGTAGGCGTGATAGGAACTGGGCTGGTTCTATTGGTGAGGGGGAGTGGGATTGGCCTCCCTGCTCTCCCATGGTGAAGATTCCCTTAAGGGATCTCAGGGACGTGACACCAAGACCAGACCAGCATGGGGGCTGCGAGCTGGCCACATCCAGGGAGGTGGAAAGGGGTTCACATTCACGGTCCACGCTGTGGTGTGTCCCTGGCCCTACCACCCACCACCAGTGCCCCTGGCATATGGGCCAGGAAGGGTGGGCTGATTCCAGGATCCATGTCCTATGCCGCTGCCAAGCCATTCAAGTGAGTCAATAAAGTTGTGGCCAGTTTATTACCCAGTGATGCTTTTGCGTCTAATTTGTTCTCGTCCCTTCGCCAACTGGACCCAATAAGCACTGCTCACACAATAGTTCTATCTAGCTACTTTCTACAATCCATAAGCGTAGTGGTAGTGCTTGCACAACTCCTCTCCAAGGGGGAATTTACTCAAAGTCTGAGATGGCCGGTAGCATGCATCCACCTTCTTCCTCCTCTCACTCTGGGGAGGGGGGCAGAGTTATGAGTTAATTACTTGTCTAGAGGCTGAGGTAGTACTTATCTAGGGTGACTATATTTTGGAAACCAAAAAGGAGGACAACATGGTCGCCCCAAGGGGGCGTGTCCAGTACCAAGGGGGCGTGCCCACCCGAACATAGCCTTGGTCACATGTCTGATTTTACAGCACACATTTAAGACAAATCTGTTCTACGTAACATCTTAATATTAAAATCACTGAAATAAAGAACAAGTGAGAGATTCAATGTATCTGAAATTAACTTCACTCACTCCTACTTTTGTAGGTTTTGCTGTACTTTGAAGCTTTTGCTCTACTCTGTGTGTTACATTCTCCCTTTCCCTCAAATATCTTTCCTGACTGTATCTTCACTCATTGCAAGCTGCTGTTGTTGTTAACAGGGTTTGCTACTGGCCCCAGATCTGTTTCAAATTTGGTATGGCTAAAGCTCTACCTAAAAGCTATCATGGTGCCAACTTTCAGCTCTTTATCTTTAAAAATGACAGTTTTAAAAATAATAATTTTAAAACCTCATTTTTAAAAAAATTCCTAAAAAATCAATGGATGAACGTATCTGTTTCAAATTTTGTGTGGCTAAAGCTCTACCTAAATCCTATCATGGTACAAAGTTTCATCTCTTTATCTTTAAAAATGATGATTTAAATAATAATTTAAAAACCTCAATTTAAAAAAAATCCTAAAAATCAATGGATGAACGGATCTGTTTCAAATTTGCTATGACTGAAGCCCTTCCTAAGAGCTACCATTGTGCCAAGTTTCATGTCTTTATCTTAAAAAATGACGGAGTTATAAGAATTTTTGTTAATTCCCATTAGAGCTGCTCTTTGAAAAAGAATCCGGATTTCCCCTCCCCCTCCCGGATTTGAAATCATAAACCCGGACAAATCCAGGCAAATCCGGTCATATGATCACCCTAACTTATCCATGTGGCCCATTCCCCTCCACTTTCCCCATAGGAACAGATCCAAGTATGCGAGGAGCAAAGAACCC